>NC_055989.1:127468991-127800988 GCF_018446385.1 Zingiber officinale
TTTATCAATCAAGAATTGATTTTTCATCCTTAAATTCTTAGATTTAGATTTTTCTTGATTGCATTGGACACTTTTATTTATAGGCCTATATCTAAAGTACTTAGAATTTTTGCGTAGATTATTTTCTACCTTCCTATCCTTAGGTGAGATAGTCCTAGCATGATATGATACATATTTTTCCTTAATTCTATTATGCTTCCTATTTTCATGATAAATAGTATTAAAATGATAAAAAAAATATTTCTAACATGCTTCTTATCATGATTAACATAAGTATCATTAACTAGTGGTACCTTAATTTTGTTCTTGGAAGCTCCCCCTTGATTTAAGCTTCTTTCTTGATTCTTGACCAAAATCTTCTTCCTTAGGCATTGATTCAAAGGAAACATATAATGTGCTCCTTGCCTTTGCGCACCAAAACTTGTATCTTCTTTGACTTCTCCTTAGCCTTGGGTGTCATTTGACCCTTCTTCTTGGTCAAGTTTGGACACTTACTCTTATAGTGTCTATTTTCCCTACACTCAAAGTAAATGATATTATTTTTATTTTTACAAATTGAAATCTTTATACCTTTGCTTGTAGGGGAGGGACTTGGTTCATCATCAATCTATTCAAAAATTGAAGCTTCTTCTTGTTCCGGTATTGATGATCTATGCTCCCCCTCAATCCTTGAGGTGGATGCCTCTTCAATTTCTTCCTCGGATGTTGAGCATTTCTCAACCTCTGAATCCTCATGTACATGAAACAAAGAGTATCCCCCTTTGCCTTTGTCTTTGCACTCTCTTGAGGATGGATCTTCTTTGGTTTCTTTTTCTTTAGATATTGAATATCTCTCAACCTCCGAATCTTCTTCTTCTTGATCCAATGAGTCTTCCTCTTTGGATTTGTCTTGATTTGGTACAATGGAGGGATCTTTATGAATCTTTGCCAATTCTCCAAAGCTCTTTAGCATCTTCATAATTAATCTTTAATTTGGCTCAAAATGTTGCTTGGTAATAAATTGATCAATAATTTGGTCATTTTGTCATTGGTCTCACATCTTTGGATTTGTTCCTTGCTCTATTTGCTCTTCTTGAGAATCTTTTCTTTGTCATTTGTTGGAGCTTGAAAACCTTCCATTAGAGCAAATCATTGCTCTATCTCTATCATAAAAAAAAAAAATCAATCCTTAATTTCTAAAGATCGAAGCTTGCTGATTGAATGGTGGAGGGGCTCTAGTATCATATCCGAGTTCATCTCAAAAATCCATCTTGAAGTGGAGTTCTCTAGATGAAATCTTTGACTTGTTGACTTTAGGGCTTTAACTTCTTCTTCCTCTAGCTTGTTGCCCTTTTCGGCGATGAGTCTGGTGAAGATATGAGGTTGAAGGGCTATTTGTCCCTGACCTATCTCGGCTCCTAGGAAATCAATATGAGTAGTTGCTATTATCATTTTCTTTCGAGAAATAATCAGACCATGTTTTTCAAATAGGTTAAAAATAATATGAAAATGAGCATAATGTTCTTGTTTAGTTTGAGAGAAAACTAGAATATCATCTATATATACACAAGTGAAGAAAGAAACATCTCGAAAAATGTCATCCATTTTCCTTTAGAATATTTGAGGGGCTACCTTAAAGCCAAAAGGCATAACAAACCACTCAAAATGTCCCTCAAGGCAGGAAAAGGTTGTCCATTCAATGGACTCAGGATGCATTTTGACTTGCCAAAATCCTGATTTCATGTCAAATTTAGAGTATCATTTTGAGTTTTGGATTTTATTTAAAAGTTGGTCTTTGTCAGGGATTTTATAACCATCTTCTCGATAATAATCATTAAATCATTTGTAGTTAAATATCATTCTAGATTGACAACGTTTTTGTTCTAATCCTTTATTAACTATGAAAGTTGAACTTCGGTGCCTAGATGTGGACCTTTGAATGACTCCTAAAGTTAAGAGCTGATTAATGTGCATTTTACATTCTTCAGTTTCCCAATTTGTATATTTTAAGTTTTGAGCCTTAATTGTAAGGTCTGGATTAATAATTGATAGTTTGCAGTAAACTTTGTCTTGGTCCTAATATTTAGTAGGATTGTCTCCAATAATTTCTAGATTTTCTAATCTAGAAATGAGGGAGTCTAAATTGTGTTTATGGGTGTTTATTATTTGAAGTAATTGTTGTAGGAGTATGAGATCAGGTGGGATCCAGGTGTCATCAGTTATAGGGCTTGACCGGCCAAGTGAGGCTAGTTTTTCAGATCTTGTTGGTCAGAAAAAACTATGATAGGTTTGGCTATTATTAGGTTGTGGTTGCTTACTGGGTTGTTTACATGCATTTTTAGGAGAACATTAACAAGATGATGTGTTGTCAGAAGGTATGATTTCTATGTGGGGTTTGGTGGTTAAGGGATGGACAATAGAGGGATAGTTTAATACTATTGGAGATATTATTGGTGAGGAAAAGAAAAGAGCATAATCCTTGGTTAGAAGAAAAGCTCTATCTGGTGCTACAAGAAAATTTAAGCCTAGGATTAAGTGAATATTAGGATGTAATAACGGTTTAATCCATAGTTTAGAGAGTGAGAGTGGTGTGTTGTATTTACCACAGTTGTCATAAAACCTCAGATGGGTGTTAGTGACAAATTGTGTGCAAGCTAATTTTTGGCCATCAAATTGTGTACTTAGTAATGATTGTGATGCGATTTTTATAAAAGTTTTTGTCAAGACTGAAGGAATTGTATTTTCATCTATGGTGGAATTGGTGGCTCCACTATCTAGAAAGGCATGTAGTGTGAACTCATGGCCATGGATATTTACTAGGCATTTGACTCTAATGTCTAGAGTTTTTCCTGTATTACAGATACTAGAGGCTTTTATAAAGACCATATCTCTATCTATCATATCTACTGATGTAAGTTGTAAGCCTTTGCCTTTATCAAGAGTAGCCTGAGAAGAAAGTGGAGGAAGGTTTTCTTTCATTTGTTTATCTAGGGTCTCTAGTTCTGTTTCCAATTTATTAATATGAGTTTGTAATACAGAGACTCTTGTTTCTAATAAAAAATTTCGAGTACCTCCCTTAGAGAGTTGGCTTATGGGTATTGTAATAGAGAACAATTATTGAAGACAAAGATTACAAGCTTGTTTCTTACATAACTTACAGGTACCTCTTTTATCTAAAGATGGATAATAACTACAAAAGAAATAAGGAATGTTATCATTTTCTGTTTCGAGTATCCACTCATATGGACAGTTAAGTTCTTCTATAGTCTTAGTATTGAGTTGTTTAAACATTAGATTGATATTTGGAAATTCATCCCATAATTCTTCTAGATTGTCTAGCGTATTGTAGGGTATGTAATTTTAACTTTCAGGATGTAGGTTATACTGTTGGTATGAAGGTTGCATGAAGGAGTTTACAAGACTGTAGTCAGAAGAAGGGATAACTTCTTCCACATCATATATATATATATATATATATATATATATATATATATATATATATATATATATATATATATATATATATAAATTAGGGACATTACAGATTGGGACTCTAGCTTAATCAATTTCCTAACCGATTGACCAACCTTGACTTGCCTAACCAAGTATAAGATTCCCTTGCCCAACATCTGATTAACCTTGACTTGCTGGGACTTTGTCACCAAGTGTTTGGTCAATCCTTTGACCCACTTAGACTTTATCTCCTCGTGATAAGTGTCCGATCACCCTTAACTTACTTGGACTTATCGTCTCGTGCCAAGTGTTCGGTCCTCCATGATCCACTTGGACTTCCACTCACCAGATATCCGGTCAATCCTTTGACCCATCTAGATTTTCACTCGTGCCAAGTGTCCGGTCCTCCATGACCCACTTGGACTTCCAAACATCAGATGTCATATCAACCTTGACTCATCTAGATTTCTACTGTCTATTTTCATTCACCAGAACTTTATCACTACCTAGCTTCACTCACTAGGACTTTTCACCACATAGTTTAACTCACTAGGACTTTTCCACTTGGCTTCACTCACCAAAATTTTTCCATCTGATTTCACTCACTAAGATTTCCTTACTACCTAGCTTCATTCACTAGAACTTTTCACCTAACTTCACTCACTAGGACTTTTCTCACTGCCTAGCTTTACTCACTAGGGTTTTTCACTCGGCTTCACTCACAATGACTTTTTCCACTATCTAACTTCACTCACTAGGGCTTTTCACCTAGCTTTACTATCAGAACTTTTCCACACCAAGTGCCCAGTCAACATTGACTCACTTGAATTCTCCTTCTTCTGCTAATCTTTTCATTGGTCTTGCCCTTACCTAACCTCCAGTTGGGACTTTCCCAGTCAAATATCTTGTCAACCTTGACCTACTTGACTTCTGGTCAACCTTCGACCGTCAATCTCCCAAATGGACAATTGCACCAGCAATTTTTATATATTGTCAAACATCAAGACTCAAGCTTGAGCCAACTCAAGCTTAGTCAATCTGGTCTTCTTGAAATGTTATTTATTGTTATGTATAAATGATAAATTATGGATGGAATAGACCCAAACATCATTAGAAAAATAGATTATTATCAAATATAAGCGAAATTTTCCTTTTTTTCAGTGCAAGCAAATTACTACCATCACAAACCTTATTTATACACTTAAAAATCATAAAATATGATTCATAGATTTTTAATACTTTTTAAGTGCACTTATTAAATTTATTATATACTTTTTAAGTGCATTTATATGGTTTATTATATACTACTTAAATTAATCGATTCAAATCAAATTTATTATTTTTTTTATTTTCTTATTATATTTGTGCAGTTAATAGTTAAACTTTAAAATATCATCAAATTAAAACTACATGGCGTGGATTAGGTTTTATTGTTCATTTAATTCTAAGTAATTTTATTTTGATAAAATAGTAGGGACTTATATTTCTTTTATTATTATTATTATTATTTTAATATAAATATGTCTGCTAAAAAAATATGATTCTGGATATATAAAACATATGAAAAAAAATAAAAATAGAATAATTTATTTGGATTAGATCAGTTAAAAGGTCTTGATTCTTTTTTTAATGATTCTAGAGAAAATCTATTTATATATGCTATGATTTTTACCAAAGAGATTGCAATTGAAATGAATATAGAACTAAAATTTCATGAAAATGGGTAATTAGAAGAAATAAATGATTTAATGAGAATAAAATTAATGAGATGAAACTTTTAACTGAATAATCTTTTAAAATTAATTACTTTAATTATATTATTGACCATGTTATTTTCTTCACTTCAAAGTAGGTTTGAATAATTTAAAACATACAAAGATAATTTTAATTTTTTTATATAATGTAGAAAAGTTTAAATTGCTTGATGATGATTTTTTAAAATAAAATGTTTAAATCTTGAAAAAATTTTAACACATGGCATGTTATCTATGATTTAGATTTATTTTTAAAATTAAAAGTTTTAATAATAAATCCAAAATTTAAAACCACATTTGAGGTATTGAACATTGCAAAAAAATTTAATTCTTTTCCTAATACATGGATAACTTATATAATATTATTAACTATACTTGTTAGTGTAGCTTAGCATAAAGAAGTTTTTTAAAATTAAAATTAATAAAGTCTTATTTACATTTGATAATATCTCAAGAAAGATTAAATAATCTAGTAATTTTATCCATTGAAAAAGAATTATTATTAAAATTTGAATATAAAAATTTAATTAATAATTTTGCATCTCAAAAAGCTAGAAAACTAAATTTTATATAAACATCTATTTTTAAACTAATATTTTTGTAAAAAAAAATTAAACACGTTATTGTCGGTTCCAAATTTGAATGAAAAAAGATGAGGGTAAATTTTATTTTTTAAAAAAAAAATTAAAGGACTATTTTTTTTTTATACCCTATGACCTCATGGAACCTTGAGATGGCCATGTTGAATATATTATTCAATTGAAGAAAGGATACACCAAAGATAATACAACAAAGCATATTTCACTAAAATTCTTATTCACTCGTTGGTGGCAAAATACGAATATGCTCACCCCTAGTGCCCCCGTCAACCCGTCCCAGGGTCAACACGGAGGAGGTAAATCACGGACGGCTACTAGCCTTTGGAATAGTGACTAGCACATAAGAGAGGCATTACCTCGGCTTTGCCGAGTTTCGAACCCCAGACTTTATTGATGGCAACACCTCATGTACTAGCCACTAGACCCATCCAAGGGACAAATTCTTATTCACTCGTGATCTTTAGAAGAAGGATGAAATTAATGTTCAACAAATTCATTCGAGTAATAATTTGGCGGATTTATTCATAAAATCATTATCGACTTCAACATTTGAAAAGCTAATTCAAAAGATTGGAATGTGCCAATTGAAAGATGTCAAATGACATGCTCAAGAGGGGAAGTCATACAATGTACTATTTTTTTCCTTAACTAATTGTTCCTATTGGATTTTTTTTGTAAGGTTTTTAACAAGACAATGTAACATGTTAAAGATGGACATTTAAGGGGAGTGTCATGAATAATAATTTTAGTGGATGTCCATATTAGTCACATGTTAATATTACAAGATGTAACCTCTCTATTACCTCATCCATTACTCTCCATAGTTATGGAGGCTTGTAACATATAATGTGTGCTACAATTATAACATAAATGCGGAAGATGAAAAGTGTATGATTGAAGTCTACAAATAGTGGCTTATGTGAAAAAAACTAGTAAATAAGAAAAGAAGTGAACGCTTGCCCACTACATTACTTTTTATTTTACCATTACTTTTTTACGTAGTATATATATAGGATAATATTACTATATATTTTGCATACACCTGAGCAGAGAACACGTGTATATATATATAGATCACGAGGCACAGCTCAGAGCATGGGGAGAACATATCTGTTCCAACTCAATAATTCAATCTACATTTATTATTTACACTAACTAGTCAACCGACAGCGTTCGCAGTTAAATCCACCAATGAGGGCAGAACGCATGCAAATTCTGAGTCTGGATAACCATCAAGACACTGTCTCATGAACAAATACTTCAAGAAAAAGAACTCTGAATTAAAGTAATCAAATCAAATAATACTCTGTCATTTAATTTGTCAGAAACTAAACTAAACTATACTATACTATAGTATAGGATCTATATGTTATCAGTTAAATCAGTGAGGAAATCCATCACATCCCAGCTTCCTTGAATGCTGCTGTACAACTCGTCCAGGTCCGGATTGCTGCCGATTAAGTTACTGGGATGGAAGTGTAGTGGAGACTGGATGATCGGATCCCACCATTGGCTCTCGTTCTCGAGGTGGTTCATCAGATCGATCTCTCCGTTGGAATATGACTCCAAGCTACTGTTTGCCGAGTCCGATCGACGGTCTCCGGCGGCAGCGATCTGTTCCGCTTGGCTCAAAGTTTTCAGGCCACCGGACTGCTGCTGCTGCTGCGGCGGCGGCGGCGGCGGCTGTGGCTGTGGCTTCTTGTAAGAGCTACTCCTCTTGAAGATTCGGCAGATCGTCCAGACTTCCTGCAAAACAGGGGCACTAACTTTTAGCGTCTAGGCCTCGAGTTAGGTCCTCCGGCGTTCACCGGTAGGGAGGTTCTCACCGCGCCGTGCGTGGTGGGAGTGCTGGGTGCGGCTGTGGCGGGAAGGCGAAACTCGTGCATCATCCAGTTCGTCTTGGTGCCCTTTCCCGCGCTCCCGACGTAGTAAACCAGGGACTTCTTCAGGCCTATGCAACTGCCGCAAGGGGAGTATATCGGCTTGTCGATGCCGGTGGCCTTCCAGAAGCCGGAGGCAGTCACCCTGTTGGGCCTCACACTGTTCCTGTACTTCCTCCCCCTGCGGCAGAAGAAGAAAGCTTCGTCTCCGGCGGCAGTAGTTTCTACAATTTTTTTTTTCATCAAATTAATTAATTATTTCACTACGATCAAGAAAAGAAAGGATTATCGATCGATAAAGTGTATATATATTTACTTACTTGGTAACTCCCATGGGTCGTACTTGTACACATCTACCTCCTTGATGATCTCCATGCTCAGTGGCTTCTTTGCCACCTTTCGCCGGAGATAAAAGCCGACTAGCTCTTCATCGGTGGGATGGAATCGGAATCCAGGGAGAAGAACATCATCTTCTTCTTCTTCTTCTTCTTTTTCTTCCTTCTCAATTTCCAACCCTTCCAGTTTGTTCATGTCATCCACTACCACTTCCATTCTTGATCACTCCTCCTTTTGTTAATTTCTCCGAGTCTGATTGAAGATGATGTGCTTCACTTTGCATTGGAGCTAGCTAGTGTGTTTGCTTGACATATATAGAGAGATAGATAGATAGATCATGAAGAAGTCAATCTTTTGGTTCAACTTGGACTTGGCCTTCTTTTTTGTCAACTGACGTTAATGGTGATATGAATCTTCCTGCCATCTTCGATCGTGAATTATGTGCGTGTATATATATATATATATATATATATATAGAAAGGGAGATGCATTAACTTTGAGATAGGGTTTGTCATGAAAATATATATAAGATGTCATGCAAGGAATTTGTAGATATTGCATAAGAAGCCCCTGAAGAGCAAGAGGCTAATCGATCTTTTAGCTTAATTTATCAATTAAGAAGATTGTGTAATTTTCAATACGGAAGATTTTTTTTATTTATATATAAGCTTGGTTAAAATGTCTTATCGAGGAGATATTCCATTGAAGATATTATTGACCTATATTAATCTAATCGAGGAAGATAAAGACTAAAGAAAAATAAAATTTATTTATTTATTTATATTTCTTGATCATTGCAATTTAAAAATCTTGCACGGGCAATGATTTTAGGACAGCGTAACCCAACTCATAAGAAGACTCAGTCAGTTTGATTAAATTAATGATGATAATAATTTAAATTGAGTCAAATTTAGACAAGATTATTTTGAGATTGTTGGTACTTTGATGCTAAATATATAATTAGGTCACTCTAATATAATTGTTGGAATTAAAAAAAAAAAAAATATATATATATATATATATATATCCATTAAATATTATTAAATATCTTTAATTAATTAAGATTTATTGTCGTTAATATCTAGTAAATTTTATAATAATTCGAATAATTTTTTAAAAATACATCATTGTAGGGAGCTGAGAAAACTCCAAATTTTTTAGACTGGAATCAAAATTTAATCATGTAAATAGTGGATAATTAATTATTCAGAAAAGATTGTGAACTAACAATTGACTCGCATTTAATGATGCTCATCGCCTTGATCTAAATTCAATATAATAAATGTCTCGGTCCCTTAGCCACCGAAGAAGGCAAGTTTGAAACTTTTTGACTAATAAAATTGCTCTAAATTTCATCATCGATATTAAAGAGACGCAAGTGCAGGTTTTTTTAATAAATGTATTAACGTTCAAATAATTATCAATAATTTAGGTGGCAAAATAATATACCATAAAATTTGGATCACATTTAATTTGTAGATAAGGTATATATGTATTTTTATTTTTCCGAATTAATAAATAAAGACATGTATTGTTTGACTAGATCTTTAATTAGTCACATAAATATTACATATATTCTTTTAAAGATACATAACTTATAACACAAACTAGCTACTATTATGTGCTCCATCTAATTTACTTCAATCATCACTAATCGCTTTCCTCCCCTTCCCTCTCCATTAGGTTGTCGGCTGCCCATCTCCATCCACCCTCTGAAAGGCCCTCCGCTCAACCATCCTCCTCCTCCTCTTCTTCTTTAATTTATGTCGTTGTTCCTATTTATGTCTTGCTTCCATAACTGACTCTTCCCTGGATCTGTTAATGTTCCATACAAATAATTTAAGTTATTTTTATTGTAAACATAGTTATTGTTTTTATTTGGTATAAATTGACAATTTAGATCATAATACAAATTAGATAGAAAATAATAGAGCAATTGTAGTGTTTACTTAAACTTTATCTATATTCATAAATGGTAATGTAAATTATAAAGAGATATATGAAAATGGAAAATATGTATGATTAGAAGTTTAATCAATCTTAATATTGCACAATTGACCTTGTCTCTAAAATAAAATCAAATAAAGATGGTAGTACCTTTGGCTCTTAATATTAAAAGGAGTGAAAGCAAAACATAAATCTTACTCTTTAATTTAAATACTTAAATATCAAGAAATTCTTTACCTAATCACTTTGATATTTTCGATCGAGTTCAATTTTTTTTTTTAACTTAAATAAATATTATAATTAAATAAATTATAACTTTTCTTAAAAAGTATCAATGTATAAAAATATTTTTTTTCTTAAAATTATCCCTACCCAAAATATACATTTTAAAGTAGGTTAATAATATAATAAAACAATAAAAATTCAATTCATATGATTATCTATCTTATAATAATAATAATAATAATAATAATAATAATAATAATTCATATTTCAAAAAAAAAATCTGATTTTACGTGCAAATAAACTTATAATGTTTGAAAACAAATTTAAATACCATACTAAAGAATATTAAAAACTAGTTTAAATTAGTCACAAAAATCATATGAAATAAACTCGACCTACACCAAAAGCAAGCAAACAAACAAATAAAATATTAAATGTTAAAAAAAAATAGTTTTTCATTTATTTTTCCTCCTTGAAATGTGGATCATAGTCAATAAGAGTTTATGATTGAACGGGCGTTGCATCTAGACCTTCTGTGAAGTCACTGTATTTATACTTTTCTCAAAGCTGAATTATTAACGTTGACTCAGTATTTTTTATTTTTTGTTTATTTCATCCCATTTAATAGCATAGAGATTCTCTTGCCCATTTTTTTAATCCCATTTACCGGAGAAATAAAATGGTCGGTAATCATAGTATTTTGGTAGTTAATATGGATTACCGGCCAAATATGTTTCATTAGGGCTTGTCCGCTAATCCATGGTTGTTAAATAAGGGTACCCGACCATTATGTTGCCAAGTAATTTTTTAAACAATTACCGGCCAAACAAATGGCTGGTAAATATTTTCAAAAATAATGACTAAATATATATTTGACTGATATTTTTGTCCAAACAAATGGTGGGTAATTTTTTTTTTTAAATACAAGCCAAATATATATTTGGCTGGTAAAATTTTAAAAATAAATAGATGGTAAAATTTTAAAAATATTCGTCAAATACATATTTATCCAACAACTTTTTGATATAAATGACCAGTCAGATAATCTTCTCCTTTGTAGGTAGAAGTCAACTTAGACTGTTCGAGTAATCCACTAATTTGTTACCGTATGAGGAGCTATTGTAATTTTTTTTGTGTTTTGATTTATTGGGCCTTCAGTTCAGATATCTGCACATCTTATGTAACAATTATCTCTCGCATAACATCCATTTCTACTTGTGTATTAGATGATGTAGGAGTAGTAGATGTCGAAGTATTGTATGTCTTTGGTGGTGATTTGAGTCCCAATTCTAATCCACGAATATAACCAGATTTACGACTAAGTACTTCCTAGTGTCATTCAAATGCCAAATTGCATTCAAATGCTAAATTCTTAAAATCATGAGAGTAGGTACCATCTTTTGTTATTGTCGCCAAAATTGAGAATTGCTTGTCATTGTAGAGGGTGATCATCATTTCCTATTAAACATATATATATATATATATATATATATATATATGAATATAAAAAACTTGAGTTTTGTTACTGTGCGCGACCGCACAGTGCGCGACTGTGCGCGTCGCGCACAGTAACAGCGCTTTTTTTTGTTTTTTTTGAATTTTAAAAATTCAATATTTCTTTATTTAAAATTTAATATATAGATATATCCCCTAAACACATTACAATATTCAATAAATACTTAAATTAATTTTATTTTAATTTTTTTTTTAAACCAAACACTATAACCTAATTAGAAAGCCTAAACCCTATAGTTAAAATCTAAAAAAAAAAATAGTTTTAACACTATACCCAAAGCCTGAACCCTATAAATAAAATCGTAAAGAAATTTTTTAATTATTTTTTAATTTAAAAATTAAAAAAAATTTAAAAAAAACAAAAAAAATTTGATACTGCGCGCGACGCGCACAGTCGCGCACTGTGCCGTCGCGCGCAGTATCAAATCTGTAAAAAACTTATCATACCAAAAATAAAATACAAATATGAAACAAATAATTATTAAATTATGACTTACATATTGCTCTCATGCGATCACGCTCGTGGCTTGCCCACTCAACCTCCTCTGTGCAATAATATCGACGCCAAACCTCAATTGCATCATAGCCCTTACAATTTTATTAAAAAAAATACATTTTTAAACCTCGCAATGACATCTTATATATGTTGAACTACAGGTCTAGAGCCACCGTGATACATGATTAAACAAAAGCCTTGCACGATTTCTTTTATTTAAAAAAAATTATAAAAAAAAATACAACCAATAATTAGTAAGTATCGTATGATAAAATTAAGATTATAAATTGAAAAAAATATAATAAAATAAAATAAATCATCTTAAACTCTTTGGACTTTCAATAATTGCATAAAAATGTTCTTGCTTCATGTGATGATAAATTATTCGACTTCTCTTCTTTTTTCTCGTCTAAAGTCCAACTAACTAGAAATTTATTATTCACTTACTTGAATAGAATATGATTTCAGAGTCATAAACAAGTTCAATAATTTATTAAAAAGAAAATTATTACAAATAACTTAAAAAATAATTACTTGAATGCGGTTAAAAAATATCTCTTGATTGCTTGAAGCTCAAAGATGAAAGCTTGACATTGGGATAAGCTAGAGAAAAGTAATGGAACAGTGGTCTAGTTTCATGCCCAAATATTCTTTTTAAACGCTTTAGAACTTCGTTTCATGCCCAAATACCAAATATTCTTTTTAGAATTTAGTTGTTTCTCTGTCTTTTCGTCACCATCAATCTATTGAAAGTGCCTTAATCGATTAAGAATTAATTATCTGTTGAACGTTATTGACTTCAAATCGATAGTTAAGAATGTTTCATTTTGAATTCCAATCGATTGCTATTAAACATCAATCAATTAGTTATCTTACTCGATCAACCAATTGATTAAGGAATATTTTGTTCCCGCAAAGAATACATATTAATCGATCACCCAATCGATTGATAATTTCTCAATCAATTAATCAATCGATCAGAGATTTTTATATTCTCGAGAAGAAAGCTTTTCAATCGAGCAGCCAATTGATTACGAAACTTTCTGTTATCGTGATAAAATTCTTTTAATTGATCAGCTAATCGATTGGTAATTCCCAATCGATTAGTCAATAGATTTCGAAGCTCTCTGTACTTGTGATAAAATCTTCTCAATCGATCCGCTAATCAATTAACAATTTCTCAATCGATCAGTTAATCAATTTCAGAGCTCTATGTGTTCTTGAATTTGATTACCAATCGATTAACAATTTTAACCAATCGATTGATACACTCTTTTGCTTCCGGATTTTGGATTTTGGATTTTAGCTCACCAATCAATTTGTAAACTTACCAATCAATTGGTGAACCCTAAAATAGGATTTTCAGCCTAAACCCTTTGGCACACGTTTCCTTCGATCCCAAGTACCTCATGCCATATGAACCTCTTGCTTTCTGGACTTTGTGTCTGGGGCTTCCTCATCTTTGGATCTTTATGCCAAGAATCTAATTCCCATACCTATTCAGTGTTCTGACCTACAAAGACTTCTTGCTAAGAATCCAGTCCTCGATCTTTTTGGACTTCTCTTGTCTTACATCAAATCTTCCGAGCTATAAGGATTTCTTCTTATAAAAAATCAGGTGCTCGATCTTCTTAGATTTCACTTACCGTGTAAATTTATAACTCAAGTTAAATTCAAGTTATTAATCTAAACTTAAATAATTATTATTCATTGAAACTTTTGGACCATGATTGTACTAATAATTCCATAATAAAATTCATACATGTAAATTATAGGGGAACATTAACTTTACCCTAATATAATATCCCCTTGCACGAGGAAAATTATATTCGCTAAAAATTAACCTCAACATTTATTGAAATAAATAGTATCAATTATGCCACTATATGATAACAACTTATTTGTGATGTATGCTTACACTAAGAGGGAGTTGTTGACAGGTGAGGTTCACAAATGGCGATTCGGGTATTTTTATTGTATACAACTCAAATAAAAAACTCATTTTATAAAATATAGCTTTTTGAGTTTTTTTTACCATAGGAAAAAACACAAAAAGATTTGTTGAAAAATTCATTGCACTTGATAGAACAATGATTTCATATTGGCCTCTTCAAACCGGTCAATAAACAAGCCAATCAGTTTTTTTTTAAATGAATATACTAATTTTAGTTGACTTGGTAATATTTTTTAAATTTATATTTTAATAATAATAATATTATTATTATTATATTATTATTATTATATTATTATTATTATTTATTATTATTGTTGCTGTCAGGGACGAAGCAATTTAATTCAAAGAATTCTCTTATTGGTACTTGACTTGAAACTTAGATTTACCTTGACTAATTCTTATTTTCCGCCAAAAATGGTATGAAATTCTCCATTTCATATAATAAATTAATGGATGAAGAAATTAAAAATACTTGTTCTATTGTGTCAGATGACCTTACAACTACCGAATTTATTTGATGATTTTAAATGTTCGGCCAATAAAATACATAGATTTTGATTAAGATGGACAGCGAAGATAATTTTCAATTATGAATTAAAAATCCAATTCGTATTTTTATTCTTTGAAATTAAATTATTTGATGAGTCAAAGTCAACCATTATGCAAAGAATCTAGAGGTGTTCAATGGATATAGCGCCATTATCTATACTTGAGCCTCTCAAATAAAGTCATCTTTAGGAGTGTAAATAAATTAAATAGTTTATGGGCTATTTGAATCTCAATTCAATAAAAATTTGTTTGAGCTCATTTAATGATATTTGTTAAGATAAATAAACTAAACTCAAACTTCATAATATTCGACTCATTATCTCGTAAACATATTAATTAAACTCATGAATCAACTTTTAAATAAAAAAATAATAGTTTTGATATTAAATTTATAGATTATGAAACATATAGATAAATATATTAAATTTATTTATTAAGAATAAAATTATAAATTTGAATAAGAATATTATAATTTCTCTAAACATATATTTTAATTTTTAATAAATATTTAAATTTATAATTTATATTTATTAAGTTTGTTTAGGTTCGATAAAAACTCGAATAAACTCGTGAGCCATGAATATATTTGTTAAATAAAGTCCGAGCTCGATTCGATTATAAACGAGTCAAATTCAAATATTCAAGAGTTATACCCCTAGTCGTCCCAGTGGAAAATAGAAGTATGAGTTTCTCAAACAACGAGAGTTTGATTACCACACAACGTAAATAAATATCTACAATATTGGAATTACTAATAGTATTAGCTATCCTCATGATCTATCAGTATTGGAATTACTAATAATATTAGCTATCCTCATGATCTATCTGTACTTCTAAATTTATCTAATGTACTTCTAAAAAAATTTCATAAAATCGAACTCATCCCTCCTAAATAAATAACTAATAAAAACAATCCCCACACCCAACTTCTTTTCTTTCCTTTCCTTTCGAATAAAGTCAAATTCAGCGGTAGCTCGAGGTTAACATAAATCAAAGTCAACCAAATCCAAATCGTCGAGTCTAGTTTGATTAGTTTATCATTTTTACGAAATATATGTTTTGCTAAAACAATCCAAGTCATAATGGAAAGGATGATCTAACTTTTGATAACTTTTTCTTCTGGTGAATTTTAATAGTTATCTTGGAATATGATAGGGATTAATATAATTGATCCATCGGATGATGGATTGGCTTCTTAGGGGCTCTGGATAAGTCACCACAAGTAGATCGGATGGTCAAATGCTTTTTAATTGGATCGGCTCTTATTAGGTTGACAGTTAACTAAGTCGGCAAGTGATTAGGTCACTTTCGGAGATAGAGAGAAAGGATGATTAATTTCAATTATTTCATCTTGTTGATATGTTACAATGTAAATTTCGAAGCGATAATAATACTAAGATTTACTTAGTATTCATCTCTTAAAGTTGACTAATCTAAAGATTTATACAGTGCATACACTTCATTATGAAGAACACTTATCACTGAAAAAAAAACTATTTTGGGACGAATTCTTCAACGAAAAAATTTTCGTCCCAACTGTAAAATTAGGGACGAATTTGACAACGAAATTGGCATTGTTTTTGTTTCAAATTTGCAACAAATTTGGCGACGAAAATAATAATAAAAATTTATGATCTATGATAAAATAATTTTCTTCCAAATTTTGTTCCAGAATCTGGGATAATCTGTGAATTTGTTGCAAATTCTGCAACAAAAAAGATATTTGTTGCAAAATTATTTGCAACGAAAACCACTGGCGAATAATATTTTTGTTGCAGAATTTACATCAAATTTGACAACAAAAATAATAATATAAAAAATTGTGATATGCGACAAATTAGTTTTCATCCCAAATTTACAACAAATTTGATAACAAAAATAAACAAAAAAATTGTGTTATGCTAACCTGGGATAAATTCATAGATTTGTCCTAGATTCTGGGATGAATTCTGAGATGAATCTGTGAATTCATCCCAGATTCTGGGACGAATCTGTGAATTCGTCCCAGATTCTGGGATGAATTTTGGGACCAAAAATAATTTATCACAAAATTATCGATACAATTACGATAATTTGGCGACAAAAAAAAGTTATCGCCAAATTCATCCCTAAATCCAAAAAATTCCAGAGAACTAATTTATTTCTATAATTTCCATTAAAATACATATCACAATAAAATTAAATATCACATCATAAACATTCAACACATCATAATTAACATTATCACATCATATTTAACATATATACACATCTATTAATATTTGAGATCAATTTTACAATAATACAAATCCAAAAACTTCTCAAAAAGTTATACAAGAACTTTCTTATTCAAGACTCCAAAATTTGATACAAGTCAAATAGTTAAAAAAGTAATACAAATCCATCACCTCCTAAAAGTTATACAAGTTTTTTCAAAATAAACAATGTAGGATCGAAATCGCTAGAGAGCAGGGGGGAGGGTGAATAGTGCTCGTGGCTTTCACTTTCATTTCGGAAATAAGCAGTGGAATAGAAGTAAACGAAAAACAATATCTAACACTTTTGGTTACTTGGTTCGGAGTCTGTGTCGACTCCTACTCCAAGGCCCGCACGTAAGAGTGATTTCGATGGACAATCACTAATCAATCGGAAAGATTACAAAATAGAGTTTACAAGTGATTTGCAATTAAAGAATATCGAGAACAGAAAATCTTCGATGGAACAGTCGTCGGAGCTTTCGGGCGTCGTAGAAGTGTTTTCTGAGCAGCTAAAAAAGCGAAAGTTGTTCGTTGTGTTGTCTTGAAGCTTCTAGTCGAGGCTGCTTTTATAGCTAGTTCCGGGTGCCCGGAATCCCTCCGGGCACCTAGACCATGTGGCTTGACCACTCTGGGCGTGCCACATCAGCTTAGTGATAACTTTTGGGTTCCGAGCGCCTGGACCGACTCCGGGCGCTCGGACTAGCTCGGGGCACCCAAACCAGTTCTGGGCGCCTGGACCAACTTTCTCTAGCCCTTATTTTCTAGAAAACAAAGTTAGTCCAAGCAAAAATAATATACATATAATACGAAATTATGAGAGTCTCTGACTATCCGGTTCTGACTTTGAGTTTTGTCGAAACTCTAGGTCGAACCGACGCTTACTGTTCCCTCTTCGGGGAACGTATCCTCACCTACTCCTCTCAGGAGAGTTTATTTGTTGCCAGTCGATCCTCCAAACAGATTGGACTTTTGCTCAGAGCCCGAGGCTCCAGGACTTTCTGTTGGATGTTCACTTCATGACCCGTCCAGTCTTTTCACCTAGTCCGCGACCACCAGAACTTTCCACCTAGAGTTCTCGACCCTAGGGTTTTTGCCCAATCCTTAGACCCGCAAAGACTTTCTGCCTAGGGTTACCAACCCCTAGGGTTTTCCACCTACCTAACCGCAGTTAGGACTTTTGCCTAAGTACACTTAGGACTTTCCTGCAAACTCATTCAAACACGTTAGACCACAAATAACCTTAACTTTGAACCCTTTGTCATTATCAAAACTTAGGTTCGATCGTCGGATGCTTCCCACACCAACAATCTCCCCCTTTTGATTATGACAGCAAAGTTCAAAGTTAAGTAACACATAATAAGAGTATAAATGCGTACAAATTAAAAGGATGTAATATTAATCAAGTAATTATCACAAACTGAAATTACTCAACAAATTTTTAACTCAAGATGTAATTACTTAACTTTCACTTTTCTCTCCTCCTTTGCCATATATTAAAAAAATAGAGAAAAGGATGTAAAGATAGGAAACTTTTAGCTCCCTTGAAAGGTAGCTCTTTACTTGAACAAATATTAGTTTAGTGAAAAAAAAAATTCTAAGCTTTTGAAAGTGACTTAGCAAACATTTGATATAAACTTAAAGAATTTTAAAACTTAGCTAAGTACTTTAACTTTAAAAGATGTGAAAAAAGCTCAGGCAAGTACTTTAAAACAAATTTTCATAAAAAACTTAATTTAGGTATTTAGTAAAAAAAACTTTTGATAAAAAAACTTTTGATAAACACTAAGCTTAAAAAGATAATTTCTGTTTAAACATAAGGCTTAAAAAGTAATTTCTTTTTAATTATTAAGCTTTAAAAAAATTTGTGCTTAACCAACAAGCTTAAAAATAATTTTTTGTTTAAACATGAAAAATAATTTCATTTTAACACAAAAAAAATTATTCTAATACCAAGTTTAAAATCAAATTTTGTTTTAAACATCAGGCTTAAAAAAATTTCTGTTTAAACACCAATTTTTGTTTCAATTTTAGCTTAGTAAATTTCAATCTGTCTTCAGTCATGTGTCTGGAACATTCACTATCTAACATCCATTGATCCAAATCTTTATGCTCCTACACATAAAGTATTTGATTTGGTTCAATTTGATAGATCAAAAGATAGTTTGATTGAAATTAACCCCTTAATATTCCATCTCACCCAGTCTAGATTATCAAACATGGTATTCCTATAGGTAATTGTGAGATGGTTTTGTGTTTAATTGAGTTAATCATATGTAAGTTTAAGTTATAAATTGGTTGGGTTAATTTAGATTAGGTAATATTAATTTTAAGTTAATTAGGTTAATTGATTAGGTTAATTGAATTGATTGATTAGGTTAATTGGGTTAATTGATTAGATTAATTGAGTTAATTGATTAGGTTAATTAGGTTAATTGATTAGATTAATTGAGTTAATTGATTAGGTTAATTGGGTTAATTGTTTAATTTAATCAGTTTTATTAATTAGATTTATTAATTAGATTAATTGAGTTAATTGATTTGATTAATTTACCTAAGTCCATCTCACCCTTTTCTAAATTATCAATCAAGGAACTTTATAGGTTTTTGTGAGATGGTTAATTTTATCTTTGATTTAGGTTATTATCTAAGGAATGAGTTACATTTGAATTAGACTCAGGTTTTACAACCAGTCAATTAAATATTCATTTCAATGATTGACTTCCAAGCTATGGCGAGGCACTAGGCCTTCTTGGTTATAAGATCATCCACCACTTATAGACAAAGCCTTTCGAAGAAATTGAATATTTAATTTTCTTTTTGAAACCCCTAGGTCTAACTAGTCAAGTGTAAATCACGTCTAAGTCCTTATCTAGCCTAATCTAAGCATGTATAATAAAAACAGTAAAAGCAATCATCAATCAAATCTATTTATTAATAAAAATAGTCTTTTTATTGGCCCCCCTGTATTATAGCCTCGATAAGGTCTATCAAGGTAGTGGACTTGATCCTTGGGGACCTAATATTGTCCAAGTCTAACTTGATTAACCAAGTTTGACTTAGGGACCCATGCTTGGACTATTTTTTTATTTGCTCTATTTACAAGGGATAAATAAGACTTATATTTCCATTTAGCCTTAAATCCAAGTCCGGATCGGTTATAAACAGCTCACTGTTTTCCAAGAATCAGATCAAAATTCTTGGAGCCCAAAGTGAATCGTTCCAACGTGTCTTTGAGTTCTTTAACTTGAGTTTTCAAATTAGAATTTTCTTTCTCAAGTTGTTTGACTTGTGTTGAACTTCCAATTTGAATTGACTCAGTCAAATGACTCAATTTAGTCTTCTCCTTAAGGATTGTTACCTCCTTTTGGAGTGACTTGACTCGGAGGTTGGATTTGACTAATTTATGCATAAGGTAATTAACTAAATTATGCAGTTTACTTAATTGAGAAATACTTACAGTGGGTTTAGGCCCTTCGAAAATGTATACGGATCTGTGACTTTGCTCGGACTCGATTTCCAATTCACTCTCGATTTCTGATTCTTTGAGTTGTTCCCGGGATGTCAATGCGAGGAAGCTCGTCTGATCGAGTTCTTCGTCGGAGTCTTTTGAAGAAGACTCATCCCATGTTGCTTGTAGTACTTTCTTATTCCTTTGCTTCTTTGCTTCCTTTTGATTCGGATAGTTGACTTTGATGTGTCCCTTTTGGTTGCAGCCATAGCAAGTAACTTCGAACTTTACTTTTGGACTGGCTTGCACTGTCTTGGATTGAATCACCTTCTTATGTCCTTCTTCGTGAATCATTTCATCTTTTTGTAGTGTTTGCATACTAGGGTGACGATCTCGGCTGTGATCTCGTCGTCATCATCTTCTGAGTCTGATTCGTCTTCGGGCTCGGGTTCAGTTCTGCGCTTTACTTTTGGTTCCCGGGTTCTACTTGTACCTGTAACCAAAGAAATACCTTTCTTAGCTGGACGTGTGAAAAATACTGAACAATTAATAATTAAATGATAAGGTTATTTGAGGAAATAATCTTATTGGAATTTTCAGAAATTTTTAGAAATTTTCTGGGATTAATCGGAGTTCGTATGACGTATTTAGAGGGGATGCATTTATGGGCTTGAGAAAAGCCTGTTTGAAATACCCAAAGGTGGGAGTTGATTGAGAAATCGATCTAGGGTTTAATCTAAAATTTCCTAAGTTATAAACTTATAATCGCCGAACCCTTCCTTCCCTAAACCCCTCATGCGGTCGATCCCCTTTGCGCCAAGCCACCTCCTTTCTTCCCCGAGCCTCACCTCGCGATCTTCTCACCAAACCAACCGAGCCACACCCGCCGATCTCCTCTCTTCTCGAGCCCTCACCAAGCGTTGCCGATCCTCCCCTCACGCAAGCACCGTAGCGCCGCCGTCTTTGTGCCCTAGCGCCGACCGCCCCTTCCTTCCCTCTCCCTCTCATGAGTTCCCGAGCCACAGCTGCCGTTCTCTCCTCCTCCTCATGTGAGAGCCAGAGCCACCGACTTCTCCGCACGAGAGCACCAGAGACACACGCCACCGCACTCGATCGCACGGTGTTGCTCCAGCCACCGCACACCGGAGGCTCCTAACCCTTCTAGCCTGCACCTATAGCCCATCCGTATTCCTCTCTTCCGATCCTTGCTCCACACCGATCGATCTTCAGTGAAAGGGAAGAAAATTCGAGCCCTAGCTTCGCCAGATTTGGAGCTTGCTGGATTCAGTGGACGTCTATTTGAGGTAAGGTTCTGTTTGTTAGGGTTCCAACAATTTCGTTCCTGTACCATTGCTTCCTGGACTAATTCTTGGAAAAATTGTTGTATGGATGTTCTTGGAAGTTGTTGGGCAAAGGCTGGTAGGGCTGTGAACTCTTGATTCGCTGTTATACCTTAAGGTAAGTGATTTTTCCAGTGAGGTATCACTGTTATTCCCATTGGGAGGTTGTTAAATTAGGTTTTCTAATGGATGTAGGGTTTTGTTCTTGCTTAGATTTATTAGTATTGAGTGAATGTATAGATTGAACCTATAGTGATTATTGGGATGTCAAGGATTGCATTGTTTTAGGTAATAATGGAAAGTTAAATGATGATTAAGAATCTAATGGGAATTTTAATTCTTTGATGGGTTAAGCTAGGTTGAAATTTAATCTAGTCTTACCAAGGAAAAGGAATAGTAACCATGGTTAGCTATTACTTGAGAGTTGGTTATTGATTTGTAGGAGATTTATCTATTCGGGGTGCATACATATAATTACATAAAATTATATACGTGACACGGGACCTTGATCGTTGACGAGCCACGTGACGTGTGGGGATTTCTATCAGACACGAGACATTTAGAGGCGAGTACTTCTTGCTTTGTTTCTTTTAGTACCTTGACCTTAGGGCATGAGCTATTTTTGGATAAGAACCGTTTTACCTTGACTCCACTCTTATTTTCCTGCGCTTGATACTTCCACGCGATCTTTGAGAAACTTTTTTCCATATCTATACAGTCTCTCGTTGATATCCATGATACGTAGCAGATACTAGATACCATGTTTGCATATTTTTTATTGTTGCTTATTTATGTACCGTATTGAGCATGCTGGCTTCATGTAGCATACTTGTTTTCTGTTTATATATGTTATGACCGCTGCATCTTGCACATCATGTCATTGCATGCATGCAGACGACCATGTCATCCTTGAGGGTGAGTGAGTCGTCGGGCTGCGCCGCACACTCGGCCACTCATGGGTAGTGGTAGTTGGAGGAGATGTCGCTTGTCCTGTCGTGCTACACTCGACCACTCATGGGTAGTGGTAGCTGGAGTTACGAGAAGCAGGGACCCTTTTCGCTTTGTAGCTAGATAGCTACTTAACACCTGCCCATTCGATCACTTGAGAGTAGTGGCGGCCTTTGAGTGGTACAGTTGTCATCAATACGACCTCTTGACCATACAGGGGTCGTGGTACAAAGAGGTGGGCGAGATGACCATCCGTGCATATGCTGTTAATATTATAGTCCTGATGTTGTTGCTTACTTATACTGCTCTTGCTTACTTATGCTGATGTTGCTTACTTTTGCTGCTATTGCTCATTTATGCTGATATGCTTACATAGGTTGAGATATATACATGATGTATGTGTTTAGACTGGCTTACTTATTGGTAATGTGTATATACCTCACATGTTACCCTTGTAGTTATGAGTAGCTCTGTAGCAGAGTTGTTCTACTCCTGATTTTACTAGCCTAGGATATAGTTTCAGGTATGGATATTATTATGATATCACTTTAGTATTTGCTATTTTCTTTACGAGATTGTATACCTTTGTTCTCTAGTTCTTTACTATACTCATGCACTATCTGTCTATTTCCCGCTGAGTCTTTATACTCACCACCCTGTAAATTATTTATCTCGCCAGGTAGCAGGTAAAGGATTTATGGAGTCACCAGGAGATCATGTCCGCCAATCCCACGTCACTTCGAGCTTCACTTTCCGTTAGTGTTTCTGTTTGCATATTTGGCTTTGTATCTGTTCTTATATTTATGTCTTTTATATGGAGTTTGTTTTGGATTTGGTTTGTTGATGTTGTGTCAAGCCGAGCCGGCTCACAATTGGTTGTTTTGTTCGTTTCATGTTCGTTATTTTGTGATTTCCGTTGTGCTTATTTCCAGCCGTGTGGACTGTTATTTAACTGCGTGGTTATGTTTATTTCATTGTTGTCCAGCCGGGTAGGTTGAGTATATTAAATTACGTGGTTATGTTATTTCTATTATGTGTATATTCCAACCATATGTGGCTATGTAGTTTGTGTGTATATATGCCTCAGATTATCACCGGTACATGGGAGATGCTGTCGAAATTTTTCGGTAGAAATTCCTCTGCGTGCGTGATAATTATTTGGTATCAAAGCCAATAAATTATCACGCCCCAAGAGGAGTTCCTACTGAAAAATTTCGGCAGCATCTCCTCTGTACCGGTGACAATCTGAGGCATATATACATACAAAATATATCGGCCACATACGGCTGGAATATACACACAATAGAAACAACATAACCACACAATTTAATATACTCAACCTACCTGGTTGGACAACAATGAAATAAGCACAACCACGCAGTATAATAACAGCTCACATGGCTGGAAGTAAACACAGCGGAAAATCACAAAGAAATATGAATATAAGACCAACCAAGTCATTAACTAAAATACCTGCAACCACCAGATTAGACTCCAAAATCCACATCGACTTATTAAAAAGAAAAATACGCAAAATTAACATGTCACCCAAACAGTAACAAAACCAAAAAGAAAACTATCCTCGAGTGTGATGTGGGACTGACAGCCAGGACTCTCCAAGCATCCTTGATTCATCTACCTGCTGTCTGGCGAAAGAAAAACCAATTTGTGGGGTGGTGAGTATTGGAACTCAGCAGGTAAGGGCAAGATTGTCACGCCCCGGAGGAGTCCCTGTCCGAGAAAATTTCGGCAGCATCTCCCCTGTACGGCGGACAATCTGAAACTTTTCTACATCCTCATATACCTCAGCCACATGCGGCTGGAATAATAACATGTAAATAAACCATCACCACGCAGTTTATATAAATAAAAGTAAACCAAATCAGTAATACCATGACTCAAAATCAACCCTACTCAACTACACTCGTAAAGCTCAAATCCGATGAACTCACCTCTTCTGCCGTCCAGGCAGGCATGTAGTAGAATAAATCCAAATCATACCAAAAATCCATCAAACGATACGAATCCATACAATATCCATAAGTAAAATAATACAAGACTAAAAACAAAGTCTGATAGAGAAACTAAGATAAAATAACAGCTCAAGACCAGCAGAGGACTAGCACTACGTGCAGATAGGGACTAGCGACTGGAACTGCTCCGGACAGCCTCAACCTGAAAATATAACAACAATGGAGGCGGGGTGAGTCCAACACTCAGCAGGTACAATTGATATGCAAAATAAAGTAAATAACAGACAACACTAATCATGCGTACAGTCTCCTGAATACGAGAAGGATAAATGCAACTGAAACAAAAACAGGAGAAAACTGTACTAACCAGGATCAAGGTAAAAAGGTAACAGGTCGTCAGACCGAAGGTGTCATAATCCTGTATGCATGTCAATCAAATGCATTCATATAAATGCAGCAAGTAAATGCAGCAAACACAAACAATAAATGCATCATGCATATGATGCCAATGACATGGTCACCCCTGACGCCAGTCAGCCATCTCACACACAATGGTGAGTCTGAGTGGGTAGAGCTGTGACAACCGTGCACTCTGACATCACTGCCCCTGATGAGTGACCGAGTGGACGGGATGCTGTCGGAGTACACACATACTCCTACCCCGGAATAATAAATGGGGGAGCGCAATGCTCTCATCTCCCGGTACACGATGACGGGGAGGACTCTCTGCCGGCTACTACGCTGAGTCACACTACCCATGAGCGGACCAACGGAGCCAAACAAAGTCCAACTGCCTGCCGGCTACAACGCTGCTACACTAAACCAACGGAGCCAAACAGAGCGGAACTGTCTGCCGGCTACCACGCTGAGTCACCAGACCCACGGAGCCAAACAGCAGAACTGCCACACACCTGTCTGATATACCACTAACCCATGAGTGGTGGTGTGTACAGATACATGTAACTGACGATGCGCTCACAATAATGGAGCCGACAACCGCACCGCATGCAATCATGCAAGATGATGCATGACTCTAAACATGACAATATCATGAATAGCATAGCAAGATCCATACATAAATAAAAGGTGTACCACAAGTCAATGTATCAGATGGAAGGTACACAAACAGATAGGGTATCAAATAAACCCTAGATCCTGAACATATATTCATATGGTTGAGTCACTACCTAAAGCATGTATGGTCAGATAAATAATAACATGCAGTGCATAATAAGTAAACAAGCAACATGTAACAGATCATGTAGTGACCAACCGAAACAAATGGAAAACACAATCATTGCTATATGTTAAACACATTATTATGCATATCAAAAGACATAAGTCAAAGTACCCGTCTCCAATAGGAAAAGGTCCAATCTGGTAATCGAGATACTCGTCTCGCGTCAAAACCCTATGTCACGAACAAATAAATATGTTTTTATTTAGCTACAATTTACATAAATAGCTAAATAAATTCTTAAGAACTATTTAGGGCAAACCCCAATTATCTACAATCAAATTAGATTAGATTAACACATGAACTAATCCAAAACTCACCTAACGCGATAATGTTCACTGATGGCTCACGACCGGAGGAATTTGTGATCGGAACTCAACGACCTGATCTGTATTTAGAAATGGCTGAAACTACAAAGATTGATCAACCAATTAAACATAGTATTCCCACACAAAAAAATGCGATCAGATCCTTACAAGCCTGATACCAAACACATCATACCCCAATCAGGTCCGAAGCTTCCTCTGGTGAAATCCCAATGCCACTGTGGTGTCGAGCCGGGACAAACAAAGGTGACAACAATGCTAGGGCACGAGCACAGCGGTGAAGAAGTTCGACGTCGATGCTACTCTGTGCGGTACTGGCGGCTGTGAACCCTAAACTAGAGCACAAATGAACCTCGGTCGGCAAAACGACGTTGGGCACTAGGATCGGCACAGAGGAGGAAAAAGGGGAATCGGGAAGCAGAGGAGAGAAAGCCGACACTGCCCGACGTCGGCGGAGATGCTAGAGCACAGAGTGGCCGGCGCTAGGGCTGTGGAGGAACGACGATGTCGGCTCTGTGAGTTGCGGCCGGCGGTGGATCTAGGGCACGGCTAGGGCACGCGGTGGCCGGCGCTAGGGTCGGTGATCCGCGTCGGCTGGTGGCAGTGAAGATGGGCGTCGCGAGGAAGGAGGAAACTGCCGTGGCCGGCGGTTAGGGCTCGGAGGAGTTGGGCGCGCGGCGAGGGCTCGGGCAGGTGGCACGCAGGGGGAAAAATGGTTTCGGCGAGGAAGAAAGAAATGAAAAAGAAAATAAAGGAAAAGAAATAAGAAAAAGGAATTTATAAAATAAACAATTCCTCACTTAAATGGGCAGCCTAAACATGCCTTTTCGGGAACCCAAATTTTATCCCCGTTAACTCGTCCATACGAGTTCCGAAAAATTCCCGAAAAATTTCCAAAAATTCCAGAAATTTCCCTTATTAATATTCGCCTATTTTATGGTATTTTACATTCTCCCCCACTAATAAAAATTTGGTCCCCAAATTTCGTTATCTACCATCAGCAAGTACTAACAACAGATATAGAGTATTAATGTTGAACGGTAAATAAATCACATACCTCAAGTAAAAAGATGGGGATATCGAGCTCGGATCGTATCCTCGAACTCCCAAGTAGCCTCCTCATCTGAATGATGCTGTCATCCGACTTTAACCAGCCGGATAGTCTTGTTCCGCAACTGACGCTCTTTCCGGTCGAGAATCCGTACCGGAATCTCCTCATATGTAATGTCAGGCTGAACTGGAACTGGAATATCTACCAGCACATGCGTCGGATCGGGTATGTATCTCCGCAGCATAGATACGTGGAATACATCGTGAACGCCTGACAGGGACGGTGGTAGTGCCAGTCGGTAAGCTACCGCTCCGATCCTCTCCAAGATCTTGAAAGGGCCAATATACTGCGGAGCTATCTTACCTCTGAGGCCAAATCTCTTCACCCCTTTCGTGGGTGAAACTCGAAGAAATACATGATCGCCAACAGAAAACTCTAGTGGTCTGCGTCTCCGATCAGCATAACTCTTCTGATGATCCTGCGCCTCTGACATCCTCCGTCTGATAGTACGGACCAACTCTGCATCCTGCTGAACTCTATGAGGTCCCAACAGCTGGGCCTCTCCAACCTCATCCCAAAGGACGGGTGTCCGACAAGGTCTACCATACAACGCCTCAAACGGTGCCATCTGGATAGCCGAATGAAAGCTATTAAAGTAGGCAAACTCTACCAACGGCAGATGGTCCTCCCAACTGCCTCCGAAATCCATAACACAAGACCTCAGCAGGTCCTCTAAAGTCTGAATGGTCCGCTCTAACTGTCCATCTGTCTGTGGATGGAAAGCTGTACTGAATCAGAGCTGTGTGCCCAAGGCCTGCTGCAGACTCTGCCAGAAACGAGACGTGAACCGTGGATCTCTATCCGAAATGATACTCAACGGAACACCATGTAATCTGATGATCTCCTGGCAATATAGATCTGCCAATCGATCCAGGGAATCTGTCCTCCAGATCGCTAAGAAGTGTGCGGATTTGGTTAATCGATCAACGATTACCCAAATCGCGTCATGGCCTCGTCGTGTCCTCGGCAATCCTACCACAAAGTCCATGGTAATGTGATTCCACTTCCACTCAGGAATAGGAATCCGCTGAAGTAATCCTGCAGGTCTCTGGTGCTCAGCCTTCACCTGCTGACAAACAAGACATCTAGCTACGAATCCGCGATGTCTTTCTTCATGCCGTTCCACCAGTAGGAACGCCTTAAGTCTCGATACATACGGGTCCCGCCTGGATGGATCGTAAATCGAGAGCGATGAGCCTCCTGGAGTAGCTCCTGTAAGACCGGATGAGACTGAGGTACACACAATCTGCCTCGAAAGTATATAATACCCTCCTCGTCTCGTGTAAACTCGGTCTACTGCCCGGAAGCTATCTGACTACTAATGAACTGAAAATGCTGCTCACCAGCCTGGGCCTCTCGGATCCTCGTCTTGATCGACGACTGAGCAACCATGGTAACCAGAATACCCTGCTCTGTAGATCCATACTCCTCAAGGTCTAACTCAGAGAAACCCTGAACCAAGTCTGTAACTAAAACTCGGTGGCAAGCCAAAGTCCCTCTGGACTTCCTGCTGAGTGCATCTGCAACCACATTAACTTTCCCCGGGTGGTAGCTAATGGTACAATAGTAATCCTTCAGGAACTCCATCCATCTCCTCTGTCAGAGATTAAGCTCCTTCTGAGTGAAAATGTATTTGAGACTCTTATGATCAGTGAGAATCTCAAATGTAATGCCGTACAGATGATGATGCCAAATCCTCAAAGCATATATGATGGCGACTAACTCCAGGTCATGAACTGGGTAGTTCTTCTCATGCTCCTTCAGCTGACGGGAAGCATAAGAGACTACTCTGCCATACTGCATCAGAACAGCACCCAAACCCTGTAGAGAAGCGTCGGTGTAGAGTACAAATCCGTCCTCTCCATAAGGTAAAACCAAAACTGGAGCCGACACTAATCTCCGCTTCAGCTCCTGAAAGCTGGTCTCGCAATCCTCGGACCACGTGAACTTCACACCTTTCCTGGTAACACGTGTCAGCGGCATAGCAATACGTGAAAAACCCTCGACAAAACGTCGGTAATATCCGGCCAATCCCAGAAAACTGGGATCTCCTGAACTGACTTCGGCTGCTCCCAACTGGTGACAGCCTCGATCTTCTGAGGGTCTACTGAAATACCTCTGCTCGAGACCACATGTCCCAGAAAACCGATTGAGGATAGCCAGAATGCACACTTGCTGAACTTCGCATACAGCTGATGTCATCTAAGAATCTCCAAGACTATACGAAGATGCTGTGCATGCTCCTCCTCGGAATGCGAGTAGACCAATATGTCATCAATGAAAACGATAACAAACTGATCCAGATACTCCAGAAAGATGTGGTTCATCAAGTCCATAAACACCGCTGGAGCATTGGTAAGCCCAAATGGCATTACCAAAAACTCATAATGACCGTATCTGGTACGGAAAGCTGTCTTCTGAATATCTGAGTCTCTGACTCTCAGCTGATGATATCTGAATCGTAGATCAATCTTAGAATACACTGAAGTACCTCTGAGCTGATCAAACAAATCCTCGATCCGTGGTAGAGGATATTTATTTCTGACAGTCACTGCATTCAGCTGTCTGTAGTCAATACATAACCTCATGGTGCCATCCTTTTTCTTGACAAATAATACCGGAGAACCCCATGGAGAAACACTAGGGCGAATAAATCCCCTATCCAAAATCTCCTGGAGTTGAACCTTCAGCTCGTTCAACACTTTTGGTGTCATATGATAAGGAGCTTTCGATGCCGGTGCGGTCCCCAGAATTAGCTCAATAGCGAACTCCACTTGCCTTCTGGGAGGCAGACCTGACAGCTCCTCTGGAAATACATCTGGGTACTCCCGGACTACAGGAACGTCGGAGAGCTGCGAGCTACTGCTGTCCTCAGTACTAATCATAGATAATAGAAAACCCTGACAGCCATGTGACAGCAGCTTCTGAGCCTTAATCGTCGAAATGATCGATATGCCGTCATCTCTGATGCCAGTGAAATCCCACGAGGGTTGGTTCGGAGGCCGGAAGGTGACCACCCTCGTCTGGCAATCAACGGTAGCATGATATACTGACAGCCAATCCCTGCCAAGTATGATATCAAACTCGACCATCTCCAATACTAGTAGATCTACCGTAAGTATCATATTACCAAAGTCTAACGGGCAACCTTTGACCTCCTAGGTGACGTCCAAAGTATCACCGGACGGTAAGGAGACGGTCAGTCTTTGCGGTCTAGACTCAAACAGTATAATGATCATTAAATGTGAGAGCACCGCTCCACCACAAGAATATGTCATATGTGGGAGCTACGCTCCACCACAAACGATCCACAAGTATGTGGGAGTTATACTCCACCACAAACGATCCACAAGTGACCAAAATATTAATTGAATGGACTGTGCTGTTTATTCATTGGACCATGCCATCGGCTTGTCATCAGTTAACTAATTCATTCCAATATCAAGTAAAAGAGTCTTTAGTGTAGTTACTTGAATCATTAGTTCCTGAAGCACGACACACCACTTGTCAAGTCATTGCTAAGATTGCATCCATTGATATACCTGACGTGGATAGCAGGAGCTTATAGTGAAGCTCCGGAACAACATGACTCAGTCAGATTCCTTTGCTCCATTTAAGCAAGCACTATTGGAAATATTTGTTGGAGTGTATACTGAAAGCCTAAGCTTTGTAAACATTCATTATGAATAAAGAATCACATTTGGTCAAATTGTCTACATTTAGTTGTAGTTGTTCCATTAATTTATATTGTAGATAACATAGTATGTGGTGTCACATGCAGAAGATAATGTTATCAGTACCTTATAAATTATAAACAGTAGCTCACGACCAAAATGGAAAGGAACAAACCATTAGAAGGTCGTAGTGTAATTAGGTATTAGTTTATCTTGACTATATAATTACACTAGTACACTTAGAGTGTATTGAGTAGGACCATTTAAGGTCGTTTCTTTTATACTGACTTTATAAAGGAACAAAGACCTCAGTTATTATGGAAGTGTGTGCTCTTAATCCTAATATAATAACAAGCACATATATTTGATATTTATTTCTTTAATTTATCAATGGGTGAGATTTAGTTCGATGAATCAATAAACCCAATAAGTTGGGAAATGGTATCACTTATAGTGTGTGTTGTTGATTATAGAAGGAAACTGTGTCCTAGAGATACTAGGTTGATAATGTCCTCAAGAGGAGCTCATAAGGATTGTCATGTTAAACCCTGCAGGTGGACTTAGTCCGACATGATGATAAGGTTGAGTGGTACTACTCTTGGATTAAATGAGTTGTCAGTAACTCACTTAATTAGTGGACATTCGATATCTTAAACACAGGGAGACTAACACACTCATAATAAGAAGGAGCCCAAAATGTAATTTGGGATTGGTGCGGTAGTTCAATAATAGTTCTCTAGTGGAATGAATTATTATTGATAAAATTAAGTTGTGTGTTCGGGGCGAACACGGGATGCTTAATTTTATCGGGAGACCAAAACCAATTCCTCCTCTCGGTTCCTATCGTAGCCTCTTATTTATAGAGTACTATACCCACCTATACCCACTTTCTATACCCACCAATAGGGGGCCGGCCAAGCTAGCTTGGGAACCAAGCTAGGACCGGCCTAGGTATAAATTGGGGTGGCCGGCCCTAGCTTGAACCCAAGCTAGAGAGGCCGGCCAAATTAAATTAAAAAAGGATTTTAATTTTAATTTTTATTATGTGGAAGATATAATTTATTAAAGAGAATTAAAATTAAAATATCTTTCTTATAAAAGATCTACAAAAGATAAAAGAAAGAAATCTCTTTCCTTATTTGTAGATTGGTGAGATATTTTATTTTCTCTTTAAAAAATTATTCACATGTTGTAAAATTAAAATTATGGAATTTTTTTTTTATCAACCATGAAGAGATTTTTGAAGAGAAATTTTAATTTTAAAATTTCCGAAAACAAATTAGGAAGTTTTAATTGTTGATTGAAATTTGTCCAATTTGTTCTTCATGATGTGGCCGGCCACTTGAATTTAATTGGGGAAATTTTATTTTATTTTTCTCAATTAAATCATGTCAAGGAAATTAAGGAAATTTTATTGTAATTAAATTTCCTAATTTACCTAGGCCAAGGAATATAAAAGAATGGGTGAGGGTGCCTTCATGAGATACAACCTCTATTATTTTCTCTCCCTCTTTTGTTCCTTGGTGTGGCCGGCCATCCTTTCCCTCTCTTCCTCTTGTGGTGGCCGAACCCCTCTCTTTCCTTGGAGCTCTTGTGGTGGCCGGATACTACTTGGAGAAGAAGAAGAATAAGGAGAGGAAGCGAGCATCTCTTGGAGCTTGGTTAGTGTTTTGATTTTCTTTCTTGGTGAAGCTTCTTTCTTTGTGGCCGAACCTAGCTAGGAGGAGAAGAAGGTGGTTGGTGGTTTCTCATCTCGGAAGATCATTGCCCACACAACGTTCGAGGTTAGAAGAGGAATACGGTAGAAGATCAAGAGGTTTTTCTACAAGGTATAACTAGTAATTTTTCTTTCCGCATCATACTAGTTATTTATGGAAATAATACCAAATACAAGAGGCTTACGTTCTAGAATTTCGAATATGTTTTTCGATGTTGTGTTCTTTTTTTTTTCTTTTCCTTGTGATTTGATTGTTCTTTTTGGTTAACCTAAAGTTATTTTAGGAAATTAAATATTAGATTTCTATAAAAGGTTTTGTCTAGTCGGTGGTGGTTGCTCCCATATCCAAGAAGGTCGTTTGCCTCGCTACGTCAGTACTGGGAACCAATTATGGAAATTAATATTTAATGGAATTAATAACTTAAGGTGATTTGGGTCGAACGTGTTAAGTTCCGCAGGAGATCCAAGTCAAAACCTAAAAGAACAAATAGATTAAGTTTTGGATCAAACGTTTAAAGTTCTGCAGGCGATCCAAAATTTAATTTAAAAGAACACATGGTAGCTAGGAAAAGGTTCAGACCTTTGTACAAAATTTTTGTACAGTGGAACCTCTAGGCTTTCCGAGTAGCAACCAACAATTGGTATCAGAGCTAGGGTTTTGCCTCTGTGTATTTGGTATTAGGTTAATTATGCACATGTCATACATAATTTAGGCAGGTTAATAGTAGGATGTGCTAACTTTGTGGATGCAGGATCCAACTATTATGACTTTTAGTTATTATGTGTGTGATTGGACCCTTGGACATGTCAAGGGCATTTATATGTGTGTGCATGATTGTATTAAAATAGAGTGTATTTAGTTTTATTAGGATTTTATTTTTGATCTAGATACATGTACATTCCTTTTATGGAATATAGGATCAAAAATGTAAAATTCTATTTATGTCGCGGATCGAATCTTGCAAAGCGTGGAACCTTCTAAGAACCAGAGGCGCAGCGGAACAAGGAGCAAGATGGATGCGACAGCTAGACCCGGTAACGGTGGCCAAATATGGCAGCAGCTTGGGATGACAACACACGGAGGACAACTAGAGATAAAAGCCATAATAGTTGAAAATTAGATTTTCTATTTATTGCTTTTATATTGTGCTGTGTGTGCATGTTAGTTTACAAGTTTAGTAGGCTAGCATAGTTAAAATTCCTCATTTGTAAATAACTAAGTGGGAGAGGGATTTTTAATTAAATCTCATGGTCTCCATTACTGGTTTGTAAGTGATGCAAACAAGCTTGCGCGTTGGCTCTGAGTGCCTTCCTCCATAACGGATGAGCTTGTTTGCGGATCACTAGAACAGACTTCCATTTTTGGATGACTATAGGAAGTTAATTAAGAGCGTGTGATCTTCCCCAACGGAAGGGCATAATCTTATTAATGGACTTAGTGTCAAGTAATGGTATACACTTAGACACATCTAATAGTATCCTCCCCATTGGAGTCACTAATATTATTTGTGTGACCAAATGATACCAACTATTAATTTTATTTGTCAAAAAGTTAGGTTGACAAGATAATAAAATTAATGGGTTAAAACCCTCCTTTTACAAATGTTGAATTTGTATACGTCCACACTAACGTGGCATACAAAATTCACGGTGTTATGAGGTGTTGGTTAATTTAAAATAGTATTGTTTGAGGAATCAATATTATTCTAAATTTAGAGTTCTTACCAAAAGTTATTTGTGATTCTTAGGATGACTTTCAACCCACTGTCCATCATACTTCAACAGAATAGACTTACTGGACCTAATTACATAGATTGGAAAAGAAACCTAGACATTGTTCTTACTGCTGAAAGCTATAAATTTGTACTGACTGAGCAGTGCCCTGAAGCACCTACTGGTGAATCTACCCAAGAGGAGATTGAATATCATAGGAAATGGGTAAAAGCAGATGAGATGGCGCGGTGTTACATTTTGGCTTCAATGTCAAATGTATTGCAACATCAGCATCAAGATTTACCAACAGCCTATGATATTATGAACAATCTCAAGGAACTTTTTGGTCATCAGGATAGGGCTTCTAAGCAAGAAGCCATGAGAAAGATAATGACTGCCACCATGTAAGAGGGTACTCTTGTAAGGGATCATATCCTAAAGATGATGGCTTATCTGAACGAGATACAGATCCTTGGAGGAGAAATTGATGGGGAAACCCAGATCGATATGATCCTCCAAACGCTACCTAGAAGTTTTGAGCAGTTCCGCCTGAACTATAATATGAATAAAAGGATTTATTCATTAGGGGAACTACTGACAGAACTTTAAGCAGCAGAAGGATTATTTCGTCACAATGCTCAAATTCATTATGCTGAAAATGGTTATACTTCTAAACCGAGAGGAAAGAAGAAGAAGAAACAAGCTGGTTCAGCAAAGAAAGTGAATAAGTCTCAGAGTACGGGATTTAAAGCCGGAGTGAAGAAGCCGAAGGGCAAATGCTTCATCTGCAAGCAGGCAGGATATTGGAAGGCGGACTGTCCTCGTAAGAACCAAAACAAAGGTATATCTCGTGCTCTAGTTGTTGAAACATGTTTAGCGGTGTTATCTACCAGCACCTGGAGTGTAGAAACGGGAGCCACTGATCATGTCTGCAATTCTCTGCAGGGGTTCCAGGAAACCCGACGACTATCTGAAGGAGAGATTACCGTCTACATGGGCAATGCTACTAAGGTGGCAGCTGTTGCAGTGGGAGACGTCTACTTATCTTTTAGTAGAAATAGAAATTTGATTTTAAGAAATTGTCTTTATGTACCCAGTTTTAGAAAGAATTTAATTTCAGTTTCTAAACTATTTTTAGATGGATATTCAGTTTCCTTTGGTAACGATGTAGTTATTAAAAGATATAAAGTGATTATCTGTTCTGGTGCATTAGTTGGCAATTTGTATACTTTAAATCCAATTTCTTCCACAAAGCAAAACATGGAAATTTATAACTCATCTTCTAATTCTAATAAGAGAAAAGAACCTTCGGAAATGAATCAAGCATATCTTTGGCATCTAAGGCTTGGTCATATTAACTTAAGTAGGATTCAGAGGCTTATAGCCGATGGACTTTTGAGTTCATTAGAGTTGGAAAATTTTCCAACTTGTGAATCTTGCTTAGAAGGTAAAATGACCAAGAGGCCGTTCAAGGCCAAGGGGTATAGAGCCAAAGAAGTGTTAGAATTGGTTCATTCTGATTTGTGTGGTCCTATGTCTGTCCAAGCAAGAGGTGGTTTTGAATATTTTGTCTCTTTTATAGACGATTATTCAAGATACAGATACATTTACCTAATGCGCCGCAAGTCCCAGTGCTTTGATAAGTTCAAAGAATACAAGGCTGATGTGGAGAAACGACTAGGTAAAAGTATCAAGACACTACGGTCTGATCGTGGTGGCGAATACCTCTTAGGAGAGTTTAGGAATTACTTATCAGAGGCCGGGATTCAATCCCAATTGTCTGCACCTAGAACACCCCAACAGAATGGTGTAGCAGAACGAAGGAACAGGACTCTTATGGAGATAGTTAGATCGATGATGAGTTATTCAGAATTATCAAATTCGTTTTGGGGATATGCTCTGGAAATAGCAGTATACGTTTTGAACTTAGTACCTTCTAAATCAGTTTCTTCTACTCCCATAGAATTGTGGAATGGGCGAAAACTCAGTCTAAGACATATTCGGATTTGGGGTAGTCCAGCACATGTGCTGAAACCAGATGCTGATAAGTTAGAATCCCGTACAGAAGTTCGCGTGTTTGTAGGATATCCCAAAGGAACGAAAGGAGGTTTATTTTATAGTCCTAAAGACCAGAAGGTCATTGTTAGCACCAATGCCCAGTTTTTAGAAGAAGACTATATAATGGATCACAAGCCCAGTAGTAAAATTGTTTTAGAAGAACTTAGAGAGGACACGTCTACTTCAGTACCAACAGTACAAGACGAAGTACCACAAGAGACTGCAACACGTGTCACACATGATACACAACCACAGACAGTGCCTCGTCGTAGTGGGAGGGTTGTAAGGCAGCCTGAGAGATTCATGTTTTTTGGAGAGTCTTCGGACTTGATCCCGGGTAAACATGAACCTGATCCCCGAACATATGACGAAGCACTCCAAGATATAGATGCAGTATCTTGGCAAAAGGCAATGAATTCTGAAATAGAGTCTATGTACTCTAATAAGGTCTGGGAGCTTGTAGAACCACCTGATTGTAACGACCTAATTTTCCTTATTTCGAGTTCCAAATGTCCATAAAAATATTTGGAAATACTTTTAAAATATTCTAGAGATTTTTAGGAATTTTTAGAGTATTTTTACGTAATTTTTGGAGGTCGTTTAGTATGGTTACAAAAGAAAGAAGTTTTGACCAAAAAGATTGTTAAAGGTGAGACTCGAACCCAAGACCTCCGGCCGAACCTGACCCAACCGGACACAGCCAACCAACTGGGCTACGTGTGGTTTGTTAATAAGTCTCAAGCGAGATATATATGAGTTATAGTAAAGAACAAAGTTAGACCTAGGTTATAAAAGGGATAAGTTAAGAGGAGAAGGGATTACCGTGACCTAAATCTCTTCCTCATCCTTTCTCACGCGACGGAGCGGCGCCGTTCTGTGCTTGGGCGAAAACGAAGCCCTAGCTTTGTCTCCGGCGCCGGCGAAGGGCTTTTCCGGCCGGTTTTCATCCGTGCGTGACCACCTCGACGAGGAGAGCTCGGAAATACGAAGAAGCCGCCGAGATACGAAGTTGACCGAAACCCTAGAGCTTTTCTTCTTCCTTTCGGTTGTAAGTCCAAGAACAACAAGGTGAGTTGCTTCTCACCTGCAGTAGGAGTAGTTCCGAGCTTCGATTTGTTTTCCTTGCTTTCGGATTTGTTTGAAGTTTCCTTGTGTTTGAATCTGCCGTGAGTTTACATGCTTGGATGTTTTCGGTGACGAACCTTGGTTGAGATTTCTACCGAATTGGGGTTTCATATGCTATGTTGGTTATAGCATTTCCTGCTTATGCTATTAGTTTCCTTAGGCCGTGCAGGTGACAGCATGTTCTGCCTATACTGTTAGTTCCTTATACCATGCGGATTAGAGCATTTACTGCCATAGTTTTCCTATTTAACTTGAAAAGAACAGCTCTATATTAGTAGATCTGGTTAGATTTTCTTTTTCTTGTGCTGTCTAGTAGAACGAACATCCCTCTTTGAGATTTCTGTTTGGTCCTTCCTGTGCCAACTCAATGAGGCCGATCAACCCTAGTTCCCAGCATTTTAGTTCTGGGTTCTTAGCTTCCTGGGTTAACATGAACAGCCTTGTTTTTATGATTCGGAGTTAGCTTGTTGTGCTACTTTCCTAGCACTCTAGTATTTGGTTGCTTGGCATTTCAGTTGCTTAGTTCCTTAGCATTTCAACTTGAAATTCAGAATTTCATAGCTCTATTTTTATAGCATGATTAGTAAGCTCAAAGTTGCTTTCTTTGCCCTATTTTACAGCATGTTTAGAAAGCTTAGAGTTACTTTCTTCTGCTCTATTTTATAGCATGATTAGTAAACTTAAAGTTGCTTTCTTTGCCCTATTTTACAGCATGTTTAGAAAGCTTAGAGTTACTTTCTTCTGCTCTATTTTATAGCATGATTAGTAAACTTAAAGTTGCTTTCTTTGCCCTATTTTACAGCATGTTTAGAAAGCTTAAAGTTACTTTCTTTTGCTCTTATCACAACATGTTTAGAAAGATCAAATTAGCTTTCTTTTGCTCTTATCACAGCATGTTTAGAAAGTCCAAGTTGCTCTCTTTGTTCTATTTTTATAGCATGATTGGTAAGTTTAAAGTTGCTTTCTTTTGCTCTATTTTTACAGCATGATTAGTAAGCTCAAGTTGCTTTTCTTTGCTCTATTTTTACAGCATGATTAGTAAGCTTAAAGTTGCTTTCTTTGCTCTATTTTATAGCATGATTAGTAAGCTTAAAGTTGCTTTCTTTAGCTCTATTGTATAGCATGATTAGTAAGCTCAAAGTTATTTCCATTTGCTATTTTAACAAGCATGAACAGCCATGTATTCTAATGGAAAAATAAGAATCCTATTAAATACTTTTAGAAGTATTAACAAGTAAAAGGAAGATAAAGAAAAGAAAGGGAAAAGGCTAAGGCCTTAAGTAAAATCCCGAATTCAAGACTTTAGGGATTTTGGCACACAAGGTGCTTATTAAATGCCAAGGCATTTTATTATAAGAAGTATTTAAAGATAAAAAGTATTTTACTTTTAAATGGCATGTACCGGACACAAGATCCAAGGGATGGGCTCTAAGTTGCCCCTAGGCACATGGCCTAGAAGGGATGGGCTCCAAGTTGCCCCTAGGCACATGGCCTAGAAGTATCTTAGTAGTTTCGAGATTAGCTACCTCGATTCTTATTAAGAATGCGCGCAAAGTGGTACAATGCCGGGCCCAAGAGAAGTTGATTATTATTTTAAAGTATTAAAGTATAAGTTTTGAAACAAATGAAACAAACTTCAAATATGTTTAGAATTAGAAAGTTTAGTTTCTTGTTATTTGAAGCATGCAGTAGTAGTTTATTTGTTTCTTGCTATTAGATTATTTAGCATGATTAGCTTTATTTGCTTTTCAGCATGCAGTTATAGTTTTATTCTTGTACAACATGAGTAGCTTTACATGTTAACTTTTCAGTTAGTATGATTCCTTTATTGGATTATGAGCATGATTAGCTATACATGTTTAGTATTTCAGTTAGTATGATTCCTTTATTGGATTATGAGCATGATTAGCTATACATGTTTAGTATTCCAGATAGTATGATTCCTTTACCATTTATGAGCATGAGTAGCTTTACATGTTAGCATTCAGTTTTAGCATGTTTTTATTTATATACATGCATATCGAGTTTTTGTGAGTAGATAGCGCTCACTAAGCTTTATGCTTATAGACTGCACTTCCTCCTACTGCAGATAAAGGAAAGGAAAAGATTTAGCAAGGAAGGCGACAAGGTGGTGGTGATGAAGGTGTGTGATGGCTGGACTATGGAGAGATCCAGAGTTTGCTAGCAAATGTTCAGGACTTACCTGTTTAGAGTTTCAGTTTATGTTCTAGTTCTCTTTAAATGTTATTATGAGTTGAGATTGTAATTAAGTTTATTCCGCACTTGTAGTTGAGTCCTATTGTTGGGGTGATATAGTTGTTTGCTATTGTTAGAGTAGTTCCTTCTTCTTATTGTGTTATTATACTGCGTGGTTGTGAAAAAGTATGTTCCAGCCGCCTGTGGCTGTGTATACATTGTTTGTATTGATGATTTGGTCACCGGTACAGGGGAGATTCTGCCGAAATTTTTCGGTAGAGATTCCTCGTGGTTTTTAATTATACCGGTTAAGTGGAGTTAGTAGTTAAGTAACGGTCACTCTTAGAGAGTAGTAGTAGTAGTAAGAAGGGTGGTCGTTACAGTTGGTATCAGAGCAGTTCCCATTCTCCAGCATCACACACACATCAGCATCATCATTGCCGTCTTCAAATAAGAAAGTATTTAAGTTCTTTCTTTATTGCTTTCCTTTATTATTATTTGCAGTATAGAGTGATTGCTTATAAGTGCTTAAGTAAGATAAGAGTTTTTGCTGTTTTCTTTCTTCATATATAAATATGTATGTTTAGAAAGGATAGAGAAATGTTTAGAAGTACCTACTCATAGGTGTTGAAAGTTAAGAATCATGTATAAGTAAGATATATCTAGAAAGTATAGTGATAATTTTAAGTTTTCTTGTCCTCTGCCTGACTTGATGGCAAGAAGAGAACGTTCCCGTACCGTTCGTACTGAGAACTAAGATCAGGAGAACGAAAAGCTTAGATTAACTGAGCCCAATCTCTTTGAAGTTGTTGCCCAACTCTAGAGACAAGTAGTAGAGCAGCAACAAGTGATTGCCAACCTGATGGCAAATCAGCAGCCAGCTCCTCCCACTCGCCCAATCATTAATGTGGAGACCCCAGAGGTGACTGAAGTCCTATTGGTTGTCTTAGAAGTCGCCACAACACCTAGAAGACAAGAAATATACCTCATCCAGTGGCTGAAGCTGAAACCAGAAAGCTTCTCAGGCATGACTGAGCCCTGGGATGCCCAGGCTTGGTTCAAGACATTTGAGAGCACAATGGAGCTTCTTGACTGACCAGAAGTTGAGAAGGTTAAGTGTGCCTCTTTCTGCCTATCTGGAGATGCTCGTATGTGGTGGGAGCGAGTTAAGAGTAAGAGAGCAGTCAACCAGATGAGCCGGGTTGACTTCGAGACAGAGTTTTACAAAGAAGTCTTCCGTCAGCGGATCACCAATAAACAGTATGAGGAGCTTATGGAATTCAGACAAGGTGACCTACTAGTAGAAGAAGCGGTTAAAAGATTTAACAGGCTAGCTCACCTTTGCCTACAGTTAGTAAGTACAGTGAAAGAGAAATTAAATGATTAATGTCGAGATAATAACACCTAATGTGAGTATTGAAACTCACCGACCATAGATTGGTGAAGAGCTGGTCAGCAGGGCATTAGTGAGCACTATCTGAACAGCAACAAACGCAACATAAGCCAGGCAAGATAGAAGACAAGACAGTGGGGAAACAGAGACCCTAGTCAAGTAATCAGAACTGGAGTACAGAAGAACAAGAAAGACCCAAGCAGGAAGATGTTCGGGTAGTCTGTGAGTATCCAAAGGTATTTCTAGAAGAGTTACCTGGACTACCTCACAACAGAGAAGCGGAATTTGAAATTGAATTGGTTCCTGACGCCAGCCCAATTTCAAAAGCCCTGTATCAAATTTCTCTAGCAGAGCTAAAAGAGTTACAAGAACAATTTCAGGAGCTACTTGACAAGGGTTTCATCCGCCCTAGTCACTCACCTTGGGGAGCTCCTGTGTTGATTGTCAAGAAGAAAGACGGATCTATGCTAATGTGCATAGATTTTAGAGTGCTGAGCAAAGTAACAGTTAAGGACTAGTACCCTCTTTCCAGAATAGATGATCTATTTGATCAGCTAAAGAGGGCAACAGTGTTCCCTAAAATATACCTGCGTTTTGGGAACCATCAGTTGAAAGCGGAAGGATGTAATACACCCAGGTAAAGCTAACAAAGTGGCAGATGCACTAAGCAGAAAGTCCAGTGCATCCCTGATGTCTCTGTCATCATTAGCCCTGCCACTGCAGAAAGAGTTGTCAGACTTTGGAGTCGAAATTATTTATGGGCAACTCTCTGCATTGACTCTAGAGTCAACCCTGCTTGAGGATATACAGAGAAAGCAAAGTGAAGATCCAGATATTCAAAAGATCAAGCAAGGGATACAGGAAGAAGAAAATTTCGAATTTTGAGTATCAGACAGTGGAATTCTTTATCAGGGGAGTCGCCTTTGTGTTCCCAATGATGAAGAGCTGAGAAAGAAAATCTTAAAAGAAGCTCACAGTACACCGTACTCCATGCATCCTGGTTCTACCAAGATGTACCAAGACGTGAAACAGAGGTTCTGGTGGTCTGGACTCAAAAGAGATGTAGCTAAATATGTCAGTACCTGCCTGACATGCCAGAGAGTCAAAGCAGAACACCAGAGACCGGGAGGGATGCTATAACCTCTCTCAATACCGGAGTGGAGGTGGGAAGACATATCCATGGACTTTATAACAGGTCTCCCAAGAACTACGAATGGATATGATGCAAGATGGGTAATAGTGGATAGATTGACCAAGTCTGCCCATTTTCTAGCCATCAAGGTGTCCCACTCTATAGAGCAGTTGGCACAGCTGCATGTTCAAGAGGTGATCAGACTTCACGGAGTTCCTAAATCTATTGTTTCTGATAGAGATGGACGCTTCACCTCACACTTCTGGGAGTGTGTTCAGAACGCACTAGGCACCAAACTCAAGTTCTGCACAGCCTTCCATCCTCAGACTGATGGACAGACAAAGTGAGTAAATCAAATTCTAAAAGATATGCTCAGAGCTTGTGCACTAGATTTCAAGGGGAGTTGGTGCAAGTATCTATGCTTAGCTGAGTTTGTCTACAACAATAGTTATCAGACCACTATCAAGATGACACCTTACGAGGCACTGTATGACAGGAAGTGCAGATCACCTATTTGTTGGCAAGAAGCGAGTGAAAGAAAAGAAATGGAAGTAGAGCTGGGCATTTAGACTGAGATGATAGATGAGACCACTCAGGCTATCCAGAAGATCAGACAGAAGATTGAGACTACCCAGAGTAGGCAGAAAAGTTATGCTGACACACGCCGTAGGCCACTTGAGTTCTAAGTAGGGGATTCAGTTTTTTTTCTCAAACTCGCTCCTATGAAGGGAGTGATGAGATTTGGCAAGAAGGGCAAATTAAGTCCTCGCTACGAAGGACCTTACCTGATCATAGAGAGGATTGGGAAAGTAGCTTACAAGCTGGAATTACCACAAGACATGTCAGCAATACACAATGTATTTCATGTCTCCATGATAAAGAAGTGTCTCCACGACCCGAGCCAAGTGATTCAGCCTCAGTCAGTGCAGATCCAAAAGGATCTTAGTTATGAGAGCAGACCTACACAGATAGTGGACAGAACAGTCAAGAGATTAAGAAACAAAGATGTACCACTAGTGAAGGTCATCTGGCAGAACCAGAAGCACGAGGAAGTCACTTGGGAGCGTGAGGACAGTATGAGACAGAAATATCCAGAGTTATTCTAAGTTCGAGGACGAACTTTTTATAAGGTATGGGGAATTGTAACGACCCAATTTTCCTTATTTCGAGTTCCAAATGTCCATAAAAATATTTGGAAATACTTTTAAAATATTCTAGAGATTTTTAGGAATTTTTAGAGTATTTTTACGTAATTTTTGGAGGTCGTTTAGTATGGTTACAAAAGAAAGAAGTTTTGACCAAAAAGATTGTTAAAGGTGAGACTCGAACCCAAGACCTCCGGCCGAACCTGACCCAACCGGACACAGCCAACCAACTGGGCTACGTGTGGTTTGTTAATAAGTCTCAAGCGAGATATATATGAGTTATAGTAAAGAACAAAGTTAGACCTAGGTTATAAAAGGGATAAGTTAAGAGGAGAAGGGATTACCGTGACCTAAATCTCTTCCTCATCCTTTCTCAATCGGTCCATTTATGGACTAAAGCAAGCTTCAAGATCTTGGAACATCCGGTTTAATAAAGTAATCCAGTCATATGGATTTATTCAAAGTCCGGATGAGTCTTGTGTATATAAGTAGTGCAACGGAAACGTGGTGGTATTTCTTGTACTATACGTAGATGATATTTTGTTAATTGGCAACAATGTCAAGGTATTATCAGACGTAAGAGTATGGTTGTCCAAACAATTTGATATGAAGGACTTAGGAGATTGTGCACACATTCTTGGGATCAAAGTTATAAGGGATTGTAAGAAAAGAATGTTGTGTCTATCCCAAGCTTCATATATAGATACAATCCTTGCTCGTTTTAGCATGCAAGATTCCAAGAAAGGTTTCTTACCTTTTAGACATGGAGTAGCTCTATCTAAAGAGATGTCTCCAAAGACATCGAAAGAGATAGAGGACATGAAAGCAGTTCCTTCCTCATACCGTAGGAAGCCTAATGTATGCAATGCTATGACGAGACCCGATATCTGTTTTGCCGTGGGCATGGTTAGCAGATATCGGAGTAACCGGACAAGGACATTGGATTATGGTAAAGCATATATTAAAGTACCGAGAAGGACTAGAGATTATATGCTAGTTTATCAAGCGATGATTTGCTCGTGGGTTACATGATTCGATTTCAATCGATAGGGATAACAAGAAGTCTAAGTCCATGTGTTTACTTTAGGAGGTGGAGCCATTTCATGGAGGAGTGTTAGCGAAATGCGTGTCGGACTCAACCATGGAAGTCGAGTATGTGACCTCCGAGGCGGCTAAAGAAGCAGTATGGCTCGGGAACTTTCTAATGGACTTAGATGTGATTCCTGGTTTGCCCAAAATTATCACAATTTATTGTGATAATAGTGGTGCAGTTGCAAACTCGAAGGAACCACGAGCTCATAAGGCAAGTAAACATATAGAGCGCAAGTACCACCTGATACGAGATATCGTGAAGCGAGGAGAAGTTGTCATCGCCAAGATTGCATCAGCGGATAACCTGGCAGATCCTTTCACTAAGGCCCTTCCGGCGAAAGCTTTTGATCAACATGTGGAGGGAATGGGAATCAGATGTATGATAGAAGATATGACAGCTTAGTCATTAGTATAAGTGGGAGATTGTTGGAGTGTATACTGAAAGCCTAAGCTTTGTAAACATTCATTATGAATAAAGAATCACATTTGGTCAAATTGTCTACATTTAGTTGTAGTTGTTCAATTAATTTATATTGTAGATAACATAGTATGTGGTGTCACATGCAGAAGATAATGTTATCAGTACCTTATAAATTATAAACAGTAGCTCACGACCAAAATGGAAAGGAACAAACCATTAGAAGGTCGTAGTGTAATTATGTATTAGTTTATCTTGACTATATAATTACACTAGTACACTCAGAGTGTATTGAGTAGGACCATTTGAGGTCGTTTCTTTTATATTGACTTTATAAAGGAACAAAGACCTCAGTTATTATGGAAGTGTGTGCTCTTAATCCTAATATAATAACAAGCACATATATTTGATATTTATTTCTTTAATTTATCAATGGGTGAGATTTAGTTCGATGAATCAATAAACCCGATAAGTTGGGAAATGGTATCACTTAAAGTGTGTGTTGTTGATTATAGAAGGAAACTGTGTCCTAGAGATACTAGGTTGATAATGTCCTCAAGAGGAGCTCATAAGGATTGTCATGTTAAACCCTGCAGGTGGACTTAGTCCGACATGATGATAAGGTTGAGTGGTACTACTCTTGGATTAAATGAGTTGTCGGTAACTCACTTAATTAGTGGACATTCGATATCTTAAACACAGGGAGACTAACACACTCATAATAAGAAGGAGCCCAAAATGTAATTTGGGATTGGTGCGGTAGTTCAATAATAGTTCTCTAGTGGAATGAATTATTATTGATAAAATTAAGTTGTGTATTCGGGGCGAACACGGGATGCTTAATTTTATCGGGAGACCAAAACCAATTCCTCCTCTCGGTCCCTATCGTAGCCTCTTATTTATAGAGTACTATACCTACCTATACCCACTTTCTATACCCACCAATAGGGGGCCGGCCAAGCTAGCTTGGGAACCAAGCTAGGGCCGACCTAGGTATAAATTGGGGTGGCCGGCCCTAGCTTGAACCCAAGCTAGAGGGGCCGGCCAAATTAAATTAAAAAAGGATTTTAATTTTAATTTTTATTATGTGGAAGATATAATTTATTAAAGAGAATTAAAATTAAAATATCTCTCTTATAAAAGATCTACAAAAGATTAAAGAAAGAGATCTCTTTCCTTATTTGTAGATTGGTGAGATATTTTATTTTCTCTTTAAAAAATTATTCACATGTTGTAAAATTAAAATTATGGAAATTTCTTTTTATCAACCATGAAGAGATTTTTGAAGAGAAATTTTAATTTTAAAATTTCCGGAAACAAATTAGGAAGTTTTAATTGTTGATTGAAACTTGTCCAATTTGTTCTTCATGATGTGGCCGGCCACTTGAATTTAATTGGGGAAATTTTATTTTATTTTTCTCAATTAAATCATGTCAAGGAAATTAAGGAAATTTTATTGTAATTAAATTTCCTAATTTACCTAGGCCAAGGAATATAAAAGAATTGGTGAGGGTGCCTTCATGAGATACAACCTCTATTATTTTCTCTCCCTCTTTTGTTCCTTGGTGTGGCCGGCCATCCTTTCCCTCTCTTCCTCTTGTGGTGGCCGAACCCCTCTCTTTCCTTGGAGCTCTTGTGGTGGCCGGATACTACTTGGAGAAGAAGAAGAAGAAGGAGAGGAAGCGAGCATCTCTTGGAGCTTGGTTAGTGTTTTGATTTTCTTCCTTGGTGAAGCTTCTTTCTTTGTGGCCGAACCTAGCTAGGAGGAGAAGAAGGTGGTTGGTGGTTTCTCATCTCGGAAGATCGTTGCCCACACAACGTTCGAGGTTAGAAGAGGAATACGGTAGAAAATCAAGAGGTTTTTCTACAAGGTATAACTAGTAATTTTTCTTTCCGCATCATACTAGTTATTTATGGAAATAATACCAAATACAAGAGGCTTACGTTCTAGAATTTCGAATATGTTTTTCGATGTTGTGTTCTTTTGTTTTTTCTTTTCCTTGTGATTTGATTGTTCTTTTTGGTTAACCTAAAGTTATTTTAGGAAATTAAATATTAGATTTCTATAAAAGGTTTTGTCTAGTCGGTGGTGGTTGCTCCCATATCCAAGAAGGCCGTGTGCCTCGCCACGTCAGTACTGGGAACCAATTATGGAAATTAATATTTAATGGAATTAATAACTTAAGGTGATTTGGGTCGAACGTGTTAAGTTCCGCAGGAGATCCAAGTCAAAACCTAAAAGAACAAATAGATTAAGTTTTGGATCAAACGTGTAAAGTTCTGCAGGCGATCCAAAATTTAATTTAAAAGAACACATGGTAGCTAGGAAAAGGTTCAGACCTTTGTACAAAATTTTTGTACAGTGGAACCTCTAGGCTTTCCGTGTAGCAACCAACAATATTGGGCTAATACCACCTCAGCTTGAACTGTACAAGCAAGGTAGTCAGACTTGTTTTCCAACATAGGATCAGACTAGGATTTGCATTTTCCTACAGTAGAAAATGCAAGGAGATAGAATCAATAGGTGGTCTGTATAAAAGAAACTATAAATTTCCAAGTCAACTTGGAACGAAAATGAAACACTAAAAATAGCACAGATAGGAAATGTCAATGCATCAATTAGAACAGAAGAGCTCCTAGAGTTGGTGTAGCCAAGATATATACACTAACCATTTTGGTTGACCTTGAATATATGTAAAGTGTGTCGAGTGCGGGCATGTCACATCTACTAACAATGAAGCTAATCTCAATATAGACTACATATCTCTTATAACCAATAAGGATATCTATGCTACCCCAGTATTAAATACAGGTACCAAAATTATAAAAATTAAACATCATACCTTATTACCTATTTGCCGTCTGGAGATGTTCCGTCGCTATCAATCCCCAAACTGATCTTGGAATTCCATACGGGAAAATCATCGGAAATCCATAATAAAATCTGAAACGAAAATCCAAAACATAAACGTAATGGAAAACCCGTGCAACCAAAATAACTACACAGTTTGACTCGCAAACTAGGGCTAGCACAACATATCCAGAATACTAAAAGCAGGTATCACACCCTGCTCTGATACCAATAAATTGGTATAAGATAAATCTCAAAAATCCAACACACGAAAATTAAACAAGTATCGTCAAACTTTGGCGCTCCGATACCATATAAATTGGTATCAGGTTATCCCAAATATCCCAAAATATGAAAACAAAGATTGTAAAACTTATGCTCTGATACCAAATAAATTGTCACGCCCCGGAGGAGTCCCTGTCCGAGAAAATTTCGGCAGCATCTCCTCTATACGGCGGACAATCTGAAACTTTTCTACATCCTCATATACCTGAGCCACATGCAGCTGGAATAATAACATGTAAATAAACCATCACCACGCAGTTTATATAAATATAAGCAAACCAAAGCAGTAATACCATGACTCAAAATCAACCCTACTCAACTACACTCGTAAAGCTCAAATCCGATGAACTCACCTCTTCTGCCGTCCAGGCAGGCATGTAGTAGAATAAATCAAAATCATACCAAAAATCCATCAAACGATAAGAATCCATACAATATCCATAAGTAAAATAATACAAGACTAAAAACAAAGTCTGATAGAGAAACTTAGATAAAATAACAGCTCAAGACCAGCAGAGGACTAGCACTACGTGCAGATGGGGACTAGCGACTGGAACTGCTCCGGACAGCCTCAACCTGAAAATATAACAACAATGGAGGCGGGGTGAGTCCAACACTCAGCAGGTACAATTGATATGCAAAATAAAGTAAATAACAGACAACACTAATCATGCGTACAATCTCCTGAATACGAGAAGGATAAATGCAACTGAAACAAAAATAGGAGAAAACTGTACTAACCAGGATCAAGGTAAAAAGGTAACAGGTCATCAGACCGAAGGTGTCATAATCCTATATGCATGTCAATCAAATGCATTCATATAAATGCAGCATGTAAATGCAGCAAACACAAACAATAAATGCATCATGCATATGATGCCAATGACATGGTCACCCCTGACGCCAGTCAGCCATCTCACACATAATGGTGAGTCTGAGTGGGTAGAGATGTGACAACCGTGCACTCTGACATCACTGCCCCTGATGAGTGACCGAGTGGACGGGATGCTGTCGGAGTACACGCATACTCCTACCTCGGAATAATAAATGGGGGAGCGCAATGCTCTCATCTCCCGGTACACGATGATGGGGAGGACTCTCTGCCGGCTACTACGCTGAGTCACACTACCCATGAGCGGACCAACGGAACCAAACAAAGTCCAACTGCCTGCCGGCTAAACCAACGGAGCCAAACAGAGCGGAACTGTCTGTCGGCTACCACGCTGAGTCACCAGACCCACGGAGCCAAACAGCAGAACTGCCACACACCTGTCTGATATACCACTAACCCATGAGTGGTGGTGTGTACAGATACATGTAACTGGCGATGCGCTCACAATAATGGAGCCAACAACCGCACAACATGCAATCATGCAAGATGATGCATGACTCTAAACATGACAATATCATGAATAGCATAGCAAGATCCATACATAAATAAAAGGTGTACCACAAGTCAATGTATCAGATGGAAGGTACACAAACAGATAGGGTATCAAATAAACTCTAGATCCTGAACATAATGTATCATATGGTTGGGTCACTACCTAAAGCATGTATGGTCAGATAAATAATAACATGCAGTGCATAATAAGTAAACAAGCAACATGTAACAGATCATGTAGTGACCAACCGAAACAAATGGAAAACACAATCATTGCTATATGTTGAACACATTATTATGCATATCAAAAGACATAAGTTAAAGTACCCGCCTCCAATAGGAAAAGGTCCAATCCGGTAATCGAGATACTCGTCTTGCGTTAAAACCCTAAGTCACGAACAAATAAATATGTTTTTATTTAGCTACAATTTACATAAATAGCTAAATAAATTCTTAAGAACTATTTAGGGCAAACCCCAATTATCTACAATCAAATTGGATTAGATTAATACATGAACTAAATGACATGATTAATTCACTGATGGCTCACGATCGGAGGAATTTATGATCGGAACTCAACGACATGATCTGTATTTAGAAATGGCTGAAACTACAAAGATTGATCAACCAATTAAACATAGTATACCCACACAAAAAAATGCGATCAGATCCTTACAAGCCTGATACCAAACACATCATACCCCAATCAAGTCCGAAGCTTCCTCTGGTGAAATCCCAATGCCACTGTGGTGCCGAGCCGGGACAAACAAAGGTGACAACAATGCTAGGGCACGAGCACAGCGGTGAAGAAGTTCGACGTCGACGCTGCTCTGTGCGGTACTGGCGGCTGTGAACCCTAAACTAGAGCACAGATGAACCTCGGCCGGCAAAACGGCGTTGGGCACTAGGTTCGGCACAGAGGAGGAAAAAGTGGAATCGGGAAGCAGAGGAGAGAAAGCCGACACTGCCCGGTGTCAGCGGAGATGCTAGAGCACAGAGTGGCCGGCGCTAGGGCTGTGGAGGAACGACGATGTCGGCTCTGTGAGTTGCGGCTGGCGGTGGATCTAGGGCACGGCTAGGGCACGCAGTGGACGGCGCTAGGGTCAGTGATCCGCGTCGGCTCGTGGCTGTGAAGATGGGCATCGCGAGGAAGGAGGAAACTGCCATGGCCGGCGGTTAGGGCTCGGAGGAGTCGGGCGCGCGACGAGGGCTCGGGCAGGCGGCACGCAGGGGGAAAAATGGTTTCGGCGAGGAAGAAAGAAATGAAAAAGAAAATAAAGGAAAAGAAATAAGAAAAAGGAATTTATAAAATAAATAATTCCTCACTTAAATGGGTTGCCTAAACAGGCCTTTTCGGGAACCCAAATTTTATCCCCGTTAACTCGTCCATACGAGTTCTGAAAAATTCCCGAAAAATTTCCAAAAAATTCCTGAAATTTCCCTTATTAATATTCACCTATTTTATGGTATTTTACATTGGCAAGATAGTGCATGAACATAATATCCAAATAGAGAATGTCAACAGTTATACAGTCTCATAAGGGAAATAACAAATACTAAAATAAAACCACAATTCTACTACTAATATAATTCTACTTTACAATCCTTGCCAAGAACCACTATTCTTGCAAGTCCTACAATTCAACACCTTCCTCTCCACCTTCCTTTCCACTATCTACAAATATCCTAAGCATGTTGCAACCTATTTCACCAGGTTTAATTGTAACTACAAGTATCCTCAATATGATACAACATATTTCACATCATCAAATTGTAACTACAAGTATCCTAAATATGATACAACCTATTTTACTACATCAAATTGTAACTACAAATATTCTAAATATGATATAACCTTTTCACTACATCAAACTATAGTTACAAAAATCCTACTAGCTTTCAGTTTGACATGGAGAGAATGGGGTGCCTTCTTAAAATTCTTATCATATGAAAATGTCTCAAAAGATGAAAACACAAAATCGTCAAGATGAATTAGTTGATACTAGACTTACATCATCAAATGTTGAGTGTGGTGATTTTTTAAAATGCATTAGTTCAAATTCAGGTTAAAAAATCACCGCACTCAATATATTAAGTTAAAATTCTAGATTATGATATTTTTATGATCAGGAGAAAAATATGAACGCATAGCAACTTATTTCATGAAATTTCGAGATCTCTAGGTCTATATTTAGAGCCTCTGATTCATTTTTTTTTCTTATTTATTTATTTTATTCTGGGATGAATCCTGGATTCGTCCCAAATTTTGGGATGAATTCTTGGATTCGTCCCAAATTTTGGGATGAATTCCTGGATTTTTCCCAGAATCCGGGGCGAATCTAAGATTCATCCCCAAATCGGGGACGAATCCAAGATTCATCCCCAAATCGGAGGCGAATCCAATATTCGTCCCATATTTCAAACAAATTAAAAAAAAAAGAATAATCAATTGGAAGTCCTAAATATCGACCTAGAAATGTTGGAATTTTATGAAACAAGTTTCTATGGATTTTTAATTTTCTCGTGATCTTAAAAATATCTTCATCCATAATTTAAATATAATATATTGAGTGTGGTGATTTTTTACCATGAATTAGGTCATATTAATGTTAAAAAATCACCATACTCAATATATTAGGTTAAAATTTTGGATTAGGATATTTTTAAGATTATGAGAAAAATACAAATGTAAAGAAACTTATTTCATAAAATTCTGAGATCTCTAGGTCCATATTTAGGGCTTCGGAATGATTTTTCTTTATTTTTTTTTAAATCTGGGACAAATCTTGGATTCGTCCCAGATTTAGGGACGAATCCAAGATTCATCCCAGATTTAAAAAAAATAAAAATAAATAAAAATAAATAAAAAAATAAAATAAAAATTAATTGGAGGCCCTAAAAATTGACCTAGAGATGTTGAAATTTCATGAAACAAGTTTCTATGGGTTCCTAATTTTGTATCGATCGTAAATATGTCCTCATCCATAATTTTAACCTAATATATCAAATGTGGTGATTTTTTTACCCGAATTTGACCTAATTCAATTTTAAAAAAATCACGACACTCAAATATTAGTTTAAAATTAAGGATGATCATATATTTATGATTAGGAGAAAATTAGAAACTCATAGACTCTTGTTTCATGAAATTCTGATATCTGTAGGTCTATATTTTAAGTTTTAGATACATATCCAAACATGCGTTGAATGTCAACATAGTTAGCATACTTAATTAATAGTAAACTATATATGTTTCACTAGATATGGAAATAGAGATATCAGAATTTCATGAAACAAGTTTCTATAGATTTTTAATTTTCTCTTGATCATTAAAATATCCTCATCCATTATTTTGACCTAATATGTTGAGTGTGGTGATTTTTTTTAAAATGCATTAGGTTAAATTTAGGTTAAAAAAATCACCGCACTCAATATATTAGGTTAAAATTCTATATTATGATATTTTTATGATCAGGAGAAAAATATGAACGCATAGCAACTTGTTTCATGAAATTTCGAGATCTCTAGGTCTATATTTGGAGCCTCCGATTCATTTTTATTTTCTTATTTATTTTTTTGATTCTGGGATGAATCTTGGATTCATCCCAGATTTTGGGATGAATTCCTGGATTGATCCTAGATTTTGAAATGAATTCCTATCTTCATCCCAGATTTGGGGATGAATACATGATTCATCCCAAAATCTAGGACGAATCTAAGATTCATCCCAGATTTTAAAAAAATTTAAAAAAAAATCATTCAGAAGCCCTAAATATGGACCTAGAGATCTCAGAATTTTATGAAACAAGTTTCTATACATTCGTATTTTTCTCCAAATCATAAAAATATCCTAATTTAGAATTTTAACATAATATATTGAGTGTGGTGATTTTTTTACCATGAATTAGGTCACCACACTCAATATATTAAGTCAAAATTATAAATGAGGACATTTTTATGATAAGGAGAATGATACAAACACATAGAAACTTGTTTTTATAAAATCCTGATGTCTCTAGGTCATATTTGAGACTTCTGATTGTTATTTTATTTTTTTATATTTTTTATTTTTGGGACGAATTCATGGATTCGTCCCTAAATCCGGGACGAATCTTGGATTCGTCCCAGAATATATATATATATATATATAAAGAAAACTAAAATCAGAAAGCTCAAATATGGATCTAGAGGCATCGGAATTCTTTGAAACAAGTTTTTATGTGTTTTTATCGTTCTCCTGATCGTAAAAATATCCTCATTTATAATTTTGACCTAATTTATTGAATGTGATAATTTTTTAACCTAAATTACATCAAATTCAGGTTAAAAAATCACCACACCCAAAATAGAAGGTCAAAATTATAGATGAGGATATTTTTACGATCAGGAGAATGATACAAACACATAAAAACTTGTTTCATGAAATTCCGATGTCTCTAAGTCCATATTTAAGGTTTCCGATTATTTTTCATTTTTTTTAAAAAAAATCAATTCTGGGACGAATCCATGGATTCGTCCAAAAAATCAGGGATGAATCCTGATTCATCATGAAATCTAGGACGAATCCTAGATTCGTCCCAAAATATAATTTTTTTTTAAAAAAAAGATAAATAGAATTGGAAGGCTCAAATATGGATATAGAGATATTTGAATTCTATGAAATAAGTTTCTATGTGTTCATTGTTGGTGCAGGAAACATCCGACGATCGAACCAAAGTTTTGATAATGACAAAGGATTCAAAGTTAAGGTTATTTGTGATCTAATGTGTTTGAATGAGTTTGCAGGAAAAGCCCTAAGGTATCTTAGGCAAAAGTCCTGGTTGCGGTTAGGCAAGCAGAAAATCCTAAGGGTTGGTAACCCTAGGTCCTAGGGGGTGGAAACCCTAGGCGAAAAGTCTTGGCGGGTCAAGGCCTTTGGGCTAAAGTCCTATAGTCGGAAACTCTAGGTGAAAATCCCGGTGTCGTGAATCGGGTGGAAAGTCTGGGCGGGTTGTGGAGTAGACGTCCAGCGAAAAGACTGGAAGACCCGGGCGCTAAGCAAAAGCCCAATCGATTTGGAGGATCGAACAGGCATCAGGTATACTCTCCTGAGTGGAGTAGGTGAGGACATGTTCCCCGCTGAGGAAACAGTAGGCATCGGTTCGACCTAGGGTTTTCGGACGGAAATCCAAAGTCAGAACCGGACAGTCCATTGACTGTCAGACATTTATGTTTATGTTATTATTATGTGCTAACTTTGTGTTGCAGGGTATGCTTGATATTTTGGGACTAACATATCTTGCAGGGACAAAAAAGTAAGTTTCGCCTCGAGTGCAAGGGCTAAGGATTCTGAGCAGCGGAGCTAGAGGCGCCCTCCAAAGGAGCTGGAGGCACCCTCCAAAGGACCTTGAAGGTGCCCTCAAGAGGATAAGCTACGGGAGTTGTGAATCTTATCCACACCATGAATCCGCCGATGATGGAGGTGCCCTCAAGGGCCTTGAAGGCGCCCTCAATAGCTTATATCAGCCAGTCCCGACAGTCCAGTGACTGTCAGACATTTATGTTTATGTTATTATTATGTGCTAACTTTGTGTTGCAGGGTATGCTTGATATTTTGGGACTAACATATCTTGCAGGGACAAAAGAGCAAGTTTCACCTCGAGTGCAAGGGCTAAGGATTCTGAGCAGTGGAGCTGGAGGCGCCCTCCAAAGGAGCTGGAGGCACCCTCCAAAGGACTTTGAAGGTGCCCTCAAGAGGATAAGCTACGGGAGTTGTGAATCTTATCCACGCCGTGAATCCGCCGATGATGGAGGCGCCCTCAAGGGCCTTGAAGGTGCCCTCAATGGCTTATATCAGCCAATCCCGACTAGCAGCTTGAGATAATATCGAAAAATCCATCTTTCTTCAGTGCACTACTAACGAGATGATCTGGCTGAGCTATGACAAGACCCCGACGACCCGAAACTGTGAAGTTTCAATTTCTTATTTTCGGTATAGTTTTTCAGTATAGTTTTATTGTAATAATCTCTTGTAATATTTGCGAGCTTATAGTTGTTGCCCAAAGTAAACGCTCAACGAGCGTGGACCTTGGAGTAGGAGTCACCCCAGGCTCCAAACTAAGTAAAAGACTTGGCATTTGCGTTGTTTGTGTTTTATATTTCTGTTGCATTTACTCGTTGATTTTATGAAACAAAAAGTGAAAGCCATGAGCGCTATTTACCGCCCCCCCCTCTAGCGCTTTTTGATCCAACAATTAGTATCAAAGCGAGGTCGTTTCAATTTGGTGCAACCATCAATCAAGCATATTTTTCGTGGTGATTTTCAATTTTTCGGAGTCGATCGGAATCAGTATTATTGCCTCCTTCTGATCTAGATTTTTTTTTGTAATTGAATTTTTTCTCGAAGTTGGTGCAACACCACTTGAGTTCATGTGTTTATTTTTTTTAACCCGCACTACTAAATCCAAGACCTAGTCTTGGAATCTTTGTTGTTTATTTTTCTATGTGCGAGATTCATTTCTTAAATGGCCCATCAAGAAGGCTATAGCATAGCCCGATCACTGCTCTTCTCCAGGGAAGACTTCGGCTACTAGAAAGGTCGAATAGAGTCCTACCTCCAAACTCAGTTTGAAGTATGGGTGATCATCAAGACCGGCATCTCGCTCCCACTTGATGGCGCAGGAAAACCCGTATCATGCGAAGACTAGGACCCTAGCATAATAAAGAAGGTAGAAGCCAACTCAAAAGCAACATGTATCCTTCAATGCGGCTTTTCAAAGGAGGAGCTGAATCGAGTCGACCCCTTCTCAAGTGCAAAAGAGTTGTGGTAAAAACTGATCGAGCTACATGAGGGTACATCAAATACGAAAGTAAGTAAGAGGGATCTCATTTTTAACAAATTATATAATATAAAGTTGCAGGAGGGTGAAACGGCAAGCCAATTGCATGCACGCATCCAAGACCTCCTCAACGATCTCCACGCAATCAGACAAAAGGTGGAAAATAGAGACATAATCAGGTATTCACTCAATGCTTTTCCAAGGAATACCTTGTGGGCATCCATGGTAGATGCTTACAAGGTATCCAAGGATCTCTCTTCAATCAAATTAGATAAATTATTTTTAGAATTCGAATTGCATGAACAGATTAATACACATCCGACCAAGAAGGGTATAGCTTTGATTGCAGGTACAAGCAGAGCGCGCGAACCAAAAGCAAGACGCATAATCGAACCAGAGTCAGAAGAAGAACCGGACTCAGACGATGACGATGATGAGATGACAACCGAACTCGTCAACTTGGTAAGAATGCTCTACAAAAAGAAGAAGGGCTTCAACAAGAAGGATATCAAGAAGGTTATCCAGTCCAAGGAGGTTCAACCAAGTTCAAAGGTGAAGTTTGAAGTAACCTGCTACGGCTGCAACGAAAAGGGACATATCAAAGCCAACTGTCTGAATCAAAAGGATGTAAAGAAGCAAAGAAAGAAGAAATCTATGAAGGCAACTTGGGACGAGTCCTCATCAGAAGAGTCCAATGAAGAGCTTGAACAGACGAGCTTCCTTGCACTAACGGCCCGGGACCATGTAACAACCCAAATTTCTTCATTTCGGGTTCTAATAGTGGTTAAAAAATATTTAGAAATTCCTTAGAAATATTCTAGAGATTTTTATAAATTTTTAGAGTATTTTAATGTAATTTTTGGAGTTCGTTTGACATTTTTACCAAAAGGAGGAAGTTTCAAAAAAATAAATAGGTTTGGCCGAGGTTTGAACTCACGACCTCCGACCCGACCCGAACCTTAAGCGGATCTGGCTGACCAAGTGCCCAAGCGGGCGTTGCTGATCAAGTAGAGGTCGGAAATAATTTAAAGGGTAGTTGATAACAGAAATATTAGGTATTAAGAGGGGAAGTTGAGTTATCTGCTGTGACCTAAACCCCCTTTCCTCTCCTTTCTCTCGCGTGCGACAGCTCTCTCGGGCGGAAACGAAGAAGACTTAGGGCTTCACTCTGGCGGCCGGTCGAGGGGGTTTTCTGAGAGCCATCCACACCATCGCGATCACCTCGTCGAGGAGAGCGCATAAAGGTGAGGAAGTTGCCGAGATTGCAAGTCTCCGAGAACCTAGAAACCCTTCTTCCTGGCTGTGAGTTCAAGAACACAAGTAAGTTGCTACTCACCTGCGGTAAGAGTAGTTTCGAGTTTGATTTAGTGTTTCCCTTGGGTTTTCAGAATATGTTGTAAAGATTTGTTGACTAGAAAGCTTGATGCCGTAAGTTTTACAAAGAAGATTGTTCATTTCTTTAGGCTTTCGGATTTTGTTATAAAGAATTGCGGAAATGCTAGGGATTTAGTTTTCTTTTGGATTTTGGAATAGGCTGTACAGAATTAGTTGTTAGAGGTAAGAGTAGTTCAAGATTTTACCTTCTTCTTTACATTATTGTTGAAACATGCTTAAAGATTCTATTGCTCTATATAAGTATAAGATTTCAGTTTCAGATTTAGTTTCTTATGCTTTCTTAATTAGTTGGAACAACCATGCCTTAAGCTTGCTGGTTAGGTCTTTTTATGCTTTGCATTGGGCAAGAATAGCCCTATATTTAGCATTTCTGTTTAGACCTTTTTATGCTATGTAGTGGCACGAACAACCCTTAATCTAAGTACATAGTGTTAGTTTTCTTTGCTATTTAATAAATAAGATCAACCCTGTTTAATAGCATTGCATATTCAGCCTCTTCGTTATTTAAGCATGATATTTTGTTGAGTATGTGTAGAATCGATTCCTTTATTCCTAGTTTCTTTGCTATAGAATGAGTATGTGCAGCATTGATTCCTTTATTTCTAGTTTCCTTGCTATAGAATGAGTATGTGCAGCATTGTTTCCTTTATTTCTAGTTTCCTTGCTATTAAATGTGCACGAGCAGATTTCCAGTTTTCTTTGCTATTAGATATACATGAGCAGATTTTCTAGTTTTCATTTGCTATTAGATAAGCGGATTTTTCATGTTGCTATGAGTAGAGCACGAGCAGTATTTTTCTAGCTTTCCCTATTGCTGTTATTTGAGCATGAGCATATTTTTAGTTTGCATTTAGTTCCTAGATTTCTTTGTGTAGCAGTAGGCGTGCACAACAAATGAAGCAATGCAGATCTTCAATTTCATTAGCTCCTAGTTTTCATAGTGAAGTTTAGATCTCCTTGTAGTGCAGAATTTTAGTGCAGATTGTGTTAAGCATTAGTGCAGATTTCTGTTAAGCTTTAGTGCAGATTTCTGTTAAGCATTAGTGCAGATTTTTATTATGCATTACAGATTTTTAATATGCATTACAGTACAGATTTTTCATTAAGCATTTCAGTTCCAGATTTTGTGTTCCTTATCAGTATTTTAAGTTTTATAAGAAAGCTAAAGGAAAGAAAGAAAAAGGCCAAGGCCTTAAGTAGATCCCAAAGTCAAGACTTTAGGGATTTTGACACACAAGGTGTTTGAAGAAAATGCCGAGGCATTATATATTAGAAGTAATAAAAGATAACAAGTATTTTATTTTTTAAGAGGCTAGTACCCGACTTCCAAGGTTGTCGTTAAACAAATCCAGGTGACCAATTCCGAAGTCTTGGCCCTGGTAAGACCGAGGTCTTTACCCTCGTAGGACTGGTGGCTCGCTACCCCAGTTTCTATTAGGGAGCGCGCTTTGGTACTACGCCTGGGCCCAAGAAAGAATTGATTAATATTTTGAAGTATTAAAGTATAAATTTTAAACAAGTGAAACAAGCTTCACATAGGTTTAAAATTCAGCAAGTTTAGTTTTTTCTTATATGCTGACATGTTGTTTAGATATGCTTACATGTTTAGTATTTCAGTGTGCTATGTTTCTTTACTGTTAGATGAGCATGAGTAGTTTCCTTCTTACAGATTCAGTTTTTAGCATTGTTGTATATATATGCACATTCGAGTTTTTGTGAGTTAGACAACGCTTACTAAACATTCGCTTATAGTTTGCATTTTCCTCTTACTGCAGATAAAGGAAAGGAAAAGCTATAGCAAAGGAAGGAGACAAGGAGGTGTTCGATGATGTGTGTGATGCCAGGACTATGGGAGAGACTTGGGGCATTATTAAGTTTCCATGTTTTAGTGGTTAAGAAACATTTGAGATTGTACCTTATATTCCATGTCATTTGAGATTATTCTTGTTTTAGATCGCATGCTAAGTGTAAAATACCGGAAAATAGGCGAATATTAATAAAAGAATTTTTCGGAATTTTTGGACATTTTTTGGGAATTTTCCGGAGTTCGTACGGACGAGTTAACGGGGATAAAAACGGGGTCCGGAAAAGCCTGTTTAGGCTACCCCATTTAAATGAGGAAAAGTTGAATTTATAAATTCCTTTTTCTTTATTTATTTTTCTTTTCTTTTCTTTGTGTCGCCGTTCACTCCTTCCCCCTCGCGAACCCGAGCCCTAACCGCCGCCCTCTCCCTCACAATTAAAGCCTCACCGACCCTTCCTCTTTTCCTTCTTCGTCATCGAGCGATTCTCCGGCAGCCACATCTTCTTCCTTCTTCCTCCCTGAAGCCTGCCCAAGCACCGGCGAGCGCTAGCCACTGCTGGTCAAGCCGTCGGCTGTGACCTAGTGTCCTTGTTGACGGCACCGACGCCCATAGAAGTATCCTTTCCTCTGCCCTAGTGACGACAGTCGACCGCCTCCTCTGTGCCGAGATCTTCTCCTCCTACCCGAGCCGCACCAGGCGCTGCCATCACCTGAGGTCGAAGGGAGAAGTCGCCTCCCTCGTCTGCACGCCCTACTCCCTCTGCCGTCGGCATCTGAGCCCTAGCGCCGATTTTTCTTCTCCTCTTCCGAGTGTAGGTTGCCTCCAAGTTGTGCTGTTCGGGGGGATTTAGGAATTGGGGTTTGCTGTTGGTTGTTCTTGGGTTCGGCAGCCATTTTCCAGCGGCTACCTTTCTCTGGTAGCAACATCCTTGCTGTGGCTGAGGTAAGATCAGTGAATTATTTTCTTGAGTTAGGTTGTTGTTGGAATACTATGTTTCAACCCTAAATCTGATCCGTGGTCTCCACTCTTGCCATTACCTTTGATCCGGACAGTGTAGGGGAATCTTGAAGAGAAGTGTTTACTGTAAGTTTTCTTGGATTTGGCAGCTACTTTCATCCAGCAGCAAGGAATCGCTGTGGAGGTTAAGGTGAGGCATAGGAATTTGATATATGCTGTCGATCATGTATGAGTTGATTTAGGTAGGAATTGGTACATATATAATTTCTTATGCATTTGAATTAGGTGATTGATTATGTAGAGGTGTAATCATGTGAAAATGGATTAGGTGTGGAATTGGTCTGATGGTATGATTAGGGTTAAGGTAAATTAACCCTAGTTAATTGTTGGATTTATGTTAGTTTCTCGTGGATTTGATTTAGCTATTTTATCTATATGAAATTAGCTAAACCTGGAAACTATAAATATTATAGGACCTTGACGCGAGACGAGTATCTCGGAGTCAGATTTGGACCTTTTCGATTGGAGGCGGGTACTTTTGACTTATTGTCTTTGATATGCTTAGTAATGAAAATAATATGTTGCATTAATTGTGTTTCATATTTGTTTCGGTTAATCACTGCCTAATACATGTTACCTGTTTGATTGATTGTTTGATTGCATCTCTTATTGATCTTGTACCTGATTTATCATGCTTATGGGTAGTGATATAACCATGTTTCACATGTTCAGGACCTAGGTTTGATACCTTATTGATCAGTGTATCTTGATTTGATCTATTCACTATGGTGCCCATTGTTATATGTCCAGAGGTTGGTTTAGTATATTACCATACTTAGTGACATGCACCATTTGCATGATCGCATGCTGTGCGATAGATTGCTCCATTATTGTCGAGCACTTTGCCAGTTTTCATCACTATTCGGTGCTCCGTTGTGATTCTCATGGGTAGCGTGACACAGCGTGGTAGCACGTCAGTTTGACTCTTCCGGTGCTCCGTTGATCCGCTCAGGGGTAGTGTGACGCAGCGTGTAGCACGTTAGATATTCCTCCCCGTCATAGTGTACCAGGAGATGAGAGCATTGCGCTCCCCCATTTATGATTTGGGGTAGGAGTACGTGTGTACTGCGACAGCATCCCGTCCACTCGGTCACTCATCAGGGGTAGTGATGCAGAGTGCACGGTCGTCACAGCCCTACCCACTTGGTCCCACTTTTGTTGTGAGTTGACTGACTGGCGTCAGGGGTGACCATGACATTGGCATCATATGCATGATGCATTTATTGTTTGTGATTGTGTTTGCTGCATTTATATGCTGCATATTATTTGGATACCTATGTTTGACATGCATACAGGTCTTCTATACCTTTCGGACTGTTTGTCCTTATACCGGGTCCTGGTTAGTACAGATTCTCTCCTGTCTTCTTCGGTTTGCATTTACCTTTATCTTTATCAGGAGACTGTACGCATGATTAGTGCTAGGTGTTATTTCTTTACTTTGCATATCAACTGTACCTGCTGAGTGTTGGACTCACCCCGCCTCCATTGTTGTTATTTTCAGGTTGATGCTGTCCGGAGGGAGTTCCAGTCGCTAGTCCCCACTGCACGTAGTGCTGGTCCCTGCAGACCTCGAGGATATGTTTGGTTTTCTTTGGTTTCTTTTCTGTTCTAGACTGTTTTGAACATGATATGTTTTGGATTATTCTGCTTATGGATATTGTATGGATTTTATTATTGCGATGGATTTGGATTTGGATTTTATTCTACTACATGCCTGCCTGGATGGCAGAAGAGGAGAGTTCGTCGGATTTGAGCTTTACGAGTGTAGTGGAGTAGGGTGGATTTCGAGTCAGAGTATTATTTTTACTGTTTAATTATCTTAACTGCGTGGTTGTGACAGCCAGAGGCTGAATAGATTATATATAACTGCGTGGTGATGTTTTATTTTGTTGTTATTATTCCAGCCGCCTGTGGCTGAGGTATTTGTGAGATGTAGAAAAGTTTCAGATTGTCCACCGTATAGGGGAGATGCTGTCGAAATTTTCTCGGACAGGGACTCCTCTGGGGCGTGACAATTTAGTGGTATCAGAGCACAAGTTTTACGATCTTTTGTTTCGTATTTTGGATTTTCGGGATTTATCTGATACCAATTTAGTGGTATCAGAGCAGGTTATGATACCTGCTTTTGGTGTTCTGGAGATTTATCGGATACCGGTTGTTGGTATTCAGGATAATTGGGTTAGCCAGGTTTGCGAGTCAAACTGGGCATTTTCGGATTTCGATATGGTTATGTTTCGGATTTCCGTTTCGGATTTATTGGATTTCCGGCGATATTCTCGTTCGGAATATTGAGGTCAAATTGGGGACTGGACAGCGACGGAACATCTCCAGACAGCAAATAGGTATGTTGTTATTTTATGATTTTTATACTTGTAGTAATATATGTAATTTAATTTAACAGATATGAGACGATCCACACGTATTGCTGCGAGACGTGGTGCTGGACGACCACGTGGGAGGACCACGGGATCTCTGGATATGCCAGAGATGTCCACTGTTGATGAGCCTGTCAGTCAGGGACAGACTCAGGATGCGGCGGGAGCATCGGACTCTCAAATCCCGATAGCTCCTGTAGAGATACCTACTTTGGCCACACCGACGGTATCCACTCCTACTGTATTTACGGTACCATCAGGTGTACCATTGGTGTACCCGACATTTGCTCCAGAGCAGCCTACGACGTACTCGGCACCACCGCCACCTGGACCTACAGTGTACTCCCAGTGCCTACAGTAGCAGCAGCTGCACCATATCTGGTACCATTACCTACCGTACCTCCAGCTGCCACCACTTTTGTTCCCCAGGCAGTACCACCGACGGCGTATGCTCCGGTATATACAGCAGCAGCATTTAGCATGCTTGGACAGGAGTACTCCAGTGCTTCTGTAGCACCCCAGAGTTTTGTCCCAGGATCTTATTATCCGACTCAGGGGCAGTACCAGACTCAGTCTCAGCCAGCTGCACAGTATCAGTCACCATCCTCTCAGTCTTCTCTAGCTCCTTATCCAGCATCGCCTCAGTGGCAGGCTTCTGCCCAGCCGCAGCAGCCGCTGGCAGTGTTACCTCCTCCTCCTCCGCCAGAGACTGGTCGTGTTCATGCGATTACCAGAGAGGATGCTCAGTGGGCCGACGGATCCGTTTTCCGCGGTACGATTTCCATTTATGCATTTACTGCTGATATTTTGATTGATACTGGTAGTTCGCACTCTTTTATATCCCGTACCTTTATGCGGGAGATTGGTAGATTACCTATTGTTAGACTACAGCGGTTGACCGTCTCCCTACCGTCCGGTGATACTTTAGACGTCACCCAAGAGGTCAGAGGTTGCCCCTTAGACTTTGGCAACATGATACTTATGGTAGATCTTCTAGTATTGGAGATGGTCGAGTTTGATGTCATACTTGGCATGGATTGGCTGTCAGTTTATCATGCTACCGTTGATTGCCAGACGAGGGTGGTCACCTTCCAGCCTCCGAACCAACCCTCGTGGAGTTTCACTGGCATCAGAGACGACGGTATCTCGATTATTTCGACGATTCAGGCGCAGAAGCTGCTGTCTCACGGCTGTCATGGTTTTCTGTTGTCGTTGATCAGTACTGAGGACAGTAGTAGTTCGCACCTCTCCGATGTTCCTGTAGTCCGGGAGTACCCAGATGTATTTCTAGAGGAGCTGCCAGATTTGCCTCCCAGAAGGCAAGTGGAGTTTGCTATTGAGCTGATTCCGGGAACCGCGCTGACATCGAAAGCTCCGTATCGTATGGCACCAAAAGAGTTGAACGAGCTGAAGGTTCAACTCCAGGAGCTTTTAGACAGGGGATTTATTCGCCCTAGTGTTTCACCATGGGGTTCTCCAGTTCTGTTTGTCAAGAAAATGGATGGTACTATGAGGTTGTGTATTGACTACAGGCAGCTGAATGCAGTGACCATCAGAAATAAATATCCATTACCACGGATTGAGGATTTGTTTGATCAGCTCAGAGGTACATCAGTGTATTCTAAGATTGATCTGCGATCCGGATATCATCAGTTGAGAGTCAGAGATTCTGATATCCAGAAGACAGCTTTCCGTACCAGATACGGTCATTATAAGTTTTTGGTAATGCCATTTGGGCTTACCAATGCTCCAGCGGTGTTTATGGACTTGATGAACCGTATTTTTCTGGAGTATCTAGATCAGTTTGTTATCGTTTTCATTGATGACATATTGGTCTACTCGCATTCCGAGGAGGAGCATGCACAGCATCTTCGCACAGTCTTGGAGATTCTTCGACGACATCAGCTGTACGCGAAGTTCAGCAAGTGTGCATTCTGGCTATCCTCAGTTGGTTTTCTGGGACACGTGGTTTCTAGCAGAGGTATTTCAGTGGATCCTCAGAAGATCGAGGCTGTCACCGGTTGGGAGCAGCCGAAGTCAGTTCAGGAGATCCGCAGTTTTCTGGGATTGGCCGGATATTACCGACGTTTTATCGAGGGCTTCTCGCGTATTGCTATGCCGCTGACACGCCTTACCAGGAAAGGCATGAAGTTTACATGGTCCAAGGATTGCAAGACCAGCTTTCAGGAGCTGAAGTGGAGATTAGTGTCGGCTCCAGTTTTGGTTTTACCATCTGGAGAGGATGGATTTGTACTTTACACCGACGCATCTCTTCAGGGTTTGGGCGCTGTTCTGATGCAGCACGGCAGAGTAGTCTCTTATGCTTCTCGTCAGCTGAAGGAGCATGAGAAGAACTACCCAGTTCATGACCTGGAGTTAGCTGCCATCATCTTTGCTCTGAAGCTTTGGCGTCATCATTTATACGGTATCACATTTGAGATTCTCACTGATCATAAGAGTCTTAAATACATTTTCACTCAGAAGGAGCTTAATCTCCGACAGAGAAGATGGATGGAGTTCCTGAAGGACTATGATTGTACCATTAGCTACCACCCGGGGAAAGCTAATGTGGTTGCAGATGCACTCAGTAGGAAGTCCAGAGGGACTTTGGCTTGCCACTGAACTTCAGTCACGGACTTGATTCAGAGTTTCTCGGAGTTAGATCTTGAGGAGCAGGGACCGACAGAGCAGGGTATTCTGGTTACCATGGTTGCTCAGTCGTCGATCAGGACTAGGATCCGAGAGGCCCAGGCTGGTGATCAGCATTTGCAGTTCATTAGCAGTTAGATAGCTTCCGGGCAGCAGACCGAGTTCACACGAGACGAGGAGGGTGTTATATACTTCCGAGGCAGATTATGCGTACCTCAGTCTCATCCGGTCTTACAGGAGCTACTTCAGGAGGCACACCGTTCTCGATTTGCGATCCATCCAGGCGGAACCCGTATGTATCGAGACTTGAGGCGTTCCTACTGGTGGAACGGCATGAAGAAAGACATCACGGATTTCATAGCTAGATGTCTTGTCTGTCAGCAGGTGAAGGCTGAACACCAGAGACCTGCAGGATTACTTCAGAGGATTCCTATTCCTGAGTGGAAGTGGGATCACATTACCATGGACTTTGTGGTAGGATTGCCGAGGACACGACGAGGCCATGACGCGATTTGGGTAATCGTTGATCGATTAACCAAATCCGCGCACTTCTTAGCGATCCGGAGGACTGATCCCCTGGATCGATTGACAGATCTGTATTGCCGGGAGATCATCAGACTACATGGTGTTCCGTTGAGTATCATTTCGGATAGAGATCCACGGTTCACGTCTCGATTCTGGCAGAGTCTGCAGCAGGCCTTGGGTACACAACTCCGTTTCAGTACAGCTTTCCATCCACAGACAGATGGACAGTCAGAGCGGACCATTCAGTCTTTAGAGGACCTGCTGAGGTCATGTGTTATGGATTTCGGAGGCAGTTGGGAGGACCATCTGTCGTTGGTAGAGTTTGCCTACAACAATAGCTTTCATTCGGCTATCCAGATGGCACCGTTTGAGGCGTTGTATGGTAGACCTTGTCAGACACCCATCCTTTGGGATGAGGTTGGAGAGGCCCAGCTGTTGGGACCTCATAGAGTTCAGCAGGATGCAGAGTTGGTCCGTACTATCAGACGGAGGATGTCAGAGGCGCAGGATCGTCAGAAGAGTTATGCTAATCGGAGACGCAGACCACTAGAGTTCTCTGTTGGCGACCATGTATTTCTACGAGTTTCACCCACGAAAGGGGTGAAGAGATTTGGCCTCAGAGGTAAGCTAGCTCCGCGGTACATTGGTCCTTTCGAGATCTTGGAGAGGATCGGAGCAGTAGCTTACCGACTGGCACTACCACCGTCCCTGTCAGGCGTGCACGATGTATTTCATGTATCCATGCTGAGGAGATATGTACCCGATCCGACGCATGTGCTGGCAGATATTCCAGTTCCTGTCCAGCCTGACATTACATATGAGGAGGTTCCGGTACGAATACTCGACCGGAAAGAGCGTCAGTTGCGGAACAAGACTATCCGGCGGGTTAAAGTCGGATGGTAGCATCATTCAGACGAGGAGGCTACTTGGGAGCTCGAGGATACTATCCGAGCTCGATATCCCCATCTTTTCACTTGAGGTATGTTATTCAGTTTACCGTTCAGCATTTATACTTTCTATATCTGTTGTTAGTACTTGCTGATGGTAGATAAAGAAATTTGGGGACCAAATTTTTATTAGTGGGGGAGAATGTAAAATACCGGAAAATAGGCGAATATTAATAAAAGAATTTTTCGGAATTTTTGGACATTTTTCGGGAATTTTCCGGAGTTCGTACGGACGAGTTAACGGGGTCCGGAAAATCCTGTTTAGGCTACCCCATTTAAATGAGGAAAAGTTGAATTTCTAAATTCCTTTTTCTTTATTTATTTTTCTTTTCTTTTCTTTGTGTCGCCGTTCACTCCTTCCCCCTCGCGAACCCGAGCCCTAACCGCCGCCCTCTCCCTCGCGATTAAAGCCTCACCGACCCTTCCTCTTTTCCTTCTTCGTCATCGAGCGATTCTCCGGCAGCCACATCTTCTTCCTTCTTCCTCCCTGAAGCCTGCCCAAGCGCCGGCGAGCGCTAGCCACTGCTGGTCAAGCCGTCGGCTGTGCCCTAGTGTCCATGTTGACGGCACCGACGCCCATAGAAGTATCCTTTCCTCTGCCCTAGTGACGACAGTCGACCGCCTCCTCTGTGCCAAGATCTTCTCCTCCTACCCGAGCCGCACCAGGCGCTGCCATCACCTGAGGTCGAAGGGAGAAGTCGCCTCCCTCGTCTGCACGCCCTACTCCCTCTGCCGTCGGCATCTGAGCCCTAGCGCCGATTTTTCTTCTCCTCTTCCGAGTGTAGGTTGCCTCCAAGTTGTGCTGTTCGGGGGGATTTAGGAATTGGGGTTTGCTGTTGGTTGTTCTTGGGTTCGGCAGCCATTTTCCAGCGGCTACCTTTCTCTGGTAGCAACATCCCTGCTGTGGCTGAGGTAAGATCAGTGAATTATTTTCTTGAGTTAGGTTGTTGTTGGAATACTATGTTTCAACCCTAAATCTGATCCGTGGTCTCCACTCTTTCCATTACCTTTGATCCGGACAGTGTAGGGGAATCTTGAAGAGAAGTGTTTACTGTAAGTTTTCTTGGATTTGGCAGCTACTTTCATCCAGCAGCAAGGAATCGCTGTGGAGGTTAAGGTGAGGCATAGGAATTTGATATATGCTGTCGATCATGTATGAGTTGATTTAGGTAGGAATTGGTACATATATAATTTCTTATGCATTTGAATTAGGTGATTGATTATGTAGAGGTGTAATCATGTGAAAATGGATTAGGTGTGGAATTGGTCTGATGGTATGATTAGGGTTAAGGTAAATTAACCCTAGTTAATTGTTGGATTTATGTTAGTTTCTCATGGATTTGATTTAGCTATTCTATCTATATGAAATTAGATAAACCTGGAAACTATAAATATTACAGGACCTTGACGCGAGACGAGTATCTCGGAGTCAGATTTGGACCTTTTCGATTGGAGGCGGGTACTTTTGACTTATTGTCTTTGATATGCTTAGTAATGAAAATAATATGTTGCATTAATTGTGTTTCATATTTGTTTCGGTTAATCACTGCCTAATACATGTTACCTGTTTGATTGATTGTTTGATTGCATCTCTTATTGATCTTGTACCTGATTTATCATGCTTATGGGTAGTGATATAACCATGTTTCACATGTTCAGGACCTAGGTTTGATACCTTATTGATCAGTGTATCTTGATTTGATCTATTCACTGTGGTGCCCATTGTTATATGTCCAGAGGTTGGTTTAGTATATTACCATGCTTAGTGACATGCACCATTTGCATGATCGCATGCTGTGCGATAGATTGCTCCATTATTGTCGAGCACTTTGCCAGTTTTCATCACTGTTCGGTGCTCCGTTGTGACGCTCATGGGTAGCGTGACACAGCGTGGTAGCACGTAAGTTTGACTCTTCCGTGTTGCGGTTGCAGGTAGTGTGACGCAAGTGTAGCACGTTAGAGATTCCTCCCGTCATAGTGTACCGGAGATGAGAGCATTGTGCTCCCCATTTATGATTTGGGGTAGGATGTGTGTGTACGACATCATCCCGTCCACTCGGTCACTCATCGGGGTAGTGATGCAGAGTGCACTCCAACACCCTACCCACTTGGTCCCACTTTTGTTGTGAGTTGGTCGACTGGCGTCAGGGGTGACCATGACATTGGCATCATATGCATGATGCATTTTTTGTTTGTGATTGTGTTTGCTGCATTTATATGCTGTATATTATTTGGATACCTATGTTTGACATGCATACAGGTCTTCTATACCTTTCGGACTGTTTGTCCTTATACCGGGTCCTGGTTAGTACAGATTCTCTCCTGTCTTCTTCGGTTTGCATTTACCTTTATCTTTATCAGGAGACTGTACGCATGATTAGTGCTAGGTGTTATTTCTTTACTTTGCATATCAACTGTACATGCTGAGTGTTGGACTCACCCCACCTCCATTGTTGTTATTTTCAGGTTGATGCTGTCCGGAGGGAGTTCCAGTCGCTAGTCCCCACTGCACGTAGTGCTGGTCCCTGCAGACCTCGAGGATATGTTTGGTTTTCTTTGGTTTCTTTTCTGTTCTAGACTGTTTTGAACATGATATGTTTTGGATTATTCTGCTTATGGATATTGTATGGATTTTATTATTGCGATGGATTTGGATTTGGATTTTATTCTACTACATGCCTGCCTGGATGTAAGAAGAGGTGAGTTCGTCGGATTTGAGATTTACGAGTGTAGTGGAGTAGGGTGGATTTCGAGTCAGAGTATTATTTTTACTGTTTAATTATCTTAACTGCGTGGTTGTGACAGCCAGAGGCTGAATAGATTATATATAACTGCGTGGTGATATTTTATTTTGCTGTTATTATTCCAGCCGCCTGTGGCTGAGGTATTTGTGAGATGTAGAAAAGTTTCAGATTGTCCACCGTACAGGGGAGATGCTGCCGAAATTTTCTCGGGCAGGGACTCCTCTGGGGCGTGACACTAAGATGAGTTCTGATCCTGTCCGAAGGCTGAATCAACGGACGCTGGGCACGTGGCTCTCCCCGGCTACTGACGTGGATCTTCGACTAGTTGCACGAACCTCCGGCGAACCTGCACAGAAGTCGGGCCGGGAAGGGGTTCCCGGCGGCGACCCTCCGACGCTCAAGTCAGGCAGCAAGCAGTGAAAAAGTGTGGCTCCAAAGGTGTTGAACACGTACCTCCGGCGAAGTATAAGGTTCTTTATATAGAGCGGTGAAAGAGCTCACGCACGCCCACCGAGGCGCATACGTGTCCGCAGCCCATACCGCGGTATGTGTCTGTCAGAAAGCTTACCTGACGCCTTACCGCTACAGTCCAAGCACGCCTTCGATGGGACAACAGGACACCTCGTTGTCAGACTTGGAGTATGGCCTAGCCATAGGACCTGACAACTGTCATAAGATGTTCTTGTCCTTCTCTACCCACCTCGGGCCGGGGCGCCCGTCCGTCCGGCTGGACAAGGAGTCCGTCCGTCCGGCCTTCATCTTACGCTCCGGCCGGACGGCACTCACATCACGTCCGGCGATCCGTATACATCGATATGCTGGGTAGATCCTCGGTAAGGTGCTGTGGGGACTGCTAGCGGTAGGTCACCTTGTCTTCGGCCTTCCGCTCGGCCCTTCGCTACTGTTCAATTGAACGCCGGAACCCCGACTTCTGTCGGGGCGCCTTTTGCCATCAGTTATTCACCGGTCGGCCGGCCGGTAGGTCGGTCCATCTTTATCCAGTCGGCCACCTGGCCCTTTGACTCCCACGTGGAATTGACCCCTCAGAATGGGGGTCCCCTGTTTTAACCGCCGGATCACTTGCCTCCCCCTCAAGTCTAGTCGAAGGAGGCGAAGTCCGACTGACTGGACTGCCGATCTGACTGGATAACGGCCGCTACACTAGTCCGCTCAGCCAGGCATAGAGGTGCTCATCCGGTCGGCGGTGTCTTGCTCGTGCCTTGTATTCCCTTGAAATCCCTATCAAATCCTTTCCCTTACTGCCAATCACGTGCGCTGCGCACGGTAAGGTGCGCTCATTAAATGCGACCTGTGTCCTGCTGACACGTGGCGATTCTGCTCTTGTCAGCGTATGGTGGTGGCGTTACCTCCGATGGGACAGCCGTCGTTTGAAATGAACGGCTGGATGATGACCTCGTTCTTCGCAACCTGAATCGGACGGACACGGCCGTTCGACGCTAACGTTATAAGTCTCGCGGCCACTTCTCTCCACCGCCTTCTTGTTTCATCGACCTTCTTCTCCACGCTGCTCTTTCTGCTCCGGCAATCCTTATTCCCCGTCTGTTTGGTGCGCTCGCCATCTTCTTCCTTTCCTCAATCTTTCTCGTACCCGTAAGCCTTCCTTTTCAGCTTCCCGCCTCCTGTATTGCTTTCTTTTTTATTCTATCGGCATTTTCTTTTAGTTTTTCTATCAATATTTCTTCTGTTTCGACCATGGCGAGTACTTCTACGCCTACATTCGGCGCTCCTAGTCTCTGGTATACGACTATGGAGAGCCGATTCGATGAAGAAGACGCATTGCGTCTCATTCGGACGTATGAAATTTCGGCTGACCATGAGATAGTTGTGGCTACTCCTTCCGATCGGCCTAATGATCCGCCACCCGGCACCATTTGCTTCTTCCGTGATCAATTTTTGGCCGGGCTGCGCTTTCCTCCACATCCGTTCATCATCAAAATATGCAACCACTTTCGCCTCCCGCTCGGCCAACTAGTCCCGAACTCAATTAGGTTGCTGAGCGGGGTGATAGTTCTTTTCAAGTTGAACGATGTCCCCTTGGACCCCCAAATCTTCCACTATTTCTTTTACCTAAAACAATCCGAGTGGGGGACCTTCATATTTCAATCTAGGTCGGGTTTCGTCCTATTTACCAACATGTCGAGCTCCAATAAGCATTGGAAGGAGCATTTCTTTTTTATGCGTCTCCCCGAGCGACCGGCCTTCCGAACGAAGTGGCAGACGGCGGTGCCGAATCAACCGGGTCTTGGCAAATTCAAGAGCCATTCGGCGTATCTTCATGCGGCCAACCAGCTGGTCGGCCAACGTTACGATATCGACAAGTTGCTCCTTCCTGGAGTAATGTATATATTCGGCTTATCTCCCATCCAAGCCGATCTGCCTTGCAGCATGTGATCCGGCGGTTAGAACAGGGGACCCCCATTCTGAGGGGTCAATGCCACGTGGGAGTCAAAGGGTCAGGTGGCCGACCGGATAAAGATGGACCGACCTACCGACCGACCGACCGGTGAATAACCGATGGCAAAAGGCGCCCCGACAGAAGTCGGGGTTCCGGCGCTCAATTGAGCAGTAGCGAAGGGCCGAGCGGAAGGCCGAAGACAAGGTGACCTACCGCTAGCAGTCCCCACAGCACCTTACCGAGGATCTACCCAGCATATCGATGTAAACAGATCACCGGACGTGATGTGAGTGTCGTCCGGCCGGAGCGTAAGATGAAGGCCGGACGAACGGACTCCTTGTCCAGCCGGACGGACGGGCGCCCCGGCCTGAGGTGGGTAGAGAAGGACAAGAACATCTTATGACAGCTGTCAGGTCCTATGGCTAGGCCATACTCCAAGTCTGACAACGAGGTGTCCTGTTGTCCCATCGAAGACGTGCTTGGACTGTAGCGGTAAGGCGTCAGGTAAGCTTTCTGACAGACGCATACCGCTGTATGGGTTGCGGACACGTATGCGTCTCAGTGGGCGTGCATGAGCTCTTTCACCGCTCTATATAAAGAACCTTATACTTAGCCGGAGGTACGCGTTCAACACCTTTGGAGCCACACTTTTTCACTGCTTGCTTGCCTGACTTGAGCGTCGGAGGGTCGCCGTCAGGAACCCCTTCCCGGCCCGACTTCTGTGCAGGTTCGCCGGAGGTTCGTGCAACTAGTCGAAGATCCACATCAGCAGTCGGGGAGAGCCACGTGCCCAGCGTCCGTTGATTCAGCCTTCGGACAGGATCAAGTTCAATTTGTTGGAGTGTATACTAAAAGCCTAGCTTTTGTAAACATTTATTTGTTAAAATAAAAGAATCACATTGGTCAATATCTACATTTATTAAATGTAATTGTTCAATTAATTTATATAGTAGACAACATGGAGTGTGGTGTCACACTCAGAAGATCATGTTGTCGGTTCTCTATAAATTATAAACAGTTGCTCGCGACTAAGATAGAAAGGAATAAACTATCAGTATAGTCGTAGTGTAATTAAGTATTAGTTTATCTTGACTAATAAATTACACTAATACACTTTAAGTGTATTGAGTAGGATCATTTAGGTATGTTCTTTTGTACTGACTTAGTAAAAGAACTAAACCTTAGTTATTATGGAAGTATGTGCTCTTAATCCTAATATAATAACAAGCACATATATTTAATATTTATTTCTTTGATTTATCAAAGGGTGAGGTTTAGCTCGATAAATCAATATGCCCGATAAGTTAGGAAATGATATTACTTATAGTGTGTGTTGTTGATTATAGAAGGAATCTGTGTCCTAGTAATCTAGGTTGAGAATGTCCCCAAGAGGAGCTCATAAGGATTGTCATGTTAAACCCTGCAGGTGGACCTAGTCCGACATGAAAATAAAGTTGAGTGGTACTACTCTTGGAGCTAGATATTAATTAAGTGAGTTGTCAGTAACTTACTTAATTAGTGGACATTCATAATCTTAAACACAGGGAGACTAACACACTCATGATAAGAAGGAGCCCATAATGTAATTTGAGATTGGTGCGGTAGTGCGGTAATAACTCTCTAGTGGAATGAGTTATTATCGATGAACTTGAGTTGTGTGTTCGGGGCGAACACGGGATACTCAAGCTCATCGGAAGACTAAAACCAATTTCTCCTCTAGGTCCCTGTCGTAGCCTCATTATAGCCTCAAGTCCATCCAAATGTAAGTCTCTTCTTGGTGTCCAAGAAGGGGGCCGGACCATTGCTTGGTGACCAAGCAATGGCCGGCCACATCCTCTTGAAAGGGGCCGGCCATAATAATTCAAAAAGGGAGGGTTGTTTTGAATTTTTTAAAATCTTCTCTTTGTAGAAAACTATAAGTTTTAAAAGAGAGATTTTAATTTTTAAAACTTTCCTTATTTGAATTAGACCACATGTTTAAATAGAGAGTTTAAAAGATTTTAAAACTTTCCTTTTTAACCATCCTTATGGTTTAAGAAAAAAAAAGGAAAAGAAGTTTTAAAATTTAAATTTTCTATCACCATGTTAAAAAAGAAAATTCTATAAGAGAGTTTTTAAATTTTAAAACATGGTTTTAATTTTTAGAAACTTTTCTTTTTTAACTCATACTTTAGGAAAGAGAGCTTGTAAATTTTATAAGAGGATTTCTTCTTGTAAAATTTTTAAAAATTATTTTTCCTTTCCTTTTAATTGTGGCCGGCCACCTTGCTTGGTGCCCAAGCAAGGGCCGGCCAATAGGATTAAACCAAATTGAATCCTAAACCAAATAGGATTGATCATAACCATTGATTGGTGATTGATTCAATCAAGAGGAAAGAAAAGGAAAAATAAAAAGGGAAAAGGAAAAACTCTTGGATGATTTTATTTTTTGTAAAAGGTTTTTCCTTATTTGCCTTGGACAAGTAATATAAAAGAAGGGGTGAGGGGGCTTCATGAGACACAACTCTTATTCTTTTGCTTGGGTGATCTCTTGGTGGCCGACCCTCTCCCTTCTTCCTCTCCCTTTGCTCTCTTCTCCTTGGTGGTGGTGGTGGCCGGATTTTAGAAGAAGAAGGAGGAAACTTTTGGGTGGTGTTCATCTTGGAGGATCGTCGCCCACACGATGTCCAAGGCGAGGCGAGGAATACGGCAGAAGATCTTGAGGTCATTAGCTTACAAAGAGAAGGTATAACTAGTATTTTTCTTCCGCATCATACTAGTTATTTTTCTTTGTATGAATTATAAATACAAGAGGCAATTAGATCTAGTTTATCGAATTTATTTTTCGATTTTGTGTTTTCTTCTTTTTCGAATTTGTGATTCTATTGTTCTTTTTGGTTAACCTAAAGTTATTTAAGGGAATAAATATTAGCTTTCCTTAAAAGGCTTTGCCTAGGCGGTGGTGGTTGCTCCCATATCCAAGAAGGCCATGTGCCTCGCCATGCAGTCCTGGAAGTTAATTTTAGAAATTAATATTTATGGAATTAATAATTTAGGTAGATTTGAATCAATAGTGTTAAGTTCCGCTTGCGATTCAAATCTAAACCATTAAGAACAGATAAGTTAAATTTGGAATCAATGATGTTAAGTTCCGTCTGTGATTCCTGATTTAATTTCTAAAGAACACAATAGGTTATTTAAGGAAAGGTTCGACACTTGTACAAAAATTTTTGTACAGTGGAATCGGTACGTTTTCCTAGGATTAACCAATACAATTTAGTAAGTAGGTACTTTTGTGTTTGCATTGAGATATAGTTTCATATGTTTCTGCTATTATGAGTTATATGTGCATGTCAGAATTTGGAGTATTGTATTGTATTCTAGTCCTGCTGAACTGCATATACTCTGCTGAAATTTTAAATTTTCTAGAAAAATTTAATGTACAGTTTGTTGTACTAGTTAAGTAAGAATCTATAGTAGTTATGTAATGGTCACCTTTAGAGAGTAGTAGTGAGAAGGGCGGTCGTTACAGGTTGGTATCAGAGCAGTTCTTATTCTCCAGCATCACACACACATCAGCATCAGCCTTGTCATTTTCAAGTAAGAAAGTACTTAAGTTTTTCTTTTATGCCTTTCCTTATTAATTGCAGTATAGAGTATCTGCTCATATGTTCTTAAGTAAGATAGAAGTTCTTGTTTCTCTTTTATTTATATATATATGTATGTTTAGAAAGTATGGAGACGATTTTAGTTTTCCTTTCTGCATAACTAGATGGCAAGAAGAGGGCGTCCCTGTACCGCTCGTACTGAGGACCGAGTACAGGAGAACAAAAAGGACTCAAGCAGGAGGATGTTCGGGTAGTTTGTGAGTACCCAGAGGTATTCCCAGAAGAGCTACCTGGACTACCTCCCAACAGAAAAGTGTAGTTTGAAATTGAATTGGTTCCTGGTACCGGTCCAATTTCAAAAGCTCCGTATCGGATGTCTCCAGCAAAACTGAAAGAACTACAAGAACAACTCCAGGAGCTACTTGACAAAGGCTTCATTCGCCCTAGTCATTCACCATGGGGAGCTCCGGTGTTGTTCGTCAAGAAGAAAGATGGATCTATGCGGATGTGCATAGATTATAGAGCGCTGAACAAAGTAACAATTAAGAACAAGTACCCTCTTCCCAGAATAGATGATCTATTTGATCAGCTAAAGGGAGCAACCGTGTTCTCTAAGATAGATCTGTGCTCTGGGTACCATCAGTTGAAAGTGAAAGAAAGTGACATACCCAGAATAGCTTTCAGGACCAGATACGAACACTACGAATTTGTAGTCATGCCTTTTGGTGTGACTAATGCACCTACAGTCTTCATGGACTTAATGAGCAGGGTGTTCAGAGAATACCTTGACAAGTTTGTCATCGTATTCATCGACAACATTCTGATCTATTCAAGAACCCCAGAGGAGCATGACACGCACTTGAGGATAGTACTACAGACCCTTCAGCAAAAGTAGCTTTATGCTAAATTCTCAAAGTGCGAGTTCTGGTTAGAGCAGGTGGCGTTTCTAGGTCACATCATTTCTAAAGAAGGTATTCAAGTGGATCATGCCAAAATAGAAATGGTCAACAACTAGAGTAGACACGAGAATGCCAGGGGGATCAGAAGTTTCCTTGGTTTAGCTGGGTACTACAGGAAATTCGTGGAGGACTTTTCCAGGATGGCTTCTCCACTAATGACCCTAACTTGGAAGAACAAGAAGTTTGAATGGTCAGACAAATGTGAGAAAAGTTTCCAAGCATTAAAGAAGAGATTGACCAGTGCTCCTATTCTGACTGTTCCAGAGAGTGACAAGAATTTTGACATCTACAGTGATGCTTCCAAGATGGGTCTTGGAGCTGTTCTCATGCAAGAAGGGAAGGTTATAGCTTATGCTTCCAGACAACTCAAAGACTATGAGAAGAATTACCCCACTCATGATCTTGAGCTGGCAGGTGTGGTCTTTGCACTAAAACTATGGCGACACTATTTGTATGGAGTCCAGTGCAGAATCTTCACAGACCATCAGAGTTTAAAGTATTTCTTCACCCAGAAAGACTTAAACATGAGACAGCGCAGGTGGCTAGAGTTGGTCAAGGATTATGACTGTGAAATCCTTTACCACCCAAGTAAAGCTAACAAAGTGGCGGATGCACTAAGTCGAAAGTCCAGTGCAACTCTGATGTCCTTGTCATCATTAGCACTGTCACTGTAGAGGGAACTGTTAGATTTTGGAGTCGAAATTGTTGATGGGCAACTCTCTGCATTGACCTTAGGGTCTACCTTGCTTGAGGATATACAGAGAAAGCAAAGTGAAGACCCAGACATCCAAAAGATCAAGCAAGGGATACAAAGAGAAGAAAATTCAGAGTTTCGGGTATCAGACAGTGGAGTTCTTTATCAGGGGAGCCGCCTCTGTGTTTCCAATGATGAGGAATTGAGAAAGAAGATTCTAGAAGAAGCTCATAGTATACCCTACTCTATGCATCCTGGTTCCACCAAGATGTATCAAGATTTGAAGCAGAGCTTTTGGTGGTCTGGACTCAAGAGAGATGTTGCAAAATATGTCAGTACCTGCCTGACATGCCAGAGAGTCAAAGCAGAACACCAGAGACCAGGAGGAGCTCTACAGCCTCTTCCAATACCAGAGTGGAAGTGGGAAGACATATCCATGGACTTTATAACAGGTTTTCCAAGAACCACGAATGGATATGATGCGATATGGGTAATAGTGGACCGATTGACCAAGTCTGCCCATTTTCTAGCCATCAAGGTGTCCCACTCTATAGAGTAGTTGGCACAGCTATATGTTAAGAAAGTGATCATACTTCACGGAGTTCCGAAGTCGATTGTTTCTGATAAAGATGGGCGTTTCACCTCTCACTTTTGGGAGTGTGTTCAGAATGCACTAGGCACCAAACTCAAGATCAGCACAACCTTCCATCCTCAGACTGATGGACAGACAAAGCGAGTAAATCAGATTTTAGAAGATATGTTCAGAGCTTGTGCACTAGATTTCAAGGGAAGTTGGTGCAAGTATCTGTGCTTAGCTGAGTTTGCCTACAACAATAACTATCAGGCCACCATCAAGATGGCACCTTACGAGGCATTGTATGGCCGGAAGTGTAGATCACCTATATGCTGGTTGGAGGCTGGGGAAAGGAAAGAGATGGAATCAGAATTGGATAGGCAGACCGAGATGATAGAAGAAACCACACAGGCTATCCAGAAGATCAGACAGAGGATTGAGACTGCCCAGAGCAGACAGAAAAGTTATGCTGACACTCGCCGTAGACCACTTGAATTCCAAGTAGGGGATTCAGTCTTTCTCAAGGTTGCTCCGATGAAGGGAGTGATGAGATTTGGCAAGAAGGGCAAGTTAAGTCCCTGCTAGGTAGGACCCTACCTGATCACAGAAAGGATTGGGAAAGTAGCATACAAGCTGGACTTACCTCAAGACATGTCAGCAATACATAATGTATTTCATGTCTCCATGCTAAAGAAGTGCCTCCACGACCCTAGCCAAGTGATTCAGCCTCAGTCAGTGCAGATCCAGGAGGATCTTAGCTATGAGAGAAGACCTACACAGATAGTGGAAAGAGAAGTTAAGAGACTAAAGAACAAAGAAGTACCACTAGTGAAGGTCATCTGGCAGAACCAGAAGCACCAGGAAGTTACTTGGGAGCGTGAGGATAGCATGAGACAGAAATATCCAGAATTATTCTAAGTTCTAGGACGAACTTTTTATAAGGTATGGGGAATTGCAACAACCCAAATTTCCTCATTTCGGCTTCTAATAGTGGTTAAAATATATTTAGAAATGCCTTAGAAATATTCTAGAGATTTATAAAAAATTTTAGAGTATTTTTATGCAATTTTTGGAGTTCGTTTGACATTTTTACCAAAAGGAGGAAGTTTCAAAAAAATAAATAGGTTCGGCCGAGGTTCGAACCCGCGACCTCCGACCCGACCCGAACCTTAAGCAGATCCGGCTGACCAAGTGCCCAAGCGGGCATTGCTGATCAAGTAGAGGTCGGAAATAATTTAAAGGGTAGTTGATAACAGAAATATTAGGTATTAAGAGGGGAAGTTGAGTTATCTACCGTGACCTAAACCCCCTTTCCTCTCCTTTCTCTCGCATGCGACGACTCTCTCGGGCGGAAATGAAGAAGACTTAGGGCTTCACTCCGGCGACCGGTCAAGGGGGTTTTCCGAGAGCCATCCACACCATCGCGATCACCTCGTCCAGGAGAGCGCATAGAGGTGAGGAAGTTGCCGACATTGCAAGTCTCCGAGAACCTAGAAACCCTTCTTCCTGGCTGTGAGTTCAAGGACACAAGTAAGTTGCTACTCACCTGCGGTAAGAGTAGTTTCGAGTTTGATTTAGTGTTTCCCTTGGGTTTTCAGAATATGTTGCAAAGATTTGTTGACTAGAAAGCTTGATGCCGTAAGTTTTACAAAGAAGATTGTTCATTTCTTTAGGCTTTCGGATTTTGTTATAAAGAATTACGGAAATGCTAGGGATTTAGTTTTCTTTTGGATTTTGGAATAGGCTGTACAGAATTAGTTGTTAGAGGTAAGAGTAGTTCAAGATTTTACCTTCTTCTTTACATTATTGTTGAAACATGCTTAAAGATTCTATTGCTCTATATAAGTATAAGATTTCAGTTTCAAATTTAGTTTCTTATGCTTTTTTAATTAGTTGGAACAACCATGCCTTAAGCTTGCTGGTTAGGTCTTTTTATGCTTTGCATTGGGCAAGAACAACCCTATATTTAGCATTTCTGTTTAGACCTTTTGTGCTATGTAGTGGCACGAACAACCCTTAATCTAAGTACATAGTGTTAGTTTTCTTTGCTATTTAATAAATAAGATCAACCCTGTTTAATAGCATTGCATATTCAGCCTCTTCGTTATTTAAGCATGATATTCTGTTGAGTATGTGCAGCATCGATTCCTTTATTCCTAGTTTCTTTGCTATAGAATGAGTATGTGCAGCATTGATTCCTTTATTTCTAGTTTCCTTGCTATAGAATGAGTATGTGCAACATTGTTTCCTTTATTTCTAGTTTCCTTGCTATTAAATGTGCACGAGCAAATTTCCAGTTTTCGTAGTGCAGTTTAGATCTCCTTGTAGTGCAGAATTTTAGTGCAGATTGTGTTAAGCATTAGTGCAGATTTCTGTTAAGCTTTAGTGCAGATTTCTGTTAAGCATTAGTGCAGATTTTTATTATGCATTGCAGATTTTTAATATGCATTACAGTACAGATTTTTCATTAAGCATTTCAGTTCCAGATTTTTAGTTCCTTATCAGTATTTTAAGTTTTATAAGAAAGCTAAAGGAAAGAAAGAAAAAGGCCAAGGCCTTAAGTAGATCCCAAAGTCAAGACTTTAGGGATTTTGGCACACAAGGTGCTTGAAGAAAATGCCGAGGCATTATATATTAGAAGTAATAAAAGATAATAAGTATTTTATTTTTTAAGAGGCTAGTACCCGACTTTCGAGGTTGTCGTTAAACAAATCCAGGTGACCAATTCCGAGGTCTTGGCCTTGGTGAGACCGTGGTCTTTACCCTCGTAGGACTAGTGGCTCGCTACCCCAGTTTCTATTAGGGAGCGCGCTTTGGTACTACGCCTGGGTCCAAGAAAGAATTGATTATTATTTTGAAGTATTAAAGTATAAATTTTAAACAAGTGAAACAAGCTTCACATAGGTTTAAAATTCAGCAAGTTTAGTTTTTTCTTATATGCTGACATGTTGTTTAGATATGCTTACATGTTTAGTATTTCAGTGTGCTATGTTTCTTTGCTGTTAGATGAGCATGAGTAGTGTCCTTCTTACATATTCAGTTTTTAGCATTGCTGTATATATATATGCACATTCGAGTTTTTGTGAGTTAGACAGCGCTTACTAAGCATTCACTTATAGTTTGCATTTTCCTCTTACTGCAGATAAAGGAAAGGAAAAGCTATAGCAAAGGAAGGTGACAAGGAGGTGTTCGATGATGTGTGTGATGCTAGGACTATGGGAGAGACTTGGGGCATTATTAAGTTTCCGTGTTTTAGTGGTTAAGAAACATTTGAGATTGTACCTTATATTCCATGTCATTTGAGATTATTCTTGTTTTAGATCGCATGCTAAGATGAGTTCAGTTTAGTAAGTAGGTAATTTTGTGTTTGCATTGAGATATAGTTTAATATGCTTCTGCTATTATGAGTTATATGTGCATGTCATAATTTGGAGTATTGTATTGTATTCTAGTCCTGCTGAACTGCATATACTCTGCCAAAATTTTAAGTTTTCTGGAAAAATTTAATGTACAGTTTGCTGTACTAGTTAAGTAAGAATCTATAGTAGTTATGTAACGGTCACCTTTAGTGAGTAGTGAGAAGGGTGGTCGTTACAGACCAAATCAACAAATCCAAAAGTGAGAACGAATCAAAAGCAGAATCATAGAGAAGTCATGTATCTGTCTCCATTTCCAAAGGGCCTAACCCCGATGTAAGTATTTTTTGGTTGCATAACCTAGTCAATTATCTTTTGCGTAAATTAGTTAGGTCTAACGTTTAGATCAAATCACTTCTAAAGGAGGTAACAACCCTTAAAGAAGTGACTAACTCCGAATCTTTGACTGACCCTATTCAGACTGAAACCTCAACTCAAGTCCAAAAGCTTGAGGAGGAGAATTCTAGCCTAAAAACTCAAGTCAAGGATTTAAAGATCACGTTGGAATGGTTTACACTGGGTTCCAAGAATCTTGATTTTATTCTTGGAAAACAAAAGGTCGTATAAGATCGATCCGGACTAGGATTTAGGACAAAAAAGAAATACCGTTCATATCTATCTCTTGTTAATAAAACAAACAAGAAACTAGTCCAAGCATGGGTCCCCAAGTCAAAGTTGGTTAATCAAGTTGGACTTAGCCAATATTGGATCCCCAAGGATCAAATTCATTACCTTGATAGACCATATCGAGGTTATGATCCAAGGGGAGCTAATAGGAAGACCATTTTTAGAATTGTTTAATGATTGTTGCTTACTGCTTTTACTACACATGCTTAGATTAGGTTAGATAAGGACCTAGGCGTAATTTACACTTCACTAGTTAGACCTAGGGATTTCAAAAGGAAAATTAAATACTCAATTTCTTTGAGCGATTTTGTCTAGAAGTGGTGGATTATTCTATACCCAAGAAGGCCTAGTGTCTCGCCACAGCCTAAAAGCTAATATTTGAAATGTGTATTTAATTGACCAATTGAAAAACCTGAGTCTAACTCAAATGTAAATTAATCTTTAGACATAACATAAATCAAAGATAAAATTAAACAATCTCACAAAATATATAAGGATCCCTGACTGATAATTTAGAAATGGGTGAGATGAACCTAGGTAAAATTTAGAAGTGAATTAAAATAATTTTAAATTAACAAATTAATTTTAAACAAACAAATCAATTGTAACCTAATTAAATCAATTTCATTTTAAATAAATAATTAATTAATTTTAACTTAATTTTCACTTAAACAATTTTAACTTAATCACTTAAATAATTTTAACTTAATCACTTGAATAATTTCAACTTAATTTTCACTTAATTAATTTTAACTTAATCACTTAAGTAATTTTAAATTATTTAAGTAATCAATTAATCTTAACTTAATTAATAAATAAATTTAACTTAATTAATAAAAAAAATTATACTTGAATTTAACCAATTCCTAACTGAAAACTACTTAACTCAATAAAACCATCTCACAATCACACATAGGGATACCATGTTTGATAACCTAACCTGGGTGAGATGGAACATTAAGAGTTAATTTCAATCAAACTATCTTTCTATCCGTCAAATTGAACCAAATCAAATACTTTATGTGTAAGAATATAAATATTTGGATCAATGGATGCTAGATAGTGGATGCTCCAGGCATATGACTGGAGATAGATTGAAATTCACTAAGTTGAAATTGAAGAACCTAGGGTTCGTCGCATTCGGCAATGATGGAACACTCAAGGTAATCGGAATAGGTAATATCCAACTAAGTTCCGATTTCTATATTCGAAAAGTTTTATTAGTTGATCGATTGAATTTTAATTTACTAAGTATTAGCCAATTATGTAACTCAGGATACTTAGTCACATTCTCAAAATTTGAATGCTTAATTAAAAATGTTGAAAATCCTAACATCACACTTAAGGGTATTAAGAAAAATAATATCTATTCAATTAATCTACCAACCTCCACACTTAAGTGTCTGTTGACACAACAAGAGGAAACTAAGTTGTGGCATAGAAGACTTGGCCACACTCACACTAGACTCATTTCAAAATTGAGTCAAAATGGCTTAGTTAGAGACTTGCCCAAATTAAAATTTATCAAAAATTCAATTTGTAATGCATGTCAACAAGGTGAACAAACCAAGTCAACCCATAAATTAACCAATTTAAGTAGAACTAACTCAATACTTGAACTACTACACTTAGATCTATTTGATTCACATGGGGATAAGTCATTAAGCAAAAAACCAATATTACTTAGTAATAATTGATGATTACTCAAGGTTTACTTGGGTAAAATTTCTAAAATCTAAAGATGAAACCTATGAAATCTTTAAAACTTTTTGTAACTTAGTAGAAAATGAAAAAGATACTAAAATTAAAAGAATTAGAAGTGATCATGGGGAGGAGGATTTGAAAACCTAAAATTTATTGAATTTTATGAGATTAATGGATATAAATATGAATATTCATGCCCTAAAATCCCCCAATAAAATGATCTAGTAGAAAGAAAAAATAGAACCCTACAAGAAGCCGTCAGAACCATGTTAAATTAATACAACTTAAATAATCAATTCTAGGCTGAGGCAATTAATACAGTCTGTTACATTCAAAATAGAATTTTAATTAATAAAATACAAAATAAAACTCCATATGAATTATTTTACAACATGATTCCTAACTTAAATTACTTAAAAGTTTTTGGGTGTAAAGTTCATATATTAAACACTAAGGACTACTTAGGAAAATTCACATCTAAATCAATCCTAGGAATCTTTTTAGGGTATTCCACAACCAATAGGGTCTATAGAATTTATAACCAAAATACCTTAAAAGTTGAAGAAACAACTAATGTAATTCTTGATGAAGAAATTAACTTACCTAACTTAATAAATGAAAATATTAATCAAAACACTAAAAATATTAATTCAAGAAATATAGAAGATGATGAAGATATTCAAATAAAATCTAGTCAGTCATAAGAACCAATTGTTGACTCTAACATAAGACCTTCAAGAACAAGTACCAATCACCCATTTGACCAAATATTGGATGACCCAACCCTAGGAGTTAGAACTAGATCCTTTTATAGGAACCTAAGTCAGATAGCTCTCATTTCAAACATTGAACCTAAAACTATAGAAGAAGCTCTACCTGACCCAGATTGGATACTAGAAATACAAGAGGAGTTTGCTCAATTTGAAAGAAATCAGGTCTGGGAACTAGTACCCAAATCTAATGACAAAATCATAGTTGACACCAAATGGGTATTTAGAAATAAATTAGATGATAAGGGTGAAATTGTAAGAAATAAAGCTAGGTTAGTAGCTAAATGGTTCAGTCAAGTAGAAGGGTTAGACTATGATGAGACCTATGCCCCCGTAGCAAGACTTGAATCCATTAGAATGTTGTTGGCCTATACAGCACATAAAGGATTCAAGTTATTCTAAATGGATGTAAAATCCACCTTTTTAAATAGATATATCAAAGAAGAGGTATATGTAAGTCAACCCTCAGGATTTGAGGACTTAGACCACTCGAACCATATTTTTAGGCTAAAAAGACCCTATATGGACTAAAACAAGCACCTAGGGCTTAGTATGAACGATTATCAAATTATCTAATATCTAAAGATTTTAAATAAAGTCAAATAGATCAAACCTTATTTGTAAAAACCTTAGAAAAAGATATTTTTATAGCCCAAATCTACGTAGACGATATAATTTTTGGTTCAATCAACACTAAATTTCTAAAAGAATTTACCAAATTAATGGAGAGTGAATTTGAAATAGGCCTAGTAAGATAACTCAACTTTTTCTTAGGCTTACAAATTAAGCAAACCAAAGATGGAATTTACATCTTTCAAACAAAATATGCCAAGGAATTAATTAGAAAATTTGGAATGGAAGATTCAAAAATTATAAGTACTCCAATGGCTACAAATGTTAAAATTGACTCTGACTTAGAAGGAAAATCAGTAGACTTAAAATACTATCGAAGTGTGATAGGAAGTTTACTCTACCTAACTACAAGTCGACCAGATATTCTATTTGCAGTAGGTATATGTGCAAGATACCAATCTTGTGCAAAAGAGTCACACCTAACAAATGTTAAAAGAATACTTAGGTAATTAAGGGAACCCTAAATGTAGGACTTTGGTACCCTAGAACTTGCACCTTTGACCTAATCGGCTACTCTGACTCAGACTATGTCGGGTGCAAATTAGATAGAAAAAGCACAAGTGGTAACTGTCATTTCCTAGGTCAATGCCTAGTAAGTTGGTTAAGTAGAAAGAAATATTGTTTTGCTTTATCCACTACTGAAGCTGAGTACATAGCCTTAGGGGAATGTGCATCTCAATTATTATGGATGATGCATACCTTAAAGGACTATCAACTAGAATATAAAAGTATAAAAATTTCTATTGATAATATAAGTTCAATTAACTTAACCAAGAATCCAATTCACCACTCAAGGACTAAGCACATAGAAGTTAAACACCACTTTGTAAGGGATCACGTAGCTAAGGGTGACATTATGCTTAACTACGTTGAATCCAAGTCAAACCTGGCTGATATTTTCACAAAACCCTTACTTGAACTCGAGTTCAGTGCACTTAGAAGGCAAATAGGGATGTGCTTAGTAGAATAGGGGTTGTTTTTTTTTAATTCTTCATTTGTAATTTCAAAATACTTTGAATTCAAATTCTAGGAAACATATTTTTCAAAATTCCAATTTTTATTAGTTTTCAAAATTTGGACTTAGCTTAGGAATTTACCCCCTAGAAAGCATATACCCCTAGTTTTTAGCCAGAGCATCTCACAAGCACACTAGGATTACCTTGCTTGTGTATGAAAATACTTAGAATGATGTGAGATGTATAGGGTACTGCCTAGACTTCAGAATGCTTATATCTGTGTATCACAGTAAGTCTGAACAATAAATACCAAATTCACATTAATCAAGTTAAGTTATCCTGTCTTAGTCAAATCTAACTGGATCATTGACTTAACTTGACTAATCAAGTGAAAGCTATTACCTTTTAGGTAAACAGCTAGTAGCTAATTGTTAGACATTTGGCCAAGGAAACTAAGTATTTAGCTTAAATTTTTAATTACTCATGCTTGGACTCTAGGACTTTGGAAAAGAAAACTAAGCTTTTCTTTAACAAAATTGTTTTACTCTTTTTGGTTCTAAGTGAAAGTGAACTTAGCTAAAGTTATACAAATTGATACTATTTAAGCTAAGTACTTTTTAAATTTTAACTAAGTAAAATTTCTTTTTGAAACCCTAAAGTGTTTCTTTTTTTAAAAAAAAAATCATGTGCTAAACGTGTTCCTAGGACTACACTTACTCGTATAATTAAAAAATTAGTAAAACAAGGAAAAAAGAATTTAATTAATGAATTTAGTAAATTAGATAATAAAGTTTCTTTATGTTCCTATATTTGGAGTAATCATTGGCAAACACATCCATATATGGGTTTAACTTGCCATTGGATTGATAACTATTGGAACCTCCAAAAAAGATTGTTAGCTTATAGAGTTTTTGATAAATCACATAATGCTCATAACATTGCATAATTATTATATTTAATTTTAGAAGAATATGGCTTAACTCATAAAATATTTTCAATATCATTAGATAATGCTAGTTCCAATACCGCTTGTATAGATGATCTAAAATTTATTTGTCAATCTATTATTGGCGGTTTATTTTTTTTATATTCGTTGTGTATGTCATGTTTTAAATTTATGTGTTCAAGATGGATTAAAAATTTTAGAAAGTTATATTAAACCAATTAGAATTATAATTTCTTATTTATGGTCTCATCCATCTATAATGAAACAATGGGGTAGATTTTGTAAAACTAATGGAATGAGACCTAAAAAATTTTCACATGATGTACCAACACGTTGAAATTCAACATAACAATTATTATAAGGTTCATTTCAATATAAAGAATTATTATATTTATTTTTTGTATAAAATACTAATACTAATATATATTTATTTTCACAACAATAGAATATTTGTAGTAGTATTTGTGAAATTTTAAAAGTATTTAATGATGCAACTGAACAACTTTTCGGTGTTTATTATCACACTACTCAATTAGTTTTAGAAAAATTTTCTAATATAGTATTAGTTTTAAATGAACATATTAATAATGAATCTTTATCTTCTTACTGTAACGACCCAATTTTCCCTATTTCAAGTTCTAAAAGTCCATAAAAATATTTGGAAATACTTTTAAAATATTCTAAAGATTTTTAGGAATTTTTAGAGTATTTTTACGTAATTTTTGGAAGTCGTTTAGTAGGGTTACAAAAAGAAAGAAGTTTAAAAAAAAAAACGTTGAAGGTGAGATTCGAACCCATGACCTCGGGTCGGACTGACCCAAGCAAAATCGGCCCAACCAGCTGAGCTACACGGTTTTGTTAACTTTATATGGTGAGAATTAAGTTTATAGCATAGTTAATGATTAGGGAATAAATTGGGAAAAAGTGCGCGGCTGAGGGATTGAAGCCAAGACCCCTTGCTTCGGTTAAAAGTCGATTGACCAGCTATGCCAGCGAGTTTTGTTAATTAAGGAAAGAATGGATTATATTTAAGGTATAATAATTAATAAAAATCTTAGTTATAAGAAGAGGATTAAGTTTTTCCCGAACCCTAAATTTTTCTCACCCGAACCTCTCCTCCTCTCTCGCGAACGGCGGTGGCGACTTCGCTGTTCGGGCGAAAAGGGCGACGGAGCTAGGCTTTTTCCAGCCGGTCTTCACCCGTGTGCGACCACCATCGTCGAGGAGAGCTTGTGAGCACGAAGAAGAGCCGAAATCCAAGCTATCCGAAACCCTAGCAGCATTAGAAGCTCCCCCTTTTCGGTTGTAAGTCCAAGAACAGCGAGGTGAGTTGCTTCTCACCTGCAGTAGGAGTAGTTCCGCGACATTGATCTTCTTTTCCTTTTGATTTCGGAATTCGATTTCATTCCTTATCATCCACAGCATGTCTTTTTGTTTCGGATTTATGATAGTCCTTGTGTTGATTTCAGAGCATGTTTCATGAAGCTTGTATTTTTTTTCTTTGTTGCTACCGTGAACCCAAAAAGAAAGAAGAGAAGGATAGTTTAGGTTAGGCATGAAGAACAGATTCGAATCTAGGTTATCAATGATAATTCTCTTACCTTTGATGTCATGAGTTTGTTAAAGAAGAGGAGAAGGAATTTGAATGGGTAGGCATGTTGTTTAGACCTTTGCTTAGATCTACTTCTTTTATTGTTTTTTCTGGTATTATTATGTCCCCACGGAATGGAGCTTTGGAATTTATTCTTAGCTTGGGTCTGAAACAAGTGATTTTTGCTTGTCATGTTCAAGGAAGTATAGATGGATTCGGGTTTAATGAGGGCATGAAATTGTAAACGCTGTATCTCTTAAAGCGTGAGCCTTTGATGTGCACTTCTGTATATCAAGTAGCTTGTGAGGTTGAATCACATATATAGCATTGCAGTTTAAGCCTTTTAACAGTAGCTTTGTTTGTTATCAAGTGAACATGGACAATCTTAACAGTAGCTTTGTGTGAACACCAGTAGCCTTAACAGTCTTCATTGCTATTAGTTGAACATCAGTAGAATTCATTTGCTATTAATTAAGCATGATCAGTTCCCTTTGCCATTAGATGTGCACGGTGATACTTTCTAGTCTCTTTTGCTATTAGAATATCTTGAGCATGCAGTTATTAGTTTCTTTGCTATTACATAAGCATGAGTTCTATCTTTAAGAACTATAAGCAAGAAAGACTAAGGTTTAGACTTGATTTCAATTTCAGAAGATTGAATATCAAAAGCGCACACAAGGTGTTTGCTTAAATGCCAAGTAAGGGCAAGTATAAAGAAGTTATAGTTAAAAAGAAAGTATTTTACTTTTAAAGGGCATGTACCGGACACAAGGTCCAAGGGATGGGCTCCAAGATGCCCCTAGGCACAAGGCCTAGAAGTATCTTAGTAGTTTCGGGATTAGCTACCTCGATTCTTATTAAGAATGCGCGCAAAGTGGTACAATGCCGGGCCCAAAAGAAGTTTATTATTATTTTGAAGTATTAAAGTATAAGTTTTGAAACAAATGCAACAAGCTTTAAATATGTTGAGAATTAGAAAGTTTAGTTTCTTGTTATTTGAAGCATGCAGTAGTAGTTTTATTTGTTTCTTGCTATTAGATTATTCAGCATGTTTAGCTTTATTTGCTTTCAGCATGCAGTTATAGTTTTATTGGTTTATGAGCATGATTAGCTATACATGTTTAGTATTTCAGTTAGTATGATTCCTTTATTGGTTTATGAGCATGATTAGCTATACATGTTTAGTATTTCAGTTAGTATGATTCCTTTGCTATGTATGAGCATGAGTAGCTTTACATGTTAGCATTCAGTTTTAGCATGTTTTTATTTATATACATGCATATCGAGTTTTTGTGAGTAGATAGCGCTCACTAAGCTTTATGCTTATAGACTGCATTTCCTCCTACTGCAGATAAAGGAAAAGCTAAAGTATGAAAGGAAGGCGACAAGGTGGTGGCGATGAAGGTGTGTGATGGCTGGACTATGGGGAGATCAAGAGTTTGCTAAGGAATTGTTAAGACTTTTCTGTTTAGAGTTCTTTAGTTTTCTTTAAATGCTATTATGAGTCAAGATTGTAATTAAGTTTATTCCGTATTTGTAGTTGAGTTCTATTGATGGAGTGATATTGTTGGTTGCTATTATTAGGGTAGTTTCCTTCTTTTATTTATGATATTATACTGCGTGGTTGTGGAAATATATGTTCCAGCCGCTTGTGGCTGAGTATAGTTTGTTTGTATTGATGATTTAGTCATCGGTACAGGGGAGACTCTGCCGAAATTTTTCGGTAGAGATTCCTTGTGGTTTTTAATTATACCGGTTAAGTAGAGTTAGTAGTTAAGTAACGATCACTCTTAGAGAGTAGTAGTAGTAGTAAGAAGGGTGGTCGTTACACTTACATCTTAGCTATGAAAACTTAATGGAAAAAATATTTTTATTTTATTCCAGAAATTTATTTAATTGCATTCGCTTTAGATCCTAGATTTAAATTAGAAGTTTTACAAGAAATGTTAACTTTATATTATGACACTTTAATTCTAATTAAAAATTCTTCTTCTCCTAATCCAGTTAATATTATATATAATGTTAGAATTTATTTATATGATATTTATAATCAATATTATGTAAAATATGGAATACAAATTAATGTTTCTGAAATACAACAAGCTACTAGTAGTAATTTAAAACTTACAAAAGTACAACTTTTATTAAAAGAATGGACAAAATGTTCACGAGGATCCTCAAGTTCCACACAAGAACTTGAGAATTATTTTACGATTTCTTTTGATTTTAATGAAGCAGATAGCGAAAATTTCGATATCTTAAAGTGGTGGTCACAGAAGGCTCAAAGCTTTCCCGTCCTCTCCATGATCACCAAAGAAATTTTAGCTTGTCCAGTATCAACTGTTGCTGTGGAGCAGCCGTTCAGTGCCAGCGGTAACATATTAGATGAACGACGATCAACTTTGTCTCCCGACTCATTGGAAGCCCAAGTATTACTGGACGATTGGACTAGAGAGGAGAAAATAATCGAAGGAATGCAACTTTCAGATGATGAAGTTGAAGATTTTGATACTAAAGGAGCGAATACGATAGGAACGGAAAATGGAAGTGAGTGACAATGTAAAGGATAAAAATGTAAAGAACTACGTGGGCTTTGATTCCCCTATGCCCTAAGGCCTAAGGGGATACGTAGGCAACTTAAATAAGTGTAAGCCATTTTTTAAAATAAATTTTAATTTTTAATTTTTAATTTTTAATTTTTTTTAATATAATAATCTTGAACTGTGGTGAACCATGAACCAAACTGTGAATCGGTGGTTCCAAACCATGAACTGTAACTGTCTTGGGCGGTTAAGGTTAACGGTCGACCTGCCTAAAATCGTCGAACCGGCGGTTCCAAACCGTGGTCAGGTCTATTTTCGACTTTAGAATTACATGAAACTAGATGTGCAAGTACAACAAAAGAGCCAAGCCAGAACGTGACACTAAGAGCCACTAAGAAGGACGAACTCGAGTCAGACTCAGATCTCGAAGCAGACAAAGAAGCGTATATGGTAAGGAAGTTTAAAAAGTTTTTTAAATCTAATAAATTTAAAGAAATATAAAACAAAAAAAAAATCCAAAAATAGAAGAAAGATTCGATGTTATCAATGTCAAAAAGGGCACATAAAGAAGGACTATCCAGAGCTTAAAAAGGAAAAAGATAAAGGACCCAAGCAAAACAAGCACAAGAATCTCAAGGTAACTTGGGATGAAAGCTCATCATCCGAGTTAGAAATAGAAGCATATGTCGGACTAGCTCTAATGGCTAGTCATGAAGAACAAAGCACCTTAGAAGTGGGAGAATCAAGCTTCATATCTGACATGGTAAGTGAGGTATACCTTTTATCTCCAGATCAACTGTATTATGGTATTAAATCAATGTCTAAATCAATTTATAAATTAAAGACTAAAAATAAAAATTTTAAAGAGAATTTAGAAATAAAAAGAATCTTGGTAAAATCTTATTTAATAGAGGATATTGAGAATTTGAAAACTGAAAATACTAATTTAAAGAAACAAATAAAATTTTTTAAAAATTATGCATGCTCAAATTTTAGATATTATCAAGGACTAAATTAGTATTATAGATTTTACAAGGGTCAAATAAGAAAAGTAACAAAAGCATACATTCCTAGAAAATACTTGATCAATCCAATAGGAAGGAACCTATATTAGATTTCAAAATGATGCTTAGTTTAAATTGTATATATTTTTAATTTTAATTTGATTTAATATTTACCTTTTAATTGCCTAATATTCTAAAATAAATTTGTTTGTACAATTTCTATTCAAAATTAATTAGGTATTATTTTTTTGAAAAAAAAGAGGATTTCATTTCCTATCAGTAGAAAAATTTTCAAAATTTTTTTTAACCATTGTATTATTTTTTAACAAATATTATAATTTTTAATTTAAAAATATTTCACAAAGTTATTTTTACAAAATTTATTTTTCAGTAAAAAATTTTAATATTCTCTATCCACAAAATATTTTTGAATTTTTTTTACTAATATTTAATTTTCTATGAATTATTTATCTAAATGCTAATCTTTAATATTAAAAATTCTTGAATACTTAATTTTTGAAAATTTAATTTTTCTACAAAATACTTACTCTATTATATTCTCAAAAAATTTCTCAAGATTTTATGAACCTTAAAACTATTTTTAAGAAAAATTCATCTTTCTATAGTAAATAATTTATTACTACTTAAGTTGATTTTATTTTTTTTATAAAACTTTTATACTACTTTGGATATATCTGCTTAACCTTTATAAAAATTTTCAAAAAATTTCAACAAATAAAATAATTTTTGTTGAAAATTACTTTTTAATCACAAAAATTAGAATTTCGAGAATATTCTATCTTTTTCTTAAGTCTTAGTCATTGTTTGTGTATTCCTTGGACTTTAATTTCAATTTAATTTAACAAAACCCCTATTTTTAATGTGATCAAAGGGGAAGAGTTAGAAGTTAAGTTTAAGAGAGAGGTACATTTTTTTTCAAATATTGCAAATCTAATATTTTAAACTTGCATATTCATTTAATTTAATGTATTATTTTACCTTAACTTAACTTGGGTTGACCCATATCAAAAAGGGGGAGATTCTAAGTACCTCATGGTAGTTTTAATGTGATCAACTAGATCTAGTTAGGTCCTGTTATGGTTTGATGCATTATGTTTAAGTATGCAGGAACTTAGAAGCACAGGAAGTCGAGCGAAAGACACAGCTAGTGAGAAGGATGGTACAAGAGAAAGTCGATGGGCTCAGTACATCTGAGGGATGAGGTGATGCAGAAGAGTACGCTGGCAAATAAGAAGGGAGCGCGCGACGTTTCTAAGGGACGAGAAGCCGAAGCGGAAGATTGCTCGAGAAGAAGGCCGGAAGATGAGTTTGGGTGAGCCTAATTCTGGATGACATAAATCATCAAAACAAACGGAGCCGAAGTAGAAACCCGAACACAAAAGTTAACTCGAAGTTGACTAGGGTTTGGACGCCCGGACCTGGTTTGAGCGCCTGGACTGTCTAGGCGCCCGGACATGGTCCATGCGTTCGAATCCCCAAGGGTAGCCAGGGCGCCTTGGGCTAGCGCCCTGGTCGAGGGTTGGTTCAACCCGGTCTAGGTGCCCGGACCTGGTTCAGGCACCCAGACCAGAAAACTCTATCTACGCCACGCTGTCGCGATCTGTTGCATCATGAATAAAATTTTATCCATACCTAGGCACCTGGAACCTTTCCAGATACCCAGATCAGGTCTATAAATATAGTCTTGATTTCAATAGTTAGACACAACACTTGTAAATGAGTTTTTTTCTATTCTACTACTGTGTTAGCTATCAACGTTGTAAGATGTTACTCCGCCTAAAGGAGATCTTCATAGTGAGCTTCACTTGCCTTGGATTAACAATCCTCTAATTGTAAACCAAGTAAATATTTCTTTCCTCTATCTTTATTTTATGAATTTATTTTACATTATTATACAAGTGTTTGCCTAACTTAGTCCAAAGATCAAGAAAGGGTATTCGTTCATTTTCAGGGCTATTCACCCTCCCTAGCCGACTGCCAGGGAACCAATACAATGGTTGCAAACAAAGTCTCACATTGAAAACACATGAAAATGATTATGGACTTATAAGAAAAAGATATATCCATTAGTATGAGACATTTTGGATAGAGCTCACAAATAAAATCATGAGGGCCGGGTTTAGGCCCAAAGTGAACAATATCATACCATTGTAGAGATATCTTAATTCTTTTGATCCTAATAAAAGTTATTTTAGTTGTGATCTAACAATTTGTATCAGGTGTGTAGGTGTAGGTTACTTGGCATGTGGTAAAGTCTTGGTCGAGAACTAATTAGTGATTAAGTTCTAGTGAAACTAGGTAAACTAAAGACCTAATTGGGAGTTAGACATGAGCTAAGTTTTTGTTAGAACAAAAAAAATATCCTAGTTGGGTGCTAGGTGAATCAAGACTAAATGGAATAAGCTGGGAGTTGAAGCTTGGTGGACAATTCCAAGTGGAGTAAATTGAGAGTTGAAGCTTGTCGGACAAGACCAAATGGAGTAAGTTGAGAGCTAAAGCTTGGTAAACATGTCCAAGTGGAATCAGCTAGGAGTTGTATCTTATCAACTCAGTCTAGATGAGTTAGCTGAGAGCTGAATATCTTGATCCAACGTAAGTGCGAGTAACTTTACATTTTTCTTATTAAGGCACTTGAGAGCTAAAGGGGGTGGGTGAATAACTCCAATCGTTTCGTTGATGATTTGTTGCAGTGAAAACTTGAAGAAATGCTCACTCGTTGGATTTACTTGGTATTCACCTCCTTAAGGTGACTAATCTAAGGATCCGCTTCTCACACTCACAACTCCACTATGAATATCTCTTTCCTAGTGGCGAAGAAGCCTCGTACAAGAAAATACATTAATACACCAAGAAGAAAAGAAACAAATACAAATGGAAATCGAAAATAATTTTACAATACTTGAATCTTGCTTAGCTTGCTTTCTTCTTGCTTAGAAAATATTTCTTAATATTGGAAAGTGTAGCAACACTTATCTCTGAAAGCTCAAGAACTGGCAGCCAAGAATCATGCTTCAATCCTTCACGAATACCCTTTTCTAGGGTTCACTCTGTTGGACCCTGTAACGACCCAAAATTCCTCATTACGAGTCCTAATAGTGATTAAAAATATTTAGAAATACTTTAGAAATATTCTAGAGATTTTTAGAAATTTTTAGAGTATTTTTATGTAATTTTTGGAGGTCGTTTGGTATTTTTACTAAACGAAAGAAGCTTCGACAAAAAAATGTCCAAGTAGAGATTCGAACCCAAGACCTTCGGCTAAACCAAGCTTTAAGCGAGTCCAGCTGACCAAGTGTGCAAGTAATCATTGCTGATTAAAAGAAGCATGAAATATATTTAAGTAGTAGAAGTTGATAACAGGAAGAAAAATGTTGCAACCGAGATTTGAACCCACTAGCCAAGCTTTAAGCAACGCGCAGCTGACCAACTGTTCCAGTGAGCATTACAGATTAAAGACGGAGAAAACTCTATTTAAGCAGTAGTTAAAAAATAAGAGATACATTGGAATAAAAAGGGTTTGGCTAAGGAATCGAACCCACGACCCCTGATTTTAGCAAAGCGCAAATTACCAAGTGTTCTAGCGATCGATGCTGATTAAAAGAAGGAACAAAATTTATTTAAGCAGTAATTAATAAATAGGAAATAAATAGGAGAAAAAAGGTTTGACTGAGGAATCGAACCCGTAACCTCTGACCCGGTCAAAGATTTGGCTGACCAAGAATCCAAGCGGCGGTTCTGTTTAGAAAAAAAAAGAAAAATTTATTTAAGGAGTTAACAGAAATACTAGGTTATAAAAGGGATAAGTTATGAGAGGGTTTTATTCCCGTGACCTAAACCATTCTCTCCTTCTCTTCTACGTATGACGGCGGAGCTCGGGCAGAAAATAAAAGGGAGTTAGGGCATCGTCTCCGGCGGTCGGCCAAGGTCCTAGAAGCCCTTCTTGTTCGGCTGTGAGTCCAAGAAGCAAGGTAAGTGCTTCTCACCTGCAGTAGGAGTAGTTTCGGACCTTTGTTCTTCTTGAATTCAAAGCAAGAGAAGCGCTTATAGTGAAGATTTTTAATTAAGCCTATAGTGCAGATTTTAATTAAGCTTATAGTGCAGATTTTTATGTAGGCTTATAGTGCAGATTTTAATTAAGCTTGTAGTGTAGATTTTTAATTAAGCCTATAGTGCAGATTTTAATTAAGCTTATAGTGCAGATTTTTATGTAGGCTTATAATGCAGATTTTAATTAAGCTTGTAGTGCAGATTTTTAATTAAGTCTATAGTGCTGATTTTAATTAAGCTTATAGTGCAGATTTTTATGTAGGCTTATAGTGCAGATTTTAATTAAGCTTATAATGCAGATTTTTATGTAAGCTTATAGTGCAGATTTTAATTAAGCTTATAGTGCAGATTTTAATTAAGCTTATAGTGCATATTTTAATTAAGCCTATAGTGCAGATTTTAATTAAGCTTATAGTGCATATTTTTAATTAAGCTTATAGTGCATATTTTTATTTAAGCTTATAGTGCAGATTTTAATTAAGCCTATAGTGCAGATTGCAATTAAGCTTATAGTGCAGATTTTAATTAAGCTTGTAGTGCAGATTTCTTTAGAGCAGATTTCTTTAGAGCTTGTAGTGCAGATTTCTTAAGAGCTTATGGTGCAGATTTCTTTAAAGTTTATAGTGCAGATTTTTGGTGGAACTTGTAGTGCAGATTTTTAGTGGAATTTATAGTGCATATTTTTTGTGAAACTTGTAGTGCAGATTTTTGGTGGAACTTATAGTGCTGTTTTTAAAGAAAAAGATTATAGTGCAGTTTGGTTAAGTATTATAGTGCAGAATTTATGTTTGCACAGTATGCAGAAATAGTGTAGCATAGAATGCAGAATCTTGATTAGTATAGTATGCAGAATTTTGATTAGCATAGTATGCAGATTTTTGTTTATGCATTCCAAAGTTAGAATTTGTTTAAACATTTCAGTTTTTAAAGAAGCATTCTTTTATTAAAGGTATTAACAAGTATAAGAAAGATAAAGAAAAGAAAGAAAAAGGTCAAGGCCTTAAGTAGATCCCAAAGTCAAGACTTTAGGGATTTTGGCACACAAGGTGCTCGTTAAAATGCCAATACATTTAAAGAAGAAGTAATTAAGATAAATCAGCTTATAAATCAGTATTTTACTTTTATCAGTGGCACTGTGCTGGACTCTCAGTTGTCCTTGGGTTGGGCTCCCATAGTCGTCCCTAGGTTTAGATAACCTAGTAAACCCTACTAGATTCGGGACTAGCTACCTCGGGTCTAGTTAGGGATACGCGCATAGCAAGTACAGTTGTCGGGCCCATCAACAGCATGATTATTATTTTTATCTATTATGAATATAGTTTTCAAAACTTCACAAATCAGTTACGTGAATGCAGTTCAGATTCAGCATTAGCCTAGCATCAGTTTAGCTTAGCTTATGTATCAGTTCAGCTAAACTTATTATTCCGAAGTATTAAAGTATAAGTGTTAAACAAGTGAAATAAAAGAAAAAGTTTTTAAGAAAGTGAAATAAGATTCAGAAAGTGTTTAAAATTCAGCAAGTTTGAGTTTTCCTTATGCTAGCATGTTATTCTGACTAGCTTTACATGTTTATCATTCCAGTACGCATTGTTCTTTTATTATTGGATGAGCATGTGTAGTATTTCTTTCTGAGCATTCAGTTTTAGATTTCTTCCAATTACATGCATATTCGAGTTTTGTGAGTTAGATAGCGCTTACTAAGCAATTTTGCTTATAGATGCATTTCCTCTTACTGCAGATAAAGGAAAGGAAAAGTTATAGCAAAGGAATGCGACAAGGAGGTGCGGATGGATGTATGATGCCTGGACTATAGAAGCCTTGAGATTTAGCATAAGAATTTATTAAGATTGCCATTTATTAAGAATGTATTAGATGAGTTATTTAGTCTTCCGCTGCTAGTTAATTGTATGTTTTGAGTTCTCCGAGAGTTTTAGGAATTACTATCAACCTGTGTGCAATGTTAGTTAAGATAAGTTAGTAGTCCAGTAGCGCTCCGCCCTCACAGTCCAGTAGTGAGGAGGGTGGGGTGTTACAGACCCCATGGTTGTTTTGATGTGATCAACTAAGTTAGGTTATGTCCTACTTGTTATTTGATCCTTGTGTTTAAGTGTGCAGGAGCGCAGGAAGTCGTGCGGAAGACGCAGCTAGCGAGAAGGTCGACACGAGAAGGGAGCCGACGGGCTCGGTGCGTCCGAAGGATAAAAAAGCTGTGGAAGAGTACACCGGTGGATGAGAAGAACGTGTGCGACGTTCGAGGGACGAGAAGTCGGGACGGAAGTCTGATCGAGGAGAAAGCCGAAAGTTGGTTTCGGATTAGCTCTATTCCGGATGGTCGAGATCACCCAAGCGAGCGGAGCCGGAGCAGAAGACCCGGACCGAGGCAAGCTTAACCGGAGCAGAGGTCCCGGACGAAAAAGTCAACCAGAGTTGACTTTATGGGTCTGGGCACCCGGAACCATTCCGGACGCCCGGAACAGTTCGGGGCGCTCGGAACCCTTCCGGGTGCCCGGACCCAAATTTAATTCAGATCGCGGTCAAACCACAATCCGTGTATATGGGATAAAGTTTTATACCCCCAGGATGCCCGGAACCATTCGGGGCGCCCTGACCAAGGCTATAAATATAGCCTTGGTATAGAAGCTTGAATAATCTCTTGAATCAACTCTATATTCAACTTCTAAGCAACTGTCTGAGCTTTAAGTGTGTAAAAGGCTTCTCCGCCTTCAGAGAAGAAGACTTTCTTAGTGCGCTTTCCAACCGCCTTGGATTAACAACCTTCTTGGTTGTAACCAAGTCAACTCACTAAGTCTTCCTGCTTTTCTTTATTTTAGTTTCTTATTATTATTGTTGCTATTATTTTAGAGTTGAAAAGTTTGAGGAGGGTATCTTTGATTTGCAGGCAATTCACCCCTCCCCTCTTGTCGGCCCCGCTGCGCCAACAAATGGTATCAGAGTTAGACCGCCTCAGAATGACTGACCGTCGACTGAAGCATCAAGATTAAGACGATGGTCGAAACAAGCATTCATCCCCCAAAATTCGACGGAGACTTCGCTACATGGAAGTGAAGAATGGAGGTATTTTTTTAAAATGGATTTCGATATTCTTATAACTATGAAATATGGTTTTACAGCTCCAAAAGACAAAGAAAAATATCAATGGATGAAGAAGGAGTAAGCTGATTTCATGGCCAACGGAAAGACAGAGTTCCATCTGCTCAGCGTGCTGCCACCCCAGGAGGTAAGTTGGATTGGAAGCTACGATTCCGCCAAAGACCTCTGGGAAAAATTCCTGGAGCTCCATGAAGGCACCTCAGAAGCAAAATTAGCAAAGCGTGACATCCTCCGAACTCAGCTGACAAATATCCGAATGAACAACGGCGAAAAGGTAGCACAACTTCAAGCAAGAATAAAGGAGCTAATAACTCAACTGACCAATCTCGGAGAATCGGTAACGAACCAAGATTCTATCCGGTATGCGCTCCACGCCTTCCCAAGAACTCCTGAGTGGGCGTCCTTAGTAGATGTTTACTACATCTCGAAGGACTTTGAGGAAAGTACTTTAGAAAAATTATTTTCTACTTTCAAACTTCACGAGTCTCGTATTGCAGAACCGAATCAAGTGAAGTCAAATCTCAATGTTGCCCTACAAGCCGAGATGGACGATCCCGACTCTAAAGCGTCAATCGACGAAACTGAAGCAGCGCTATTGGTAAGAAAGTTAAATAAATTTATTAAGACTAATAAATTTAGATCGCAGTAAAAAAAGCATCAACGCAACATGTCACGCCCCGGAGGAGTCCCTGTCCGAAGAAATTTCGGCAGGACCTCCCCTGTACGGCGGACAATCTGAAACTTTCTACAATCACTATATACCTCAGCCACATGCGGCTGGAATAATAACAAAAATAAAACAATCACCACGCAGATAATATCAATTTCAGCCTCTGCCTGACACAACCACGCAGTTTAACAGTAAACAAATAGAAAAGTAATACGATGACTCGAAAAAAATAACCCTACTCAACTACACTCGTAAAGCTCAAATCCGACAAACTCACCTCTTCTGCCGTCCAGGCAGGCATGGAGTAAAACATATCCAAATCATACGAAAATCCATCGATCATAAGAATCCATACAATATCCAAATTCTCAAACAGAATAAGTCTAACACAGTCTAAATAACAAACCAAAAGATAAAAAAAAAAAAAAAACAGCTTGTGGTCTGCAGGGGACTAGCAACTGGAACTCTCTCCTGACAGCATCAACCTGAAATATAACAACAATGGAGGCGGGGTGAGTCCAACACTCAGCAGGTACAACTGATATGCAAAATAAAGTAAATAACAGACAACACTAATCATGCGTACAGTCTCCTGAATACGAGAAGGATAAATGCAACTGAAACAAAAATAGGAGAAAACTGTACTAACCAGGATCAAGGTAAAAAGGTAACAGGTCGTCAGACCGAAGGTGTCATAATCCTGTATGCATGTCAATCAAATGCATTCATATAAATGCAGCAAGTAAATGCAGCAAACACAAACAATAAATGCATCATGCATATGATGCCAATGACATGGTCACCCCTGACGCCAGTCAGCCATCTCACACACAATGGTGAGTCTGAGTGGGTAGAGCTGTGACAACCGTGCACTCTGACATCACTGCCCCTGATGAGTGACCGAGTGGACGGGATGCTGTCGGAGTACACACATACTCCTACCCTAGAATAATAAATGGGGGAGCGCAATGCTCTCATCTCCCGGTACACGATGACGGGGAGGACTCTCTGCCGGCTACCACGCCGAGTCACACTACCCATGAGCTGACCAACGGAGCCAAACAAAGTCCAACTGCCTGCCGGCTACAACGCTGCTACACTAAACCAACGGAGCCAAACAGAGCGGAACTGTCTGCCGGCTACCACGCTGAGTCACCAGACCAACGGAGCCAAACAGCAGAACTGCCACACACCTGTCTGATATACCACTAACCCATGAGTGGTGGTGTGTACAGATACATGTAACTGGCGATGCGCTCTCAATAATGGAGCAGACAATCGCACAGCATGCAATCATGCAAGATGATGCATGACACTAAACATGGCAATATCATGAATAGCATAGCAAGATCCATACATAAATAAAAGGTGTGCCACAAGTCAATGTATGAGATGGAAGGTACACAAACAGATAGGGTATCAAATAAACCCTAGGTCCTGAACATAATGTATCATATGGTTGGGTCACTACCTACAGCATGTATGATCAGGTAAATAATAACATGCAGTGCATAATAAGTAAACAAGCAAACATGTAACAGATCATGTAGTGACCAACCGAAATAAATGGATCACACAATTATTACTATATGTTAAACACATTATTATGCATATCAAAAGACATAAGTCAAAGTACCCGCCTCCAATCGAAATGGTCCAATCCGCTAATCGAGATACCCATCGAGATACCGTCTCGAATCAAAGTCCTGTAATATCCACATTTAATTTAGCTACATATATATCACATAGCTAAAGAAATTCCTTATTTACCAAACCCTAATTCGTTCCACTATACAATTTGATTTAGGTCTAAACCTAAATCAACTTGAACTCTTCCAAATATGAACCTAATACCATAACAAATTTATACACCTTACCTCTATTCACAGCCTTGATTGTTGATCCACACAAGGTTTTGTTGCTGCCAGCAAAGGTTAATTGCTGTTGGAAACCAAGAAAAACACCACAATAACCAATTAACTCACTAAGCACAAAAATTGGAAATCATATTCCTACCTGTCTTACCCCAATCTTTTTTTTTTCCTCTTCGACAGTAGATAGTAACAACCGATTGGAACCAAAAACCTGTGGCCAACAGCCAAGGCACCGAACTCTCTGTCCTTGAATCTGTCTTCCCTGTGGAGAAGGCAAAGCACAAGAGGTGTGACCACGGTGAGGTGATCGGCTGCTTTCCGACCGGTGTCGATTGTTGCAACCGGGACGACGCGAGGGGAAGGAAAGGTATGCGATGCTGTACCAGAAGAAAGGAGGAGATATGGTAGTAGAACCTTGGCCGGCATCGCGAGAAGTGACGATAGGGCTGAGGAAGAGGACTGTGGTGGCACCGGCTAGGGCACAGGCGACTGGAGTTCCTACGGTCGGTGATCGGCGTTGGCGCGCAGATCCAAAAAAGACTTAGGGCACGGCGGTCGGGGAGGCCGGCGCTACTCGAGTGGCTGGCGATGGAAGATCGGCGCGGCGGAGAGTGAAGTCGGCTAGGGCACAGCGACGATCGGTAGAGGAGAAGAAGAGAGGGGAAGAGGAGAAGAAACCGCCTCCGAGAGGTTTTGGGTAGAAATGGTGGCTCGGCGCGAGGAGGGAGGCTAGGGCACGCGGGGAGGACTCAAGCGCGAGATTTCAACGAGGAAAAGAAGAAATAAAAACTAAAGAAAAGGAAATAGAAAAAGAATTAAGAATATAAGCATTTTCTCGCTTAAATGGATAGCCTAAACAGGCTTTTCCCCGACCCCGTTTTTATCCCTATTAACTCGTCCGTACGAGCTCCGAAAAATTCCCGAAAAATTTCCAAAAATTTCAGAAAATTCCCTTATTAATATTCGTCTATTTCCGGTATTTTACACAATAAAAGGATGATCTGTTGCTGCAGTTGCAATGAAGAAGGGCACATCAAGGATGACTGCACGAAGATGAAGAAAAAGAGCAACGAAAAGGAAAAGTACAAAAGATTGACATCCTCTAAATGCAAGAGTCTAAAGGTTACATGGGATGAATCATCATTCTCAGGATCAGAAGTCGAAGCCTTCTTAGGATTAGCACTGATGGCCAACCATCTTTTTGAAGAATCTAGCTCGGAGATGAGCATAGATAAAGGGGGAGGATCATCAGAAGAAGAAAGCTGCAATGAAGGGGGAGCATCAGAAATAGAGGTAAGTGAGGTACGTAATCTAACTCTCAAGCAGTCTTTTCAATTTATTAAAGTACTCACTAAAGATTTAGTTAAATTAGAAAAAGGAAAATAGTGAGTTAAAGTTAAAATTAGCAAAAGCATGTCCTCTAGAAATGTACGATAATTTAAAATTAGAAAATGAAAAATTGAAAATTGAAATTGATAAATTGAAAAATGATCATGCATGCTTAAATAAATTTCTAAAATCAAAACTTAGAATCTATGGAAAATTGAATTGGTATATTAGAAAACATTAAGGGCAACTTAGAAAAGTTCCTAAAAGTTATGTACCCCTTAAGTTTTTGATTAATCAAGTAGGAAGGAACCTATACTGGGTTCCAAAATCCTTTCTAGATTATTTTTTTTCTAAGTTAGCGCTTTTAGTAAGAAAAATTAAACAATTAATTTCTTTATGAGACTTTGTCTAAGAAAGTGGTTGTTGCTCCAATAACCAAGATGACCTAGTGCCTCGCCATTGCTTGGAAGCCGAAATATTGAAAGAAAATGTTTAATTAACTTACTGATAAAGTATTGAAAGTAAATTATTCTTTAAAATGTTTTTAAAATTATTTTTTTCCCCTCTAAGTTAGAAATTTTACTTAGAACATTTTTTTTAACTTAGAAATTATTTTGAAAATGATTTATTTCTAAAACTTGAGTATTTACTTAAGAAAATTGTTTTTAAACTTGAAAATTTTTTCTTGATAATTACTACCTCATTTTTTTTATGTGATCAAAGGGGGAGAGATAGGTACAGTTCAGGGGGAGTCAAAAAATTTTACATTTTAAACACAATTTTTTTTTACTTAGAGTTGCAAATTTTTTATTGTAATCTTTATGCTTAAAATGTTAGTTTAGTAATTTCTTTAAAATTACTACTTGTCTACTGTTTTTACCCTAACTTGAACTTGGGTTGATGCACATAAAAAAGGGAGAGATTGTTGGACCCCGTGGTTGTTTTGATATGATCAACCAAGTTAGGTTAGGTCTTGCTGGTTATTTGATCCCTGTGTCTAAGTGTGCAGGAGCTTAGGAGCGTAGGAAGTCAAGCGGAAGACGCAGCTAGCGAGAACGATGACATGAGTAGGGAGTCGAGGGGCTCGGTACGTCTGAAGGACGAAAAAACTACGGAAGAGTATACCGGTGGACGAGAAGAACGTGCGCGATCTTCGAGGGACGAGAAGCTAGGACGAAAGTCTGCTCAAGGAGGTCGGAAGTTGGGTTCGAGTGAGCCCTATTCCGGATAGTCGAGATCACCCAAGCGAGCAGAGCCAGAGCAAAAGACCCGGACCGAGGCGAGCTGAACCGGAGCAGCAGTCCCGGACGAAAAAGTCAATCGGAGTTGACTTTATGGGTCTGGGCGCCCGAAACCATTCCGAGCGCCCGGAACAGTCTGGGGCACTCGGAACCCTTCCGGGCGCCCGGACCCGAATTTAATCCAGATCATGGTCAAACCATGATCCATGCGTAGGGGATAAAGTTTTATCCTCCCAGGACGCCTGAAATCCTTCGGGGCAACTCGACCAAGGCTATAAATATAGCCTTGGTCCAGAAGCTTGAATCAACTCTGTATTCAACTTCTAAGCAACTGTCTGAGCTCCAAGTGTGTAAAAGGCTTCTCCGCCTTCAGAGAAGGAAACTTTCTTAGTGTGCTTTCCAACCACCTTGGATTAACAACCTTCTTGGTTGTAACCAAGTCAACTCGCTAAGTCTTCCTACTTTTCTTTATTTTATTTTCTTCTTATTATTATTGCTATTATTTTAGAGTTGAAAAGTTTGAGGAGGGTAACTTTGATTTGCAGGCAATTCACCCCTCCCCTCTTGTCGTCCCTGTTGCGCCAACACACTCAACACCTCCAATTGATTCAACTTTTTTCCCAATCAATTGCCACATCATCTGACCGTTCAAATACCTACAGAACAGCTCTTTTTGAACTCTTAATCGATTAGTAAGTTATTTGATGTGTGACCGCAAGCGCACGATTATCGTCAAGTAATAAAATTTATAAGTCGATCCTACGAGGATTGAGGATTAAACTCTAATTAGTTTTGCACTTCGAATTTAGCTAGACAATAGTCAGTAAACGAGTGTTTTAGATTTTTAACTAAGATGCCAAAATAAAAGTAAAGAAAGATAACTGAGGAAGTCCTTAGTTCAGAAAATATTCTAGGTCAAAGGTTTTAGTGTAATGGTGGATGTTGTGCTACAAATTAGCTCATTCCCAGTTCTTTGCTTGTATGTTTACAGAACAATCTAAACATCTATCGAATTTCACCCCGTAATGGTATATCGGAGTACTTCCCCTGTCAGTAACCAAGTATGCCATCAAGTGAAAAAGTAACTTAGAGAGTTCGGGTTTTCAGTAGAGTATCTCCTGTCACAAGGTCTCCCCCGGGTATACGTCTCTAGATTACGTAAGTCACTTGCGTAGCATATGATTAGGGGAAACTCATTAGGTCAAGTGATAGACTTATCTATACATAGAGTTGTTCTCCCTTAGGAGGTTACGTCCCATATAGAAGGATAGTTACTGATCCTGTCCGAACGCTGAATCAACTGACACTGGGCACGTGGCGCTCCGGCTGTTGGCGTGGATCTTTGACTGGTTGCACGAACCTCTGGCGAACCTGCAAAGAAGTCAGGCCGGGAAGGGGTTCCCGGCGGCGACCCTCCGACGCTCAAGTCAGGCAAGCAAACAGTGAAGAAAGTGGCTCCAGAGGTCTTGAACGCGTACCTCCGGCGAAGTATGCGGCTCTTTATATAGAGCGGCGAAAGAACTCCTACACGTCCACCGAGGCGCATGCGTGTCCGCAGCCCATGCCTCGGTATGTGTCTGTCAGAAAGCTTAACCTGACGCCATACTGCTACAGTCCAATCACGTCTTCGATGGGACAACAGAACACCTCGTTGTCAGACTTGGAGTATGGCCTAGTCATAGGACTTGACGGCTGTCAGAAGATGTTCCTGTCCTTCTTTACCCACCACCGGCAGGGACGTCCATCCGGCCGGCTGGACGAAGAGTGTCGTCCAGACGGCCCTCATCCCCTGCGCCGGCCGAGCGGCACGCCCATCACGTCCCGCCTGTCGTTTGCATTGATATGCTGGGGAGACTTCCGAGCGGGTGCTACGTAAGGACTGTTAGCAGTATGTCACCTTCTCTTAGGCCTTCCGCTCGGCTCTTAGCTATTGTTTCAACTGAGCGTCGGAACCCCGACCCCTGTCAGGGCACCTTTTACTGTTGGATGCTCATCGGTCGGCCGATCGGTCTATCCTTTTCTCCCAAGTCCGGTCGGCTCACCCTTCTCCGGTGGACCCCCCGGCCCTTTGATCTCCACGTGGCGTTGACCCCTCGCAATGGGGTCCTCTGCCTTGACCACCGGATCACTTGCCTTCCCCTCAAGTCTAGTCGAAGGAGGCGAAGTCCGACTGACTGGACTGCCGACCTGATCGAGTGACGACCGATACCTTAGTCCGCTCGGACTGGCTAATGGATGCTCAGCCGTTCGGCGATATCTCGCCCGTGCCTTGGAATTTATGCCGAAGCTTCTGTTAACCACGTGCGTTAACCCGTAACTTGTTGACACGTGGCTGCCTTTCTCTTGTCAAGGTATGGCGGTGGCGTCACATCCGATGGGACAGCCGTCGTTTGAAAGGAATGGCTGGATGATGACCTCGTTATCGACGACCTGGATCGGACGGTGGAAATTGATCGCTGCCGCCCTTATAAAGCTCCCGACCCCTGCTCTTCGCCGCATTTCGACCTCCTCGTTTCCAGACATCCCGCTGCTCCTCTTTTCGCCGGCGACCTTGCGTTTCAGCTCTCCGACGACTCCACAACTCCTTTCGATCATCTCCTTTGCCCGTAAGCCTTCCTTTCCCTTGCTGCCTCTTTTTTTCTCTATTAGGTATCTTTTTCATCATCTTGCCATCTTCCCTAGTTTTATTTCTCTTTCCATCCATTCCGCGTTTATTCCCGGCCCTATACCATGACCAGTACCACACAGCCGACCGGCGGTGCTCCTGGTCTTTGGTATTCGACCATGGAAAGTCAGTTCGACGAGGAGGACGCTTTGCGCCTCACTCGAACCTATAATCTGCCGCTCGACCACCACATTGTAGTAGCTAACCCCACCGACCGGCCACATGAACCACCGCCCGGCACTGTTCTTTTCTTCCGAGACCAATTTTTGGCCGGGCTACGCTTTCCACCCCATAAGTTCTTCTTACAAGTCTGCAATTATTTTCGCATTCCGCTCGGCCAGGTAGTCCCTAATTCCATTAGGCTGCTGAGCGGGGTGATAGTTCTCTTTAAACTGAACGACATCCCCCTCGACCCTAAGATTTTCCACTACTTTTTTTATCCCAAGCAAGCCGAGTGGGGCACCTTTGTTTTCCAGTCTAGGATAGGTTTCATCCTCTTCGATAACATGCCGAGCTCCAACAAACATTGGAAGGAGCATTTTTTCTATGTACATTTTCCCGAGCCGCCAACCTTCCGTACCAAGTGGCAAACGGCGATGCCAGCGCAACCGGAGCTCGGCAAATTTAGAGGCGACGCGGCCTACCTTCATGCAGCCGAACGGCTGGTTGGTCAGCGTTATCATATTGACAAGCTGCTCCTTCCATGAGTAATGCACATATTCGGCTTGTCTTCTACCCCAGCCGATCTGCCCTGCAGCATGAGTAAGTTCCCTTATCTTCCCGTTTATTTTGTTCTAACTGATTTATTTTTTGCTTCTGCAGCTGAAGTTATGTGGCGCGCCAAGGCTACCGAGCGGCTGAAACTGCGAGCCACCGAGATCGAGGCAGCCAAGAACAAGGAGATCGCCGAGCGGGGCCTTGCTCCAGCGGATCCGGTCGGCGAAGAAGGTGAGGGGACTCAGGATGTCCCCGAAGCCTTAGCCGCTCCTGCCTCTCACGACGAGGCTGCGGGCGACATAGAACCCTCCGCTCAAGTCGAGGTAGAGGGTCGTTCGGCCGACGACGTTCCTCTGGCAACTCGGAAGCGCAAACAGCCGGAGGCAACCTCTCAACCGATTCCATCCGATGAACCGCAATCCGAGCGAGGCGACGAAGCTCCAGTGTTGTCCGGGACGGTTTCTATCGAGAGTACCCCGACGCCGCTCGGCTCTCCAAGGGCAACCTCTGAGGTGCCGGCCTCCAGTCCTCCAAGAACACTGCGACGTATTAAGCGATTGGGCGACCGTCCTTCCTCCTCCGCCGGTGAGCCGTCCGGCAAGGCTACTGCTTCTAAAGGTGATCCGAGCGGTCCGAAATTGATAAAGACCGTCTTGCGCCTCCCGTCTGAAGAATACATGGCAGCCGCTGATCGACCTATCGTCCCCGAGCAGCAAATCACACTCACGGGTCCCCTCGCCAAAGCTTGGGAGGATGCTCGTCTTCGGATCGCCATGATGACTCCCGGTCAGCTCGGCGACAGTAATCTACAACAGGCGACCGGGGTATGTTGTCTTGCTTTGTTGGTCATTTCGGCTCGAGCTTCTAACCTGCTCATATTCGTTCGCAGAACTGGGTGGAGCAGATTGCCATAAGCAATCGCCTGGCCGAACTAGAGGACGAACTGAAGAAGCTCAAGGCTGCAGGGGACAGCAGACAATCGACGGCCGCTCTGGAGAAGGCCAAAAGGTTGCTGGAAGCTGAGCGGGGTAAGACTTCTGGATTGACAAGTGAGGTTGCCCGCCTCGAAGCCTTAGTCAAGCAGCGGGATAAAGAAGTAAAGACCGCGACCGCTCGGAAGCTCAAGGCCATTGATGATATGGACTTGATGAAGCTGGAGAACCGGGGGCTGGAACAACGGGTGAAGGAGCTAGACGCCTCACTAACTGCCGAGCGGGAGGGTCGCTCCGCCGATTGGACCAAAGCAGAAGGAGCCTTGCAAGATCTTCAGGCTGCCCTGGATGCTTCCCAGACCGCTCTCAAGGATTACCAAGATGGAGAGCCCGGTCGATCGGCAGAGGTACTCAAAGCCTTCGTCCTCTCGGACGAGTTTGGCGAGAAATTTACCGACAAGCTCTCCTTGACTTTTGAGGAGGCAATCAAAGTGGCGGTGGAATACATGAAGAACAAAGGTCATGCTCCTGCCGATCTGTCCGTCCCTGCCGAAGACCTGGCGACCATGATGGGCTCCATCCCTGACCATATTTTTAATTTTGATGACTAAGAATCTGTCTGTGAGGCTATTTTGTAATTTTTCTGTGACCGTGCCGGTCGGGGCAAACTTTAGAAATTTTGTCTATCCGCCGGTCAGCGTGAATGAACTGTGTCTTGTTATTTGCCCATTCTTCCTGCTTCCGATTTTTGTTTTTCGCCTTGGTCTTGAGATTTTTGTGCCCCAAGTACATTTTATAAAGGAGCCGCTCGGCCTTACGCTATTACGTCGGGTCCGACCGAGGGCTACGCAGAAAACCATCCATCCGGCGGCCCTATAGGCTTCGGTCGCCCGTCGAATTTTACCGTCGGAACTTGACTACTGTCCGATCGGTGGGTTTATAAACGCCGAGTCATCTTTCGACGGTCTTCCGCTCAGACGTTTATAGACGCCGGCTCGTCTCTCGATATTTAACGTCGGAGCTCGACGGTCTTCCGCTCGGAGGGTTTATAGACGCCAGCTCGTCTCTCGATATTTAACGTCGGAGTTCGACGGTCTTCCGATCAGAGGGTTTATAGACGCCGGCTCATCTCTAGATATTTAACGTCGGAGCTCGACGGTCTTCCGCTCGGAGGGTTTATAGACGCCGGCTCGTCTCTCGATATTTAACGTCGGAGCTCGACGGTCTTCCGCTCGGAGGGTTTATAGACGCCGGCTAGTCTCTCGATATTTAAAGTCGGAGCTCGACGGTCTTCCGCTCGGGCGTTTATAGACGCCGGCTCGTCTCTCGATATTTAACGTCGGAGCTCGACGGTCTTCCGCTCGGAGGGTTTATAGACGCCGCCTCGCATCTCGATTTTTAACTCCGGAGCTCGAGGGTCTTCCGCGCGGAGGGGTTATAGGCGTCGGCTCGTCTCGATATTTAACGCCGGAGCTCGGCGGTCTTCCGCCCGGATGTTTATAGACGCCGGCTCGTCTCGATATTTAACGCCGGAGCTCGACGGTCTTCCGCCGGACGTTTATAGACGCGGCTCGCTCTCGATATTTAACGCCGGAGCTCGGACGGTCTTCCGCCGGAGGGTTTATAGACGCCGCTCGTCTCGATATTTAACGCCGCAGCTCGACGGTCTTCCGCTCGGACGTTTATAGACGCCGGCTCGTCTCTCGATATTTAACGTCGGAGCTCGACGGTCTTCCGCTCGGACGTTTATAGACGCCGGCTCGTCTCTCGATATTTAACGTCGGAGCTCGACGGTCTTCCGCTCGGACGTTTATAGACGCCGACTCGTCTCTCGATATTTAACGTCGGAGCTCGACGGTCTTCCGCTCGGACGTTTATAGACGCCGGCTCGTCTCTCGATATTTAACGTCGGAGCTCGACGGTCTTCCGCTCGGACGTTTATAGATGTCGGCTCGTCTCTCGATATTTAACATCGGAGCTCGACGGCCTTTAAGGCTAATTTTAACACGGCCGATATACGCCTTGCCGAGCGGCGAGGGGTCTTCGTCTTTGATCACTTGGCTCGGATCATTTTTATGCCCGCCCGAACGGCACGGGTTCTTCGCCATCGAGCTTTTGACTCATGTAATTATACGCCCGGCCGATCGGCACGGGGTCTTCGCCTTCGAGTCGGTGGCTCGGATCTTATACACCATGAAGATAGGCCGCTCGGCGTATAATGCCAATTGCGTTTTTTAACATTTTGCTTCCTGCATTTCAAATATAAATCCAAACAGAAAATATACAGCATACATTATATTGGCGCACCTTTCACCCTGCCCCAGAAAGGCTGGAGATTTCTTAATCTGCTCGGCGGTGCTCCCCCTTGAATGCCGGTTGGATTTTTGTCTCGGGGGAGGCGTCCGCTCGGCCACCTGATGCTGACGTTGTTTGTTGCTCCAGCCGCTCGGCTTGCGCATTCTCTCTCTGTTTTTGCTCCACGAGCTTAGCGGCCCTCAATTCGACCAGAGTGTCGAGTTCCTCCGTCGAAAGCGTCACCGTGTGTTGTCGTCCAACCTCGTCCATTGTTTCCGTTCAGATGCAGGAGCGTTCCCACAGACGGCGCCAAATTGATCCTATCCGAACGCTGAATCAACAGACGCTGGGCACGTGGCGCTCCCGGCTGCTGGCGTGGATCTTCGACTAGTTGCACGAACCTCCGGCGAACTTGCAAAGAAGTCGGGCCGGGAAGGGGTTCCCGGCGGCAACCCTCCGACGCTCAAGTCAGGCAAGCAAACAGTGAAGAAAGTGGCTCCAGAGGTCTTGAACGCGTACCTCCGGCGAAGTATGCGACTCTTTATATAGAGCGGCGAAAGAACTCCTGCACGTCCACCGAGGCGCATGCGTGTCCGCAGCCCATGCCTCGGTATGTGTCTGTCAGAAAGCTTACCTGACGCCATACTGCTACAGTCCAATCACGTCTTCGATGGGACAACAGAACACCTCGTTGTCAGACTTGGAGTATGGCCTAGCCATAGGACTTGACGGCTGTCAGAAGATGTTCATGTCCTTCTTTACCCACCACCGGCCGGGACGTCCGTCCGGCCGGCTGGACGAAGAGCGTCGTCCGGACGGCCCTCATCCCCTGCGCCGGCCGGGCGGCACGCCCATCACGTCCCGCCTGTCGTTTGCATTGATATGCTGGGGAGACTTCCTGGCGGGTGCTACGTAAGGACTGTTAGCAGTATGTCACCTTCTCTTAGGCCTTCCGCTCGGCTCTTAGCTATTTTTTCAACTGAGCGTCGGAACCCTGACCCCTGTCAGGGCACCTTTTACTGTTGGATGCTCATCGGTCGGCCGATCGGTCTATCCTTTTCTCCCAAGTCCGGTCGGCTCACCCTTCTCCAGTGGACCCCCCCGGCCCTTTGATCTCTACGTGGCGTTGACCCCTCGCAATGGGGTCCTCTGCCTTGACCACCGGATCAGTTACCTTAGATACTCAACTTTAAAACAAGTATCCTAAGGTCATGCCGAGCTATATCGGAACGTACACTCAAAAGAGACCACAAACTATGCATCTCTCCAATGAAAATTTAGTTTCATATCCAGTCCCATATGTAGACACACAACAATGCATCTAACTCAAGAATAAGATCTACGCATACAGAAGTGTAATTTAGATAGATAAATTCATGCTCATAAGGGAAAGCCTACTTGCTAGCATTTCATCAAATAGAACAAGTGGCATACAAGCTTCATCAAATAAGAAAATTGGTAATTCAATAGAGTTTACAACATTCCACTGTCGAATGTCAATTCGGGTGGGTCGGGTCGGATTGGATCGGGTTGAGTTTTTTTTTTAAACCCAATCCAAACCCGACCCGTGTTGGGTTTTTCGAGCCGAAAAAACCGCTTTTTGAGTTGCGGAAACCCTGAAACCCCCCCCACCGGATCCGTGCGAAGAAATAAAACTTACGTAAAACTTTGAGTACGAGTTTCTAGCCTAGATCTAAACTAGATCTACAAAGGAGAAGAGCTTTGTTGGTTGCTACTCGGAAAACCTAGAGGTTCCACTGTATAAAAATTTTATACAAAGGTCTGAACCTTTTCCTAGCTACCATGTGTTCTTTTAAATTAAATTTTGGATCGCCTGCGGAACTTAACACGTTTGATCCAAAACTTAATCTATTTGTTCTTTTAGGTTTTGACTTGGATCTCCTGCGGAACTTAACACGTTCGACCCAAATCGCCTTAAGTTATTAATTCCATTAAATATTAATTTCCATAATTGGTTCCCAGTACTGACGTGGCGAGGCACATGGCCTTCTTGGATATGGGAGCAACCACCACCAACTAGACAAAACCTTTTATAGAAATCTAATATTTAATTTCCTAAAATAACTTTAGGTTAACCGAAAAGAACAATCAAATCACAAGGGAAAAATAAAACAAAAGAACACAACTTCGAAAAATATATTCGAAATACTAGAATCGTAAGCCTCTTGTATTTGGTATTATTTCCATAAATAACTAGTATGATGCGGAAAGAAAAATTACTAGTTATACCTTTTAGAAAGACCTCCTGATCTTCTACCGTATTCCTCTTCTAACCTCGAACGTTGTGTGGGCAACGATCTTCCGAGATGAGAAATCACCAACCACCTTCTTCTCCTCCTAGCTAGGTTCGGCCAACAATAAGAAAGCTTCACCAAGGAAGAAAATCAAAACACCAACCAAGCTCCAAGAGATGCTAGCTTTCTCTCCTTCTTCTTCTTCTTCTCCAAGTAGTATCCGGCCACCACAAGAACTCCAAGAGGGATGAAGTATTCGGCCACCACAAGAGGAAGAGAGGGAGAGGATGATGGCCGGCCACAACACCAAGGAAAAGAGGGAGAGAAAATAATAGAGGTTGTCACCCTGAAGGCACCCTCACCCCTTCTTTTATATTCCTTGGCCTAGGCAAATTAGGAAATTTAATTACAATAAAATTTCCTTAATTTTCCTTGACATGAATTAATTTGAAGTATTAAATAAAACTTCCTTTTTATCCATGTATTGGCCGGCCACAATCAATAGAGAAAAATTAGGAGAATTTCAATCAACAAATTAAAACTTCCTAATTTATCTCCGGAAATTTTAAAATTAAAATTTCTCTTCAAAAATCTCTTCATGGTTGATAAATGGAAATTTCTATAATTTTAATTTTACAACATGTGAATAATTTTTAGAGAGAAAATAAAATATCTCACCAATCTACAAATAAGGAAAGAGATCTAATCTCTTTCTTTAATCTTTTGTAGATCTTTTATAAGAGAGATATTTTAATTTAAATTCTCTTTAATAAATTATTTCTTCCACATAATAAAAATTAAAATTAAAATTCTTTTTTAATTTAATTTGGCCGGCCCCCACTAGCTTGGGTTCAAGCTAGGGCCGGCCACCCAATTTTATACCTAGGCCGGCCCTAGCTTGGTTCCCAAGCTAGCTTGGCCGGCCCCCTATTGGTGGGTATAGAAGGTGGGTATAGGTGGGTATAGAACTCTATAAATAAGAGGCTACGATAGGGACCGAGAGGAGGAATTGGTTTTGGTCTCCCGATAAAATTAAGCATCCCGTGTTCGCCCCGAACACACAACTTAATTTTATCAATAATAGTTCATTCCACTAGAGAACTATTATTGAACTACCGCACCAATCCCAAATTACATTTTTGGGCTCCTTCTTATTATGAGCGTGTTAGTCTCCCTGTGTTTAAGATATCGAATGTCCACTAATTAAGTGAGTTACTGATAACTCATTTAATTAATATCTAAGTCCAAGAGTAGTACCACTCAACATTATTATCATGTCGGACTAAGTCCACCTGCAGGGTTTAACATGACAATCCTTATGAGCTCCTCTTGAGGATATTATCAACCTAGTATCTCTAGGACACAGTTTCCTTCTATAATCAATAACACACACTATAAGTGATATCATTTCCCAACTTATCGGGCTTATTGATTTATCGAACTAAATCTCACCCATTGATAAATTAAAGAAATAAATATCAAATATATGTGCTTGTTATTATATTAGGATTAAGAGCACACACTTCCATAATAACCGAGGTCTTTGTTTCTTTATAAAGTCAGTATAAAAGAAACGACCTCAAATGGTCCTACTCAATACACTCTGAGTGTACTAGTGTAATTATATAGTCAAGATAAACTAATACCTAATTACACTACGACCTTCCAATGGTTTGTTCCTTTCCATCATGGTCGTGAGCTACTGTTTATAATTTATAAGGTACTGATAACATGATCTTCTGTGTGTGACACCACACACTATGTCATCTACAATATAAATTAATTGAACAACTACATTTATCATAAATGTAGACATTTGACCAATGTGATTCTTATTTCTAGATAAATGTTTATACCAAAAGCTAGGCTTTTAGTATACACTCTAACAATACCCTTGATGCGATGCCCTTCGCTAATCCCGCTCGTCCAAGGTTCGCTGGATCTCGAGAGTATCAAAGTAGATACTCCTCTATGTGTATCCACACAAGCAAGAGATGGAGAAACCAAACAAAAGGTGTGCTAGCACCTTTGAAGGTCTCGGCCAAGGAGGAGGAGAGGGAGAGAAGAAGTAAGGAATTAGGAAGAAGATGGGAGTTACACCAAGAACATCAAATGCCCACATAATGTGGCCGACCACATCAAAAGGGTTTTAAACCTCCATGGGATACCAAGGGTCACAACTCTTGGTCTCCCTCATGAGGTGGCACACCACTTAAGCAACCATGATAATGTGGAGCATCATCATTGGCCCACTCTTTGCCAACTCACCAATGAGGTGGCAAATGGTCAAGTCAAACTTGACTCTTCATCTTCCTCCTAAGTCAAGTCAAACTTGACCACTTCTCTCCCATGGTTGATCAAATCTAACCATTGTTTCAAGTCAATTTTAATTTAATGAATCTCTATTCATTGAATTAAATTGACTCATTGAGTCTAAGTTCAAATTAGACTCATCTAACACATGAACCAAATTGAGTCCAACTCAATTAGCCTAATTTGGATTACTCTTAATTCAATTTAGTTCATCACATGGACCTAATCCTTTAGGTTCATCAAATGAACCTAATCTCCATCTAATTTCCCTTTGTGTGTGACCCTATAGGTTCTTGTAACGTTGGCAATGCTCCTAAACCCATTTAGAAGCATAAGTAATGAGAGGTATTTAGCAACACATCATTACTACCCAAGTTACAAGAATGTTGAGATCCAACATCATCTTGTGACTACTAATTGTGACTCTTCACAATATATGACAAGTGTTCTTCTATCCTAGACATCTAGATTGATTAATATGCGGCATAGACCGTGTCATCCTCTAATCAATCTAAATCTTGAATCCCAAGTAGACTCACTCAATCAAATGAGCTCAACATCTCATATTGACTCATTTGGGCATGGTCATGCACTTAGTGGTCTCACTCTATCAAGAATATCGATGTCACTCCCGTCATATAGGAGGGATAGATCCCATCTACATCACTCACATCCCTCCGCATAATTTGTTACATACCCAGTAATCGCCTTTATAGTCCACCCTGTTACGGGTGACGTTTGACGAAGCCAAAGTATGTAACTCCTTATGTAGGGAACCATGGTGACTTCAGGTCTAAGGACTAATAATCATACTAATAGCCACATGAGAAAGTATATGGCACTCATATAACGATCCATGATACTTTCTCATGGCGGTTCATTCAGTATACATTCTCCAATGCATACCCATGTGTTAACTTGATATCTCCATATTCATGACTTGTGAGATCAAGTCATCGAGTTGACCTACATGCTAGTCTCATCGTATTAACATTGTCCCTGAATGCTAATACTTGACTAGGAATGATTAAGAGTAGTGTTCCCTATATCATCTCACTATCGATTCAACTAACCGATTGATATAGGTAAGAACCTTCTACTCAAGAACGCTATTATACTTAGTTATTTGGCACCAATACAAGTAAGCATAATAATCATAAACAAATGCCTTTATATATATAAGAATATGATACAACGAGTTCATACAACAATCATCAAATGATTGACTCTAGTGCTCTAACTAACAACCCGAACCCGAGTTCAACCCAAAACACCTCAACAGGAACCCGAACCCGACCAACCCGATCAACCCGAACCCGACCCATATAACCCGAACATCCTATTCAAAATGACTTTTTTGGGCTATTTTCACTATAATTCTTCACTTTTATCTCAATACTCCATCATTATCATACAAACATGATATTAATATACATAAAAATAACTAAATTTTTAAAATAAAATTTGATTTAACCCTAAAAAAACTCACAAAACTCTATATTTAAGTCAACCCGGGTCAACCTGAACTTGACCCGACCCAACCCGAAACTTTTTTACTCTCCAACCTGAACCCGACCCGAACCCGAAAATGCCCAACCCGAACCTGATTTTTTTCGGGTTGACTTGGGTTGGATCGTCGGGTCGGGTTCATTTTTGACACCCCTAATTCCACATATTACAATTACTTCCTACGTCCTAGAATAATAAAAATCTACTCCATAATGGGAAAATCTATAATCCAAGAGCTCAAATACATAGAATTTCAAGAACCCTAAAGAAAGGGGAAGAAAAACTTATCCTTAGAGTCGAGTGAAGACCTTGGACGAAGATCTTGGAGTGTCGATGAGGATGAAGCAGCAAGATGGCCTCGGATCACCCAGATAACGCCTCCGAATATCAAGATTTGACCTAGATGGTCACTTCTCACCTACTACTCCTCAAGCAAGGAGATGAAGAGCCCATCTCAGAGAAGTCAGGGACGGGGTGGTTGTGCCTCTGGGCACGACCTGACCAATGCTTGGGCTTCTGGCTATGCCATTTAGCATGGCCAGAGCCATCTTGTCTCGGCCACAAATACTTGGCCATATCATTTGGCAGGGCCCTTCCCTTCTTCTGGCTTCTTGGTCGTGCCTTAAGGTACAGCCAGAGCCAGCTTGACTCTGTCCACACGGCTAGGCATGCCATTTGGCACGACCAAAGCAAAGCAACTTTGCTTTTCTTCTTCTGGGTCGTGCCATTTGGCATGACCAACTCTTCAAAACTACACCGTCAGGTATATGATCGTGTCTCAAGGTACGATCAAGTCTAACTTGGCTCTGGAGGATGGCATGGGCAGCTTCTGGCCGTGCTATAGGACATGACCGGGACCATTTCTTCTCTGATTCCTTCCTTGGCCATGCTTCAAGGCATGGCTAACTCCAATTTGCCTTTGAATTGACTTGGGCACTCCAATCCTTGTTTCAATTGATCTTCATTTGTGTCTTAAGCATCCTTTTCAGCTGTAAACTTCTCCTGAAAGTGAAAACAAACACCGAGTAGATCTCTGGACGTAAAATAGTAATTATCCTGAAATATAATAGAAAAGGGTGCAAAATACATAGATCATAACATGAAATATATGTAGATGTGTGTCAAATAGTGTGAAATATCATATATAATCTACGTGCGTCATTATCCCAATCAATTCAGAAAACCTTAATCGTTACCCAATTGATTCCCAATCTTTCTTTTTCTCATGAAAAAGCCTTAATCAATTAGCTTGGTCTTAATCGATTGTCTCAATCAATTCCATTTCTTTACGACAAACCATTACCCAATTGATTGATCCAATTTATTAGCAAGGGATAAATCAGTTGGGTCAATCGATTCAACACCTATTCTCATGAATTTAGCTCCGCGAAGCTCCCAATTGATTAGGAATCTTTCTAATTGATTCAAACCTCTTCTATTTGATCGAGAAAATATCCCTAATCAATTAATCAATAGATTTGGGTCCTTTGTGTTTCTCATGAGAACCTCCTAATCATTTACCTTAATCAATTAGCTTAGGATCAATCAATTGTTCTAATCGATTACCCAATCCTAACTTACTTGATCTAAGTCTAGAGTTTCTTTGCTCAGCATCTGATCAACTGTGACCTATTGGGACTTCCTAACCAAGTATCCAGTCAACCCTTGACCCACTTGGACTCTTCATCTCGTGCCAACTTTTCATTAGACTTTCGATTACCAAGTGTGATCCTCCTTGATCTACTTGGATTTTTCTCTTGCCTAACCTCAAGTTAGAACTAGTCACTCAGTAAACTTTCACCCTATCTAACCTCAGTTTGGGTTTTCCCTAGCCTAACCATAATTAAGGTTTTCCTTTACTAATGTACGATCCTCCTTGACCCACTTTGACTTTCCTCTGCCTAATCTCAGTTAGGACTAGTCACTCGGTAGACTTCTATATTATGGTACTTCGAGAGCTAGGGATGATTAGCTATAATTGCTTCGTTGAGTTGATTTGTTGCAGCAGAAACTTAAAGCAATGCTAACACCCTTGATTTTACTTAGTGTCCACCTCCTTGAGGTGACTAATCCAAAATTCCACTCTCCTCACTCATAGTACACTATGAAAACCTCCTTCTATGAGGCGGAGAAGGCTTGTACAAGCAAATACACAAGTAAATACGAGAAATACAATAAGAAATGCAACAAGAACAAAGAAATAACTACAACAATGAATGACCTTTACTCTTGGTCTCTTGTTGTTGTAGATTGCCTCTTGATACTTGGAAAGTACAACAATACTTGTCTCCAAGAAGCTTCAAGAAATGGCGATGAAGAGTGGAGTAGAAGTTGTTGATTTGAATCCTCGCAAAAACACCTTTAATCATGTTGATTATGGTTCACAATCGATTGGCCTTACTCCAATTGATTGTCACATCATATTCGATCAAATCCAGCAGTCTAAACCTCGTAACGACTCTTTTATGCTTCTCCCGATTGATTACCCAATTGATTATATAGCTTCAATCGATCACCTGATAGATTTAGAAGCTCACTGTTTGTCGCAAACTTCTCTAAATTGATTACCTAAACAATTAAACTGATCGTGATAAAAATGACTCCCCAATCGATTGACCCAATTGATTGGAGATGGCTGAATCAATTGGACAATTGATTCAACACTTCTCTATTTTCACGATTAAGGCTCCCAATCGATTGGCTAATCGATTGGCTAATCGATTGGCTCCAATCGATTGGCTAATCGATTGGCTCCAATCGATTGTCCATCCCTAACTTATTAAATATGAGTCTAGGGTTCCCTTGCCCAACATTCGATCAATCATGACCTATTGAGACTTCTCCACCAAGTATCTAGTTAACCTCTGACCAACTTAGACTTTGTCAACTTTTCGTTGGACTTTCGATCACCAAGTGTAGTCTCCTTAACTCACTTGAATTTTCCTCTTACCTAACTATAGTTAGGACATTTCTCTTGCCAACATACGGTCATCCTTGATCCACTTAGATTTTTCTTTGCCTAACCACAAGATTTTTCTTTGTCAACGTGCGATCCTTCTTGACCCACTTGAACTTTCGTTTGCCTAATCACAATTAGAACTTTCTTTTGCCAACATATAATCCTCCTTGACCTACTTGGACTTTCCTTTACTTAACCATAGTTAGGACTTTCTTTTGACAACGTGTAGTCCTCCTTGACCCACTTAGACTTTCCTTTATCTAACCTCCAATTAGGATTTTACTTTACCAACGTGCGACCCACCTTGATCCACTTGGACTTTCCTTTGCCTAACCTCCAGTTAGGACTTTAACCTTTCCTAACCCTTGAGTTAGGATTTTGCCCTTGCTTAACCTCCAGTTAGGACTTTCCCAGTCAAGTATCTGGTCCTTCATGACCTACTTGACTTCTCTCACACATTTTCAAGTATCTGGTCAACCTTGATCTACTTGACCTCTTCTCACATATTTTTCATACATAAAAACTCAAGCTCGAATCCACTCGAGCTTAGTCAAATTGGTCAACCTTAATCCACGGATGATTACACTAACAATCTCCCAACCCTCCACCCCACCTAACCTTCATTTAGGGCTTTCCTTTGCCTAACCCCACTAAGACTTTCACACCAAGTATCCAGTCCTCCTTGATCTACTTGGATTTTCCTCTTGCCAAATCTTTCTGTTGGACTTTACCTTACCTAACCTCCAGTTAGGATTTTTTCTAATCAAGTATCCGATCCTACATAACCTACTTGACTTCTATCTCACATATTGTGAAACATCGAAACTTAAGCTTGACTCCATTCGAGCTTAGGCAACTGTTACGCTTTCACAAGTGCACAAATTCATCGTCAGTAATAAGATTATCGATCCCACGAGAACTGGTTATAAGCACTAGCAATGGTTCATCTAATATTAGCTAAACTATCGATGGTTGTGAGTTATCTAAAGAAAAGGGAATGAGAAGTAGAAACGAGAATTAATGAAAAGAGAGTAATTTACTTGGTTATGACGAGTTCTAGGAGTTCGGTTTCATTGTGGTGGTATTGATATATCACATTCTTTCCTTTACTCATTGTCCATCAACAGACATTCACTGGAAGCTGAAGTATCTATTCTTAGGTACCAAATAAAGAAGATCCCTATGAAATCCTGTTACGATTAACCCCTGTCACTAGGGCGTCTCGGTAGATCGCAAGAACACTACTCTAATTGATGTCACTAAGGATAGAGATAAGGATCTTAGTTTGGTCTCTTACTTCCTTGTGGAGGAGTTGTCTCTCCTTTCAAGGAAGTACCCTAGATATCCGTGAACGGGTTACCCCTGTCACTAGGGCCCCTCGAGTGTACGATCTAGGATATTCTCTCTATGAGATAGACAATTCCTACACAATCAATTAACACGATATAGAGATCGAGTAATCGAAACAAAGCACGTGAAATCATCCAATGAAATGGAGGCAAAAGTATGAGTCTTACATCAAACCAATTCACAACTACTCCCTCATCGTAGAACAAAGATTCTACTCCATAGACGCCAGAGAAAAAACCAAAGACATAATGTTAAGCATACAATTCTCAAACAAGAAGGGAGAAAGAGAAAAGACGCTTATCCAACAATGACGTGTGATCTTCGGATCCAATCCTTTGCTTCTAAAGTTGATGTGGTGATGAAGGATCGTTGGACAGATGTCCTGGATGACGTAGAACGACACCAAGTCGATTCTCTCCCTAACGGCTCGCTTCCCCGTCTCTCCCCCCTTGAGGAAAAGGGTTAAAAATGTACAATACCAAAAAAGGACGAATATTCATAAGAGAATTTTTCAGAATTTTTTCGAAATTTTTTGGAGCTCATATTAATTCGGGTACAGGGATAAAAACTTGGTCCGGGAAAGTCTGTTTGGGCTGCCCCATTTCAGCGAGGAAATGTTTATTTTTTTAATTCCTTTTTCTTTTTATTTTCTTTCTTCCCCCATGCTCATGCCTTAACCTCCCCGCGTCTTCTCCTCTCACGCCCTAACCGCTCCGCGTCGGTTCCCTTATTTTCCTCCCGAGGCCGACATTCTTTCCCTCACCTTCTCGCGTCGCCGATCCCAGTTCTCACCCATCCTGATCCTCTCCTCTGTGCGGTGCCAAACCCTCATCTTCCCCGATCTTCACCGGAAACCCAAACGCCGATCGCCTCTTGTGTCGCCCAAGTCGTCACGGTCGGATACCGATCGCCACTGTCGTCTCTCGACCCGAGCAGCGCTACAGTTCCTTTGCCCTAACCTCTGCCCTACCGCCCCGATCGCCATTGTGCCCTACAAATCTGACGCTCGCAGTCGCACTCCACCTCATCGTCGGCCGCTTCTCCACTGCCACTACTACACCTCGACCTTATCGGTGCTTTCTCCTCTGCCCTAGGGTCGACCGCTTCTCCTCTGCCCTAATCTAGGTCGCGCGCACACCCTAGCATCTGTCGACACCGTCGACACAAACTCTTCTCCCGCTGAGCAACGGCAGTTGTCGCTGTCAGGGAGCCCAGCCCTCCTCACAGCGTCTCTGCCCTATGTTCATTTCGCGGTGCCGACCCTTTTTCTGGTCTACCCGATCAGAGGTACACCTCTCCACGATTTGGGTTTCAGCCAAGTGCAAGGATCCAAACCTAGTTCTCCACCCGTGCCCTATACCTCACCATCGTGTCTTACTTCTTCGCCACCAGTCGCCGGCGGAGAGGAAATGAGGAGTATCAATCTAGGTAAGGCATATTTGGGTATGGTTGTTCACTGTAGGATTTTGATTTGGGCTCATGTGATGAACCGATTGACGGTTCACTATGGTAAAAGTCACTAAGTTCTTTGTCTTGCTGCTAGAGTAGGGAACAGTCAATGCTGCCAAGGTTTTTGGGCGTGATTACGCTACTGTACCACCGCCGAAGAGTTATAGGGTAACAAAATCTTATTTCTTATTAGACTTCATGATTAGTATAATTGATTTATATTTGGATTATTAGTCTAAGGGTTGATTAGGAATTTGGAAACTAATCCTAATTAACTGTTGGATTTAACTTAGGCAGGTCGAGGTTTAGGGTTTAGGTTTTTCCCTAAATAGTTTTTAAGGACTTTTATTTAGCTATTCATTTGAGTTGTAACTAAATAAAAATGTATAAATATTGGTGACACAGCATTTTGACGTGAGACAAGCATCTCGACATCGAATTTGGACCGGATTGGACTTTTCGATTGGAGGCGGGTACTTTGACTTATCTTTTTAGATATGTCATTTGATATGCCTAGTAGTGTTTTTAACAAATAGTAATGATTATGTTTCTTATCTGCATCAGTTGGTCACTACCCGATACCTGTTACATGCTTGTTTTGGTTTACTTGTTATGCACTTCATGTTAGTACATATCTAATTATACATGCTTATAGAGGTAGTTACATAACCATGCTTTATTATGTTCAGGACCTAGGTTTTTATACCTTATCTGATCTGTGTACCTATACCTTTGATTTGATTCATTGTCCTATGGTACACATTATGTTGAGATGGATAGGTTCAGGATATTCCCATGCTTAGTATCATACACCATCTCGCATGATTGCATGTTGTACGATAGTCGGCTCCATTATTGTTGAGCACATTGCCAGTTATATGGATCTACACACACAACCACTTATGGGTTAGTGGTTTTATCAGGCAGGATGTGTTGCAGCAAGTTGCTCTGGAAAGGGCTCCGTTGGTCCACTCATGGGTAGTGTGACGCAGCGTTGTAGCAGGACAAGGATCCCTCCTCTGGACTTGCTCAGGGAGATAAGAGCATTGAGCTCCCCCACTTATGATTTGGGGTAAGGAAGATAGGTGTACTCCGACAGTATCCCGTCCACTCGGTCACTCATCAGGAGCAGTGATGGCAGAGTGCACGGTTGTCACAGCCCTACCCACTCAGTCTCACCATTGTGTGTGAGATGGCTGACTGGCAGTAGGGGTGACCAGGACATGTCATTGACATCATACGCATTGATGCATTTATTGCTTGTGTTTGTTGCACTTGTATGCTGCATATTGGATGGATGCATTTGTTTGACATGCATACAGGATTCCTATACCTCTCGATTTATTATCCATACACCAGGTCCTGGTTAGTATAGTTGTTCTCCTATTTATTTTAGTTTGCATTTATCCTTCTTATATCAGGAGACTGTACGTATGATTAGTGCTATTTGTTATTTTCTTTATTATGCATATCAATAGTTACCCGCTGAGAAGTTGACTCACCCCGTGTATATTTACTATTTTCAGGTTGAGGTTGTCCGGAGGAGTTCCAGTTGCTAGTCCCCTGCAGTTCGCGAGGATATTTGTTTGGTTTTATTTTTATTGTACATATCTAGACTTGTACTAGTTTTATTTCTATGGATATAGTAAGGTTTTGTTTTATTTGTCGATGGGTTTTATTAGATTTGTTTTGCTACATGCCTGCCTGGATGGAAGAAGAGTTGAGTTGATTTTATCATTGTGATTTGTGTTTTATGGGTATAGTGGAGTAGGATATAAGTTTTGAGCTTTATGGGTGTAGTTGAGTAGGATATAAGTTTTGAGCTTTATGGGTGTAGTTGAGTAGGATATTTGTAAGGATTTTTCTTATCGTTGCATTAGTTTAGTTTTACTATTAAACTGCGTGGGTGTTTGCATTATTATTTATTGTTATTGTTCTGGCCGTGTTGGCCGAGGTATCTGGATTGATGTAGTAAATTTCAGATTGCCACCCGTACAGGGGAAATGCTGCCGAAATTTCTTCTGGCAGGGACTCCCCCGGGGCATGACAATTTATTTAGTATCAGAGCGAGTTATACGATCCTTTATTTTCGTGTTTCGGATATTTGAGTTAACCTGATACCAATTTATTTGGTATCAGAGCCAAGTTTTCTAATGCTTGGTTTTCATATTGTTGGTTTTGCGAGTCAGGTAGTTACACGTATAGAATGTTTGGTTTTAGTATTTTTCAGATTTTCGAGATTTATCTGATACCAATTTATTTGGTATCAGAGCGGGTTACGATACCTGCTTTTGGTATTCTAGATTTTAGGGTTAGCCCAAGTTTGCTAGTTAACTTGGGTATTTATTTTCGGATTTGTATTAGTTTTCATCGATTTTCTCATCCAGAATTTTGAGGTAAAATGAAGACTGGACAGCGACAGAACATCTCCAGACGGCAAATAGGTATAAAGGTAATTTTATAATTTTTATACTTGTAGTGATATTTTTGTTATAACATAACAGATATGAGGAGATCTACACGAGTAGCTACGAGACGTGGTGCTGGACGGCCACGTAAGAGAACTTTGGAATCTCTAGCAACAGACTCGCCAGAGATCCCTACTGGGTTTAAGCCTGTCGGTCAGGGAAAGACTCAGGATACTATGGGCGCATCGAGCTCTCAGACCTCGATGGCTCCTTTAGAGGTACCTACCTCGGCTACACCCGCTATACCCACCCCTACTGTATTTACGGTACCACCAGGGGTACCACTGGCATACCCGACACCGGCTCCGGTCGAGCCTACGGCGTACCAGGCACCACCGCCACTTAGACCTACAGTGTACCCAGCACCTACACCAGCAGTACCGGTTGCTCCATTTCCTGTACCACCACTTACCGTACCTCCAGCTGCGGCCACCCATCTCGACCTTGCAGTATCACCAGTGGTACATGCTCTAGCTTATGCAGCAGCACCGAGAGTACCTCCCTCGGTCTATCCAGCGGTACTACCTGTAGCACCAGCTCTGGGGATTCCGCCAGTTCCCGCGACGATCCCTACCCACCTCACTGATATTGTCGCGGCACGAGCCCGGATCCCAGCATTAGCAGAGTCGATTCACACTCTTCCGAGGAGAGACCAATCCGAGTGTGGCCTAGTCTTGGATAGAGACTATGGAGCAGACCCTTCTCAAGTTAAATTTCGACACCAACATTTAATTCACTGAGCATGGTAGGCCAGAGGATGGCCTATTAGCTCAGTTGGTTAAAGCGCCTATAGAGGTAGCACTAATTTGGGATTTAGATTTTTTTCAAATGAGCTTCCATGATCTGAAGTCATCCAGTAACCAAAATGTAAATAAGAAATCACCATGGGAATAAAAGTATTGAACAATTCGAATGAATAATAACTATTCCAAAAATATCTCTACTATTCAAGCTTAAGTACTTACATGTAGTGAAAATAAGATCCTTAAGGTTAGGCCAAAACTTATACTAAACTCCATAAAATATTTAGCTTATTTCGTGCTACTAAAGATAGAGAAAGGAGATACACCAAACATACTAACACTATCTTGACAACACATGAACTAAGAAAATGCTAGTCATTTTGCTATCGGATAAGTAGTAGAAAAAGTATAAGATTTGATGTTCTCAAATATGCCTCAAAACTAGAAATATGAAACTCATAAAATGCGAATAAACAAAGCAAAGTATAAATGAAATACAAATAGAAATATGAAACTAGTAAAATGTGAATAAACAAAACAGACTAATAAGATATGCAAAATAAAATAAAATACAGAAAGAAAAAAAAAATCTACTCGACTCAGGTTGTGCAGGCGGACACAACACCTCCCCCCCAGACTTAAACTTTTCATCGTCCTAATGAAATCAATACGGTGGCGGGGGTGGGGGATAAGGGGGTCCCCGATGTGTGCCTGGAGGAAATTTAGGCATACCAGGAAGATGGCCAAGGTGTTGATGATATTGATAAAGGACATCTACTTGTTGTCTAGTGATATCCATATCATCCATAAAATTTCTCATTCTTTCCTGGTCAACCTCATAATCCTGAATGAACCCTGTCACCTGACTATGGAAGTCCCTAATAAACTAAAAATAGTCCTGTACCTCCCTAAATTGGTCGTCAGATAACTTGAAGCGACCCTCCAATAGTTGTTGTTGGATATTTTGCTTCTCATAAAGGGAGTCTAAGGAGGCACGGAAGTCAGAAAAATCAAACCTAGAGGGTCCCGTGCCATAGGCAAAAGAGTGCCTAGGAGGTTCTGGATGTCCGGAAGGCTGCGGGAATCCTGATGACGAGGGCTCTTGGCGGTACTCGATTTCTTCTATAATGGAGGGTACAGTCTCTGGGTGTAAATCAGTAATCACCCAGTTCACGGGGTTGTGAACTGAAGTGCGCTCAGAGCAAAGAAGGGGTAATGGAAAACCATTGTTCCTAGGGAAGGCAAACTCATTCTCATCCCGAAAAATCATCTTCAAAGCAAGACAAGAATCGATATCGATCATGTCATTACCATGAATCACCTCTAATCCATCAAGCTCACAGCCCAGATTGAATGCTATTTGGGTGATCAATCAATCAAACACTATCATCCCCGAAGATGCCTTAGCTGCCCTCAACAAAGTTTGTAAAAAATGAAATCCGGAATCAAAATCTACTTTATTCAATAGTGCCCAAATAGAATAGAGTTCTACCTTTCTAACCACCCCATCACTCTCTACTCGACCAAATATCGTTTTGCTCATCACTCGGTGAAGGTATCTAAAGGTCGAGGTTTGCATGGGGGGTGCCTTGGCTCTAGAGGGTTCATAAGGGTCTTTTGATCCAGTTATTGACATCCAAAATTCATTCCATCTCATTTCATCATCAAATCCATGGGCACTACCAATGGGTAAACCAAACAATTATTAAAATCACTAAAAGTCCACCGAACTTCTTTATTCATCATCCTAAAAGTTATGACCCCTACATAGTCATCCTCAAAATAAAATTTAACATCAATCGAGCTCAAAAATTCAAGGACTAGACGGGGGTAAGTCGGTGCATGAGCGTACATAATATCATTCCAATCTAAAGAACTAATCATCCAATGTACATCATCCCTAATTCCTAGCATATCCATAGTAATGGGATCCATATACTTAGTGCATATAATTTTTCTAGCGACAAGGATATCATATCTAGCTTTTTGTTCATAGTTTCTAAAAATAATATTGAACTCGTTTTCGTTACCTTCGTCGCATGCCACCCTTTTTCCTTTGCCTTTTGAAGAAGCCTTCCCTTTGCCTTTATCGCCTCCCGGCGCATCTCCTTCGCCAGATCCACTACTTCCTCGACGAAGTCTCTTCAAGATCTACGACATGGTGTTTTGAGGAATTTCTTGTGGAGATGGGTCTTATAGACACAGCCGGGTTAGGTGGGTTCTGCACGGCCATGCTGATTGGCACAACCTCCTCTTTACTCCCCTCGGGCAAAGTTGAACGACCATGCCAATTGGCATGGCCAATTTCTCCTTCTTCTCTGCATATATCGCACGGTCGTGCCAATTGGCACGGCCTGAGTCTTCTCCCTCTCTGGTAGTCTCGCACGGCCATGCCAATTGGCACGGCCCGTGTTCTTCTCTTCTCTGCATAGGCCACACGGTCGTGCAAGGTTGAACGGCCCGTGGCCTTCGTCCTTCTGTTGGCTTCGCATGACCATGTGGGGTCACATGGCCGACTCCTTTAAGCTCACGGTGACTCGCCTTTCGTCATTTTGGTTTCTCTGATGCCCCCACGCCCATGAAATACTCACGGCCAACTCATGGAGGCTCTGCATATCCTGAAAATGAATACCCAAAAATAAAGAAATAATAAAAGTACTCGACTCGAACTTACTAAAGAAATAAAATGATAAATGGAATGATAAACTAAAATGAAAACCCTTGGGTTGCCTCCCAAGAAGAGCTTGTTTTAGGTCTTTAGCTCGACCCCATTTCAGTTAATGTAGACTAAATCCGTTGAAGCACGGCTCTTCTCCTAGGGTTAATGCTCCAATCTGCACCTTTAGTTTCGCTCGTGCAGGAAAAATGTACTTCTTATTGCTTGCTGGAGGAGATCTCTCTTGGAAACTACACTCCTCGACTTTGTGTATGTTCATCTTGCTCGAATTTCCCTGAGAAGAGGGGTCGCAAATAGAGGAATCTGATAAATCAAATTCAATCCTTTCTTTGCCGATCTCCAAGGATAACAAGTGACTTTTCACATCAATGAGGGCTCTGGCTATGGAAAGAAATGGTCTTCCAAGGATGATTGGTATCTTGGGATCCTCCTCCATATCCGGGATAATGAAATCTATGGGAATGATACATCCATCCACTTCTACTGGCACGTCTTCCACTATTCTCATTGGGTATCTACATGAATGGTCGGCTAACTGCAGTGTCATAGTAGTCAGTTTAATGTTCTGGAGTCCCAACTTCTTACATAAAGAGTACGGAAGTAGACTAACGCTGGCTCCCAAGTCGCAGAAAGCTCTCTGTATGAGTTCAGAACTAATTTTGCAAAGTATGGAAAAACTCCCCGGGTCTTGAAGTTTTGGTGGAATATTTGTCATAAGTAGAGCGCTGCAATTCTCTGTTAATGCTACGGTCTCGAAGTCGCCCTTTTGCCTCCTGTTGGATAAAATCCCCTTTAAGAACTTTGTGAACTTCGACATTTGGTACATTGCATTTATCAGTGGTACTTCTACGCAAATTTCCTTAATCTTCTTCAGGAATCTGTTGAATTCTTCATCCTTCTGGAATGTTATCAGTTTTTTAGGGAAAGGAATCGTCTGACTTTGTGGGGGAATTTGAAGAGTCCCTTCAACTTTCTTGGTGACCTCCTCTCTATCCTTGTTCTGGATCTGATTGGGCATTAGGGGAGAGAGCTCTTCCTCTGAGTCAGGTCCTTTCTGAGTAATGATTTGGGGGGTCTCCCACAGTTCGTCCGCTCCTCAGCTCGATGCGGTTGCAGTGTTTCACTGGGTTTATATTTGGCTTTCTTAGAAATGTTCCTTGTGCTCTTGAGAAGGACTGGGCTATCTGAGCTATCTGGTTGTCTTGCATATTTTGGTGTTTCTCAGAATTTTTCATTCTTTGAGTCAATAGCTTAATCTCATTCTTCATCTCTTTTTGCTCTGAGAGAGATTCCTCTAGCATCTTTTCAATTCTGGATAATTGTGAAGGTTGTTGTTGATAAGTCTGTTGTCCAGATGAGTAGCTCTGCTGTCTAGGTGAGTAGCTCTGTTGTCCAGGTTAATAGTTTTATTTTGTTGGCCCTTGGTCCTGATTGTTCCGGTATGAGAAATTCGGGTGATTCCTCCATCCTAGGTTGTATATGTTGGAGTACAGATTGTTTTGCCTTTGGTTGTAGCTGACTATCGCATTGTACTGCTCAAGTTGGTTTATCTGTGTTTGTATTGGCGCTAGGGGGCAAGTATCTTGAGCATGATCCGTACTTCCGCAAGTTTTACAAACACAAACTATTGCATTGGACATGTTGTTGTTGTTCCCCATGGCCTTAAACTTCTTAGTCAGAGCGTCCAGTTTTGCAGACATGAGTGTGATTGTATCTACGTCGAATTTTTCTAACACCTTTATTGGATTCCCTGAGAAAGAATCACCAGATCTTTTAGTTGCCCACTGATGATGGTTCTGTGCCACATTCTCTATGATCTCTTCGGCTTCATCAAGGCTCTTGTTCATTAGTGCTCCTCCTACTGCAGAGTCGATGGATACCTTAGTGTGATAGTTGATTCAATTGTAGAAGGTGTGTAAAACCAACCATTTCTCAAGGTCATAATGGGGGCACTACCTCAGCATACTTTTGAATCTGTCCCAGGCTTCAAATAATGATTCTGAGTCTATCTGTTTGAAGCTAGTGATCAAGTTCCTCATGTGGGCAGTTTTGCTTGGTGGGTAGAACTTGTCTAGAAATTTCTGCTCACACTGCTCCCAAGATTATATGCTATTTGCTGGAAGGGAATTTAGCACTGTTTGGCTCTGTCTTTCAAGGAAAATCTGAAAAGAAGTAATCTCACTGATTCTGGAGGAACTCCATTCACTTTTATAGTACCACATATCTCATAGAAAAGCTCTAAGTGATGGTTTGGATCATCGTGCGGTCCTCCTCCGAATTGATTCTGTTGAACCATGTGGATCACAGCAGGCTTGATTTCAAAATTGTTGGCTTCGATTGGTGGTCGAGTGATGCTAGACCGAACCCCTCATGCATAAGGTGATGCATGATCCTTCAATAGTTTGTCAACCATCTCTGAAGATTCTTGTGCTGCCTAAAATGCTTTCTGTAGGTTTCTTCTTCACAGGAAAGTCCTATCAATCTCTGGATCGAACGGTAGAAGTTGCCCTGAAAGATTTGCTCTACGCATGCAAAAACAAGATATGGAATAAAATGTAGAAAATAAAGAAAAATAAAAATAGAATTATTTATCTCTAAAATGCAGAATGTTAGAAAAAAGAAAAATAAAGGAAAAAAACTAAATCTAGTCTAATCTAATTTATTCTTGCTAATGTTATAGACGCAGTCCTCGGCAACGGCACCAAAAACTTATTACGCTTCCGCAAGTGCACGGATTCATCGTTAGTAATAAGATTATCGATCCCACGAGCACTGGTTATAAGCACTAGCAATGGTTCACCTAATATTAGCTAAAGTATCGATGGTTGTGAGTTATCTAAAGAAAAGGGAATAAGAAGCGGAAACGAGAACTAGTGAAGAGAGAGTAATTTACTTGGTTATGACGAGTTCTAGGAGTTCGGTTTCATTGTGGTGGTATTGATGTATCACATTATTTCCTTTACTCATTGTCCATCAACATACATTTACCGGAAGCTGAAGTATCTATTCTTAGGTACCAAATAAAGAAGATCCCTATGAAATCCTGTTACGATTAACTCCTGTCACTAGGGTGCCTCGGTAGATCACAAGGACACTACTCTAATTGATGTCACTAAGGATAGAGATAAGGAGCTTAGTTTGGTCTCTTACTTCCTTGTGGAGGAGTTGTCTCTCCTTTCAAGGAAGTACCCTAGATGTCCATGAACGGGTTACCCTTATCACTAGAGCCCCTCGGGTGTACGATCTAGGATATTCTCTCTATAAGATAGGCAATTCCTACACAATCAATTAACACAATATAGAGATTGAGTAATCGAAACAAAGCACACGAAATCATCCAATGAAATCGAGGTAAAAATATGAGTCTTACATCAAACCAATCTACAACTACTCCCTCATCCTAGAACAAAAATTCTACTCCATAGATGCCAGAGAAAAATCCGAAGACATAATGTTAAGTATACAATTCTCAAACAAGAAGAGAGAGAGAGAAAAGATGTTTATCCAACGATGACGTGTGATCTTCGGATCCAATCCTTTGCTTCTGGAGTTGATGTGGTGATGAAGGATCGCTGGACGGATGTCCTGGACGGCGTAGAACGGCACCAAGTCGATTCTCTCCCTGACGGCTCGCTTCCCCGGCTCTCCCCTCTTGAGGAAAAGGGTTAAAACCCTTTTATAGGTTAGGGCGCGGCTGCGGCGGCACGACCGTGTAAGGATGGCATGACCGTGCCCTTTCTTGTCTATGGCTGTGATGCATGACCGTGCCAATTGGTACGGTCATGTGAACCTAGGGCTCGACACTGGGGACACGGCCGTGCAGGATTGCACGACCGTGTACTGCTTGGCTTCGGTCATGGGGGGCACGGTCGTGCAAGTATGCACGGCCATGTACTGATCTGCCTCTGGGTTGGTCTCACGGCCGTGCAAGGTTGCACGGCTGTGCACTTTCCTTCTCCTGTTTGGTCGCACGACCGTGTGAGATTGCACGGTCGTGTTCTCTGGCTTGTTTCGGTGCGTCGACAATCGCTGTTTTTACTCTGAAAGTTGTCCCTGTTAACACAAAATCAAACAAAGAGCAGATATCCGAACAAAAGAGTATATATGATGAGTACATGATAAAAGAGGCGATCATACAGAGAATATGTACGTATAAAGCAAGTGAATGTGCATAAGAAACATGCATAAACTATCATAATATTTACGCACATCATCAACTTGGTCAACCTTGACCCGAGGAAGATTACACCAATATTTCTATCCTAGTTATTATGTGTAATCACTGCAGGGAAGCAAAGTTCAACGGCTTTAGGCAACCGGAGGGAGTCCATAGTGATTGACTAGTGATAACTCTCGACAAGGAAATTTGGAGGGTCCAAGCAACCGTATCGGGTCAGGGTGACAAAAGGATACGGGCGACCGAAGCAGCTTCAAGCAACTGGGAGATGACGTTATCAACAATCTAAGCAAGTCGAGTCAAGATCAGGGTTGACCCCTCTCTAAGAGACTGGAGGATTTTAAATCTACGAGAGAGTTTCGTTAACGTTATCTAACGGATAAAAGTTACAGTCACGTCAACACCAATCCTGACAACCGGGGAGGCTTCAAGCGACTAGAGAAGTACTATATAAAGGGCTTCGAGGCAGAACTTGAAAATGACTCATCTTCACATAAATCACTCTTGTTCTTGTTCTTGTGCTCTAAGTACTTTCTCATCTTCTATACTGCAACACGTTACAACTTGCGTCTCATTTTTTATCAGTAATATTCAAGTAATATTTTCATTTCTTTTTATTGACACATTGATTGTATTTGTACTTAACGTTTTAGAATTTTTTTTTTATAAAATTTTCTCATCTCCAAAGACTGATAAATTAGTAATAAGAATCATATTTTTATAATTATTATGTGTATTTATATTTTTGATTTGATTGATCAACTATATACCTACTCAATTGTTAGTTAAATCTTTTGCGTACTTATATTATTTTATTTTAAGTAAATTTTATTTCCTTTTTATTACTCTATTGATTCAATTTTTTTAATTATTATTTACTCATAAAATTCATAACATTATAATTCATCTTCCCCTCTAACATCGAATTCGATCTTACATTAGCGAGTCCCTCATATGCTATGTGGCTCCTGATGCTTCCTCCTATAGAAAAAAATAGTTATAATTAAAATTAATAAAATAAAACAAGAGTAATATGATCTAGGACCATTTTCGTGAGGCAATCTATAGTAGGGGTTATTAGAGTCAAACGATAGATCAAGAAATTCAAGATTGTTGATGTAACCAGAGCAATGCGATCAGAGGTCATTGTTGACAAGGCATTCAAGTCAAATGCTAAATCAAGAGACCTTTGACTTTTCTAAAGTCAGACGGGCCTTAATAGTGATTCAAGTTACGATTCTTCTTCTTAGCCCCTCTATCGCTATTATTTTTCTCTACCGTTGACAGGTGAATTGGAGCCTATCACAAAACTCAATCTCGAGCATCATCATTATTCATAAATATAGTTTAAAAAAAAAAAAGAAAAAATTGAAAAGGGACAGGGATAGATTTCAATTCTGACTTGAAATTCGAGATGTCAAAAGAGATGACTTTGTGCCCTCTTTCGTAGGGTAATTGATATCATCGTTTGAATATCTAGAAATCCAAAGTTTAAAACAATTAAAATAAGAAGTGAGATATACTTTTATAATCTTGAGTTTTATATATACAATTATTTATATCAAGTCAAATATACACTGATTGGAGACCTCTATTTTGTTTACATTTATTTATATGCCATAAGTAATTCCTGCAAAGAGAGTAAAAATGTTGAATAATTCATTCATGCTAAAATTCAAAATGTTGACATTTTGTTGGTCTTCATTCTATGACATCAACTTGTTTTGGAGGTGACAAGCTTTGACCCCATCGAAACTTAAGTTTTAGTTTTTAGGTTTTTCTTTGACCAGGGATTTCATTTCACATAGGTAGCAATTATATAGAATACAGTAAACCTAAAGTCGGTTTACAATAGATATATACTTCGAATCTAATCATTTAAACAGCTGTTCAATTTGGCTTGGTTTCTTTCTTGTTAGCTAGGTTTATTTAAATTTGTTTCGAGCTTCGTTTAGATATTAAGGACCACTATATTAGAGCTCTTTGATGTAACTTTTTTTTTTTTTAAAGTTTGTTGGTTAATTACTGAACACGATATTACAAGATTGTTGGTTGGAGCTTTTTATTTATTTATTTATAAATTTGATAAGGGTTTTGTTGATTAATATATATGATTGATAGGTATAAATTGATTATTTAGTTTGTTGGTTAATTTTTGTTGATTAAGGAGTTTTTTATTTGATAAGGGTTTTGATAAGGGTTTTATTTATTTATTTATTTATAATTTAACTATCTGACACGTATTAATTTAGGTTGAAAGAAAACTTTTAGTCAGTAATTTTAACCTTAATTAACCTTTTTTTTCCATGTGGTAACTAATTTAAAAAGCTTAAATCCTCTTAATACTGCCATATACGCTTGATGTCTTAATACTGCAACCAGCAACATGCACAAGATCGATGCTGCCTTCATGGTTGATCATTTTGTCAACAACGAAGTCAACGGACATGACGAAGCATTAATGTCCCAGTCAACTGGAGTGGCTGGTAGGAAGTTTCATATCAAAATTAAAACAGTTGACCAACAAGTCCAAGTCCAAGTTGCAGGGCATTGTCAAAATCTTCCTTTGTGACTACTGACTACTGGCTACGACCATCCATCTCTCTACCTATAAATAGGAGGCAACAAGACTATCTTCCTCCCAAGTAAACCACATCTCAAATCGGAATTTGATCACACTATTAGTAAAGGCAATTCTCAAGCATTGTAATTCGGTGAAGCAAAGAGAGGAGTCGATCGGGAGTGATGGAAGAGATTATGAATAAGGAAGACGATGTTCTTCTCCCCGGATTCCGATTCCACCCCACCGACGAAGAGTTGGTCAGCTTCTATCTCCGGCGAAAGCTGTCCAAGAAGCCTTTGAATATAGAGATCATCAAAGAAATAGATGTCTACAAGTATGAACCATGGGACTTAACAAGTAAGTCGAAGTTGCCGTAGACGTATCGTTCCAATTTTATCGGATGTCTAATTTGTTGAATTATGAAAATTTATAGAAACCAGCTCGACCGGAGAGGAGGCTTTCTTCTTTTGCCGAAGGGGGAGAAAGTATAGGAATAGTGTAAGACCAAACAGGGTGACCGGCTCCGGCTTCTGGAAGGCCACCGGCATCGACAAGTCGATAAATTCAGTTCGAGGCGACTGCATAGGCCTGAAGAAATCCCTTGCTTACTACGTCGGGAGCGCGGGAAAGGGGGTCAAGACCAACTGGATGATGCATGAATTTCGCCTTCCTTCGGCGGCCTCTGCTCCTACTATTCACAACGCTGTAAGAATCCAGATCCCATTGCTCATAATAGCATTCCCTTTATCGGCAAATGGTAAGAGTTTGTGCATGGCTTTGCAGGAAGTTTGGACGATATGTCGAATCTTCAAGAGGCGCAGCAGCCCCTACAAGAAGCAGCCAAATTTCCAAAAGGCACCGGACAGTCACAGGCAGTTGGATACTGATGACCATCAAGTGCTATCATCAGACTCTGTAAATGGAAAGAGAGATTTGATCATAAATTATGACAGCCAATTCTGGGATGTTCCATCTCCATTATTAGAGTGGTGTCCTGATAATCGATTGATGGATACTCCAAACATAGATGAGTTTTGCAGCAGTTTAGGCGGGGATCATTGGGATGAACTAGCAAGTCTGATGGAGTTCCTGACAGATTAATGAACAACTCCTTTAAGAGCATTTCTAATTTTTTTTTTTTTAAAAAAAAAAATTTAAGTAAACCCTGATTTACTTATTGGGTAAATCCAGAGTATAATATATACATACTCAGAAATTCATGTTTAGAATATTCATCCCCAGTGAGATTCTAATTATGATCCTCTAGTTGTTATGGATCACACTTGACTCGGTCAAACTAGCTTTCTTTGAGAATTGCACTAGTATGACTTTTTGATAGAGTTTAGGGTCATAGATAAGTTGCTTATTGACTAGTGACTCATTTGATCTTAACTCAAACTCGACTCATACAACTTGTATTCAGTCGTTGATCTAAGTTACTATTTTAATATAAGTTTAGTTTGTTGATTTTTTTAATGGGAGAAAAATATCACGTCGTCATCTTAACGATCCCTTAGGACAATCCTAATCTCGGGATATTTGTCTTAGTAGAGTGGCTTCCATCAAACTTCGTATAATTAATATAAATAATTTTTTTAATTATCAATCATTTCTTCAGACCTAGTCACTTTATATAAAAAATTTCAATCCTATATAAAGTTTTTTTTTAAGTTGACATAAGATGAGTCTGATCTCATACAAGAAATTTAGGATAAATTGAAAAGCCCTTATGACAAATGGCTCATCCGTTCAATATTTTTTAGATCAATTAAAATTCATCCCTTATAATTAAAAAAAAAGTCAATCACAAGTGACGAATCTACACGAAGAGTAGGGGAATAATTATTTTGAAGAGGGACATGTTGGTTTATCCTCCCTCTTCTTTGGCCTACTTGGTAGGAGAAGAAGTTGACCATAAAACTTTGATTTATGACAGCAAATATACACCACCACCACCACCACCACCACCACCACCACCACCATCAAAGGACAATTCCTTTTAGTATTGATCTGATTAATTCAACTCTTGTTTTTTATTTTTAATATTCTAAGTATCCAGACACACTAGACGTTAATGTATCTGAAGTAACAGACATAAACCGCTGAGATATTTATGTTAAGGAATATTCTTTAATTTTTAGCCAAAATAAATCCACAGTCCTTTCAAATCTGAATTAAAATACTCACATACGTACTATCTCTTCTAAAAATAAGTAACAAATCATTCGCAATTAATTTTAATTTATTTCTATTTTAGATGGTAATTTAAATTCGACTCTAAAATTTTCAATTTTATTAATCTAGAAAAATATTTAAGACAGAAATACATTATATTTATATCTTACAAATATTTTTTTTTTGGTGGTAGGTGAATTTTCATTTACATCTACTTAATTAATACATATATTTTATATCCATTTTTTTTTTAAAAAAATTTGTTATAGTTGGTACCAATTAATTTTAAAGATGATTAATTCAATCTTATAAAAATTGTTATCGATAATTAAAATAAATTAAAAATACTAGCAACAAACAAAACCTAACATTTTTAAATTAATTATTTATTAAAAAATTTATCTATTAATTTATCAAAATCAACCCTCAATCTTTAAATATCAAAAAAATTGATTATATTTTATATCCATAAACTCGTACAAAATGAGATAATCAAAATTATATTATTCGACTTGACATGTAGGATATATATACACTTAGAGGTTTATATATAATAAACTAACCATTTGACCTACTTAGTTTATTTGACTCAACTAACCTATCTAACTCAATTAATTGACTTAGCTGTTCTAATCTATTAGTTTTATTTATCAATTTTGGAATTTTAAAATGATACTTTATTAACAAATATTATAGGATCGATAGAGATTAAATAAAATTATAATATTCCCCTTCAATTTATTTTAAATATCCGTTTAAGTTATTCCTCTAAATATTAAAAAAAAAATAAAAAGGATGCTCTTTATTTTTATTATTAACAAAAGAATTATGTTTTTATTTTAGTACTTTTACAGTAATTATAATTATAATTAATCGAGCAATTTAACTTAAATTACTCTAAGTAAAATTAATTATGATTATAATTGTTAGAATTTGTGATAGTTATGAGTGTTAACACGCAATCTTGATTAAATTAGCGTTATTTTAATAAAATGTTGATATACAGGAATAAAAGGTATTTTTAAAATAAAAGAATATAAGGAAGCATCTTTTTAATATTTTTAAAATATAATATATTTTTTTTATGTCAAATTAAAAGAGATACGGCCGTTCAAACGATCCCAAGTAACAGTGTGGACCAGACCTTACATTATTCAAAAAGAAAAATAAAATGAGATAAAACATAAAATAAAAGGCCAGTACAAACGATCATATTTTACCCACTCTAATATACGATTAAACAAGGCGGATAATTAATTAAGCCTAATTAAGCCCATTTGGCCATGAGCGACATTCCGCCGGCGCCGAGGAGAACGGCCAGGAACGCCCACATCTGGAGCCTGACGCTGCCCTGAAGCTTGGGCCCCATGAAGTCGGCGGCGAGGAGGTCTACCAACGCCATGTAGTTGAGCAGCCCCGCGGAGGAGGCATTCAGCACGCCCACGACGATGAGCGCGGTCGGACTGTTGTCGCGGTACACGTTCGACAGCCCGATGCCGAGCGCGATCCCGAACGGCGTCGTCGTCGAGAAGAAGAACGCCAAGATCGACTTCATCTTCGTCCCGTACTCCGCCTGCATACGCGTACAGTTCTTTATAATCTGCGGCCGGAAAGGCTAAATTCCGTTCATCTTTGTTCCCATACGTACCTGAAGAATGCAACCGCCGAGGCCCATTCCTTCGAAGAATTGGTGGAAGCAGAGGGCGGCGACGAGGGGGCGAATGGTGCAAGGGTTGTTAGATGCTCCCATCGACAGCCCTATCACCACCGAGTGAACTATGATCCCCATCTCCAGCACCTGCAGTCGACGTACGAGAAATATAATTATGCTATTCCGAAGTAATTAAGATCGATCGCCTCAATTACCTGAGCTATTATGCGATTCCGAAGCAAGGTCGCTTTCTTCCCGGCTTTGCTTTCCACATCGAGCTGCGGCATCCCGCCGTGGACGTGTGGTGCGACGCCGTGGCCCTGGCTCTCGTGGTCGGCGATGGCCGCGCCAGCCGCCTTCCTGCTGTGGAACGAGAGCATGAGTGAGTCCACCATCAACGTGAAGACGGCCGAGAGCATGGCGATGAAGGCGGTGAAGGGGAACTTGGCCCAGGGGTCCTCCGGCAGGCACGGCGACGTGAGGTTTTCGAACGAGTCCGGGAGCACGTGCATGTACCCGGTGGCGAGGATGACGCCGGAGGCGAAGGCCTTCACGACGAAGAAGAAGTCTCGGTCCGGGCGGAGCACGGGGACCGAGCGGGAGAAGAGCGGAAGGCAGACGCCGAGGAAGCTGGCCACCAGGATGGTGACTATGGCAATCAACTTCAGGCGGAGGGAAGCCGCCTTGTCGTGGCACTTGCCCAGGGAGGTAGCTACGCACGCCGCCGGCGCAGTGTCATTGCCGGCGGCCGCGGAAGGGTGGACGCAGAGGAAACAGAGGAAACAGAGGACGAGGAGAAGGTGCGTGAGGGAATGCGAAGAAACCATGGATGCTCTCTCCTGTGTACTTCGCGATCCTGGTTTGAAGGATTTGAGATGGAGGCGTATTGCTATTTATAGGAAGAGTTAGTGTCCACGCACGCAGGTGTTGTTCATGCTGCTGCCGCCGCCTCCGTAGGAGTTGACTTTTTCAAGGAGGAAGCTGGGAGGAGGACGGATTAAACTAAACAGTCAGCGAGCTAAATGTCCAAAACGGGCCGCAGCAGTGTGTCCGCGTGGAAGCTGTGGGCCTGTGGCAGGCTGGCAGCAGTTAAAGGGGAGGGCATTCTCGTCTATTCGTCCTCTGGGCACGCCGAGCTCGGGTCCATATCCTCCGTAGCCGTGTGCCGTACTGCTTTCGTCAGCGGGCGGAGGCAGCAAAGCGTGTGCATAGGATGATTTGTTCGCCACGTGTCATTCTCTCTCGGTCCTTCTGCTTGTTAGAGCATTCATGGTTTGAGAGTATTTCTCCCTATTCTTATTTCCACATATTTTTTAAATATTTTACTATTTAAATACCTTAAATTTTAAAATAAAATATCTCATCATCCAAATATTTATGGATCTCACCTATCAAATATCTCACTCTCAAATATCTTTAATTTTACAATTAAATATCTCATTAATCAAATATTTATGAATCTCATGAATATTTTATTAATTTACATATAATTTTATATTTAAATAAAATTAATATATATTTTTAATATATTTCACCTATCATTTATTCATAAATAATTTTTTAAGACAATTATTCAATAAATATTTTTAAATTTTTAAAATTTTTCATTTAATTAATTTTTTTTTAAAAAACTAAAAATAATGACACCAATCATTTTAATGACCCCACAAGATTTAATTAAATTAAAATAGTCAAAAAATAATGGCAGCTCACTATTTTGGTAAGTCTCACAAAAGAAGGGTATAAATTTATACTTGATGATTCTTAATCATCTTTTAAACATCCTCCATAATGAAGGATATTTGAGAAGAAGATATTTAAAAAAATAATCCCTCTAAATATTCTAATTGGGGAAGGTATTAGATTCGACTGGAAATTCGACGTGGAGAGGTTGTTGAATCTAATTGCCATTTGTGGAAAATAAAAATAGATGTATTTTTATTGATCTTTAATTGTTTTTTAATTATTATTATTTTCTTTTTTTTTGTGTATTTTTCATTTTCTTTTGTGTGAAGGAATACATGGGCCATAGAACATTGAGCCCAAGCCCAATAGAAACAAGTACATTCCAAGCCCAATAGAAAACGAGGAAAAGGAGAAGCACTAGAAGAAGATATGACGGCAGCGGCCGAGGACAGTGAAGTCGTAGAGGATGAGGAGCAAAAGGGATCTGAGAAGCCTATTAATCTTCGACAATAGAAATCACAGAGGTCAAGAAGTAAAAGCCACCAGACAAGGAAGAGCAGCAGCTGAGCTCGTTGATTCTGTTTTCCCTTTAAATTTGTGTCCTGATAGTTAACTTCTGTTTTAGGATGATCCATGACTTAATTTTGTTGATGTGATCTACACGACAGGAGAATTCATACAATGCAACAAAACTATATCGTTCTAGTTGGAGATCAAAACTGACATAAAATGATACTATCTAGTCTGAGTTGAATAGCTGATGATGATTCATATTATTTGTGAACTTAAGTATCATACCAATAGGTGATCCCAAATTCTTGAACCCCAAAGCGGCCATGAAATTGGATTTCCAATTGCCGAGGCAGTCCGGGTAGTTCTTCTTCCAGCCTTAGGTTTAACTGTTACAGATCAGAATTCTCAAATAGCATTCGGATTTCCTAAACAAGCGCCAAGTTGTATCTGTTTTTCTGTCTTGTTAATATAAATGTTTGTGAACATGCAAGAACTACAACTACGATATGTTTTTGCAACAAACTCTTAAGGACATGTACATTAGCAGGTGTGCATACCAAACTTGAAGTAATATAATCTCCTTCCTAAACAAAAATGTATTCATGTATACACTGCACAACAACATATTAAACTGAATGTGAGGTGATGTATGTTGGAAATATGAATGGAATAAAAAGATGGAGAAAAAGAGATTTTATTGTGCATGAATTTTTAGTTTCACATTGGAAGTCTCTTGTCTTTATTGTTCGTTTAAATTATTACACATGCATTGATGTTGTGGACATATGCATGGAGAGAAGCTCTCTCTCATGCATGGGTGCGCAGGAGGTGCAAATCCATGGCTCAAATTTACACTGAATCAAGTTTACTTGTGTGCGAGCATTGTTAGTTAGAGCCCTAGAGCCAATCATTTGATGATTGTTGTATGGACTCGTTGTATCATATTCTTATATATATAAAGACATTTGTTTATGGTTATTATGCTTACTTGTATTGGTGTCAAATAACTAAGTATAATAGCGTCTTTGAGTAGAAAGTTCTTACCTATATCAATCGGTTAGTTGAATCGATAGTGAGATGATATAGGGAACACTACTCTTAATCATTCCTAGTCAAGTATTAGCATTCAGGGACAATGTTAATGCGACGAGACTAGCATGTAGGTCAACTCGATGACTTGATCTCACAAGTCATGGATATGGAGATATCAAGTTGACACATGGGTATGCATTGGAGAATGTATACTGAATGACCCGCCATGAGAAAGTATCATGGATCGTTATATGAGTGTCATATACTTTCTCATATGGCTATTAGTATGACTATTAGTCATTGGACCTGAAGTCACCATGGTTCCCTACATAAGGAGTTGCATACTTTGGCTTCGTCAAACGTCACCCGTAATTGAGTGGACTATAAAGGCGATTACTGGGTATGTAACAAATTATGCGGAGGGATGTGAGTGATGTAGATGGGATCTATCCCTCCTATATGACGGGAGTGACATCGATATTCTTGATAGAGTGAGACCACTAAGTGCATGGCCATGCCCAAATGAGTCAATATGAGATGTTGAGCTCATTTGATTGAGTGAGTCTACTTGAGATTCAAGATTTAGATTGATTAGAGGATGACACGGTCTATGCCTCACATTAATCAATTTAGATGTCTAGGATAAAAGGACACTTGTCATATATTGTGAAAAGTCACAATTAGTAGTCACAAGGTAATGTTGGATCTCAACATTCTTATAACTTGGGTAGTAATGATGTGTTGCTAGATACCACTCATTACTTATGCTTCTAAATGAGTTTAGGAGTATTGCCAATGTTATAAGAACCTATAGGGTCACACACAAAGGGCAATTAGATGGAGATTAGGTTCATTTAATGAACCTAAAGGATTAGGTCCATGTGATGAACCAAATTGGATTAAGAGTAATCCAAATTAGGCTAATTGAGTTGGACTCAATTTGGTTCATGTGTTAGATGAGTCTAATTTGGACTTAGACTCATTGAGTCAATTTAATTTAATGAATAGAGATTCATTAAATTAAAATTGACTTGAACCAATGGTTAGATTTGATCAACCATGGGAGAGAAGTGGTCAAGTTTGACTTGACTTGAGAGGAAGATGAAGAGTCAAGTTTGACTTGACCATTTGCCACCTCATTGGTGAGTTGGCAAAGAGTGGACCAATGATGATGCTCCACATCATCATGGTTGCTTAAGTGGGATGCCACCTCATGGGAGTTACCAAGAGTTGTGACTCTTGGTATTCCATGGAGGTTATTAACCTCATTCATGTGGCCGGCCACTTATGATTTGGGTGAGTTTCATTTCTTTTGTGTAACTCTCATCTTTTTCCTCAAACTCTCTCTTCTCTCCCTCTCCTCCACCTTGGCCGAACCTTTCAAAGGTGATAGCACACCTTTTTGTTTGGTTTCTCCATCTCTTGCTTGTGTGGATACACATAGAGGAGTATCTACTTTGATACTCTCGAGATCCGGCGAACCTTGGACGAGCGGGATTAGCGAAGGGCATCGCATCAAGGGTAAAGCTCTTCTCCTTTGTAGATCTAGTTTAGATCTAGGCTAGAAACTCATACTCGAAGTTTTACGTAAATTTTATTTCTTCGCACGGATCAGGTGGCGGGGTTTCAAGGTTTTCGCAATGCAAAAAGCGGTTTTTACGGTCCGAAAACCCCAACAAGCATAACTTGCATGACTCGAATGTCAGACCGATCGAGGCAAGATTTACCCAAGCGAATAAAATATTTTACAATTAATGGAAATAAATGACCATTAATCAGTCATTTATTACGGTCAAAGATTAAGCCCCTATATAAAGAGCTCAGATCTTAAGCGGAATAGATAGAGCGAGAGGAAAAGCAGAACCAGCTCCGCTGATAGCCTGAGATTATCTGCTCAGGTCATCGTAATAGATAAGTTAGAATTAATTTTATATAATTTTAATTCAGTAATTTTTTCCCAAACTCTCCGGTAGATTATCTAACAATCTTGAAATAAATTCGATTCTATTGAGATGACCACAGAATAAAGTGTACGTGCAACAGACTCAACACATGAAGATCCCCATCCGCCCCGATTGAAACTGTGTCAATCAACCACGGGGAAAGGCCAGAGAAGTTCATTGGATTGAACTTCAAGATGTGGCAGTCGAAGATGCTCTTCTACTTAACCAAACTCAATCTGGCTCAGTTTTTGACCGAAGACCCTCTCAAGCATGGTGAGGATGTTCATGTTCATACCATTAGTGCAGTGGAGGTATGTGTTAGTACCCCGGGGTAGTTTTGTTGTGGTCAACTAAGTTCAATTATGTCCTATTTGTTTGATCCTTGTGTCTAAGTGTGCAGAAGCTTAGGAACACAAGAAGTCAAGCGGAAGACTCAGCTAGCGAGAAGGATGACAAAGGAAGGGAGTCGATTGGCTCAGTGCATCCGAATGACGAGATGTTGTAGAAGAGTACATCGACGGATGAGAAGGACGTGCAAGGCGGTCCGAGGGACGAGAAACTGGGGAGGAAGGCTGCTCAAGGAGAAGGTCAGAGTTGGATTCGAGTGAGTACAACTCCGATTAGTAGGAGAATCACCTACGCGAAGAGATCAGCTTTTCAACTGAGTTGCCCTATAGAAGGTGCCTTTGATGAACAGTGTGAAGGCACCTTCCAGCCTATTGAAGGCGCCTTCCTTACCTGTTAGCCGAAGATAAAAATTTATCTTTAGTGATAAGATTTGTCATGCTGGAGGCGCCTTTCACCCTATTGAAGGTGTCTTCCAGCTTCGGATAGAATTTTTCAAGAGCTATAAAAAGATCCCTGAGCTAAAAATAATTCAACAACTTGAACAACAAGTATTGTACACTTTCCTAATCTTTCTTTTGAGCTATCAACTATTGTAAGAGGCTTCTCCGCCTACAACAAAGGAGAATTCTAGTGGAACTTTTTTTCAACCCCTTGGATTAACAACCATCTAGGTTATAACCAAGTAAATATGATTGCCCTCTTATTTCCTTTATTTAGTTGTTCAATTAATTATTATTATTGTGCTACTAATTAGAGTTGAAAGATCAAGAAATGAATTTATTTTTTAAGGCAATTTACCCCCTCTTGTCATCCCTGCTGCACCAACAATATGGACTCATTCTGAGTTTCTTTGTCAAAATTACATCCTCGACTACCTTGCCAACTCGCTGTATGTTATGTATATTACGAAGAGAACGACTAAAGAGTTGTGGGAGTCTTTTCACAAGAAGTGCAAGATAGACGATGTGGACACCAAGAAAATCATTGTGGGTCTATTTTTGGACTACAAAATGATTGACTCCAAGACGGTAATAAACCAAGTCCAGGAGCTTCAGGTGATCTTACACGAGATCCACTTAGAAGGGATGGTTCTGAGTGAAACCTTCTAAGCGACTGCTATCATTGAGAAGCTGCCTCCCAGTTGGAAGGACTTCAAGAACTACCTGAAGTACAAGTGGAAGGAGATGAACGTGGAAGAACTTATGGTTAGACTTTGAATTGAAGAAGACAATAAGAGTTCGGAGAGGAAATTGTTCTCTCATGCTACTGTGAAAGCCAACATGTTTAAGTACCTTGGATAAGTTTTGATGTGATCAACCGAGTTAAGTTAGGTCCTGTGGTATTTTGATCCTTGTGTCTAAGTGTGTAGGAACTTAGAAAAACAAGAAGTCGAGTGGAAGACACAGCAGACGAGAAGGATGACACGGGAATCAAGTTGATGGGCTCGGTGCATCTAAGGGACGAGAATCTATGGATGAGTACATTGGTAGAGTGAGAAGGGCACACGCGGTGCTTCTGAGGGACGAGAAGCCAGAGTAGAAGACTGCTTGAAGAGAAGGCTGGAGTTAGATTTGGGTGAGCTCAATTCTAGAAGGCTAGAAGATTATCCAAACCACCAGAGAAGAAGCCAGCGATTGGAGAAGGCGTCGGACGATCAGTGCATGGTTGACCGATTCGGGCACTCGGATCATCCGAGCACCCGGACAAGATGGTCCTGGAGCTCAGACCACTTTGGTCCCAAAAGGACACCTTGTCATAGTGGATCAATTTTGAGTCCACGTCAATAGCGGTTTGAGCACCCAAAGCAGGCCCGGGTGCCAGGGAGTAGATAAATTCTTATCCCTTTACCGTTGCGAAGTGGATTGAGATGGCTAGCTAGGCGACCAGCTAGGGGCGCTCGGATCAAGTCCGAGGGCCCAGATTGTGCCACGTCATCAAACGGTCACTTCGACCAATAAACCTATAAAAGGAGACCTGGTGCTCGAGATTTTATACAACACTTTCTGCACTTCGAATTCTTCAATTTACATTTTCTGTACTTTCAACACTTGTTAGAGGCTTCTCCACCTATTACGAAAGGAGAATTTTTGTGTGCTTCATTTGTCTTGGATTAGCAACCTCCCCAGTTGTAACCAAGTAAAATCTGATAACCTCTTTTATTTTTATGCTATTTAGTCTTGCTTATTAAAGTGTTTGTCATACTTAAGTCAGAAGCTTCGAGGAAAGATATTAAAACTTGATGAAAGAATAAGATTCCGAAGAAAACAACTAAAAATGATTAACCACAAATAAACTCTATCAAATTCCCCCACACTTGCTTTTGACCGTCCCGGCAAATTAAAATGACTCCGAAGAAAACTCAATATCACTTCTTTGAGCCATACTGACAATGTATTAAAGAATGTAAAAAGCAATTATCTATGTCCATCAATCTAATCAAAACATTCAAGTCCTACAACCTTCATAGTTCAATCAGTAAAATGGGTTCAGATACTCAAATAGTCGAGAACACTTCATCCTTCCCGATTGAGAATTAATCTCCAACACTCTCCTAATCTAATTCTGAAGTAGAGTTCCACTCTATGCTACTTACACACTTCACTACCATATGCTTGCCTTTTTCCTCATTCTCCACTGCTCTGATATAACAAAACATGAATCAAAAAGATTTTACAATGAAATTGAAGTCAAAAGGGTAATTGAAATTGTATTAGGCACTGATTGTAGACCATGAAGATAAGGAAGAAATAGTAGTGCTGGAAACTATCTTTGATAAATTCCTACTTGTTCTTTTACCACTCTAATTACTAAAAACATCATTCCTCTATCAACTAACTCTTCCACTTAAGGATTTTGTTAAGTAACCAAGATTCATGATCAAGCTTGCAGTTCCCATTCAACAACAACCCATAAAATTCAAATCTAGATATCCAACTTTCTGAATAATATCATCTGAAATATACAACCTCAATGAAGTTTAAACTTCCTAAATGACTAAATGAATAAATTCAACTTGTAATCTCCTTGCACCTCCAATCTTGGTTCTACATAATAACCCAATCCTCTTGCTTAGTTTTCACTTTCCAACTTTACTTTGTATAGAAGAATCCTTCATCTGTTTCCAAACATTCAACTGTGACTTAAATCACATTCTTTATCAACAAAACATGAATTCCCTGAACTGAATCCAAAATTAAATTCAAAATTGGAATAATACAGGATTGCAACAACTGAAACTTCCCAGCAGTTCTTGTTATAAAGCTTCAATATTTAATTCTCTACCTCCTAGAACTAGAAATTATCACCAGAATGTCCAAATTAATAACAATGAAGAACTTTATTGAACATCCAATTCTCAGCCTACAAGACAATGCACATTCCAGAATTCATTCAAGAACTCTTCTCGTCCAATTATAGTTTTCCTTTTCCTTCTCAAGTAGTTTGCATAATATCACCCAAGTTAGTTGCACAAACTATATAGCTTCAAAGAATTCCAAGTCCAGATTTTCAGAAAAATATAATGAAATGGTTACCCATTCTAACTAACTACCACATCTAAAATATTTGACCAAGTTGATTACAGAAATTTCCAGAATTCAAAGATTTTTTTTTTCTATTTTTTATTTATTATTTTTGTTATTTTTGTTTTTTTTTTGTTTTGAAACTGGACTAAGAAAAATTGAATCCCTTGGTCAAAACTTAAATCTCTTCCAGTTTACTACAATAGCACCTCTTCCAACTCAATATTTCTCTAAAGTTCACTGCTCAAAATTCCAACTTAATTCTCTTGGTACCAAAACTCCACTTCTTACAGAAATCAACTACAATGGCTTAAAGTCAGCAAAAATCCAAGCATTCCCTATAACAAAACATTTGCATCATATGCACCTCCCCCCACACTTAGAATGTTATTCGTCTCGAACATAGAAACTCATCAAAAACAATCCCAACATACTAAAGAAATGTGTATAGGAACAAGAAAATAGAAGATAAAGTAGAAAGATTTAAGAAAAAAAATAGAAAATCTTCCATCATCGTCGTGCTAAATGTATAACAATTGCAATTTTGAAAAGGAACAAGGCAAATTCTAGAGATCCATGTTCAAGTGCATATCCTACAAAATTAAGTAGATAGGCTAACAGAATGATCCTCACTAGGTTTAAAATGAACTCAACTACTCAAGTTAAAATCCACCATCCTACCCATTGAACACATGAAGTCATCCAACAAGAAATGTAAAGAATGTAGCACTGATGAATCATATATAAAACCTTTTACAAATCCAAAACAAGAATTATCAGTACTACACAAAGTACAGATTTATTATTATTATTTTCACAGATTGTAAATTGAAAACAATTAAACTACCAAGAACCAAAGAACAATTGTAAAATGACAGGAAGAAATAAACGAAAAACACTTCCCTTATTTTTCAAGTTGGATAAGCAGCTTCCTCAAAGTGCAACTTCTCCTTGAAATCTTCTTTAACACCTTCAAAAAAAATCTTGAGACGATGTCCATTTACCTTAAAAACTCTTCCAGTAGAAATTTCCTGAATCTCAACAACACCATAAGGAAATACATTAGTAACACAATAAGGTCCCTCCCACCTAGACTTCAACTTACTCCGTATCAATTTAAGTCTAGAATTAAATAGTAGAACCTTGTGTTGGTGCGGTTAGGACTAACGATTTAACCCAGGTTTTGATGAATGACAAATCAGGTTAAGTTAGTTTGTTGTTGTCTGACACTTTGATCGAGTGTGCAGGAGAAGTCCAGACAGGTCGACGGGCTGACCGGATGTCTGGCACGAAGTCCAGCTAGGTCGACGGGCTAACCGGATAGCTGGCGAGATGTCCAAGCGGGTCGACGGGCTGACCGGACGCTTGGCGAGAAGTCCAGCTAGGTCGACGGGCTGACCAGATAGCTGGCGAGAAGTCCAAGCGGGTCGACGGGCTGACCGGACGCTTGGCGAGAAGTCCAGACGGGTCGACGGGCTGACCGAACGTCTGGCAGGTAAGTGAGGTAAGTCACTGAAGGGGAGTGACTGCGAGGACGCGTTCCCGGGAAGGGAACATTAGGCGTCGATCCGGCTTAGATCCATTTCGGATGTCTAAGTCGAGATCGTGACTAGATTCCGGTCTCGGAAAGACGGAATCTAAGTCATACTCTTTGCTATTAATTTGTTGAACTTTAATTGTGCTAACAATCTGTTTTACAGGATATATATATTTGCCTCCGGACTAACGTTTGTCGTGCAGGACGAATTCTGCGGGAAAACAGGGTCCGGGCGCCCGGAAGGAATCCAGGCGCCCGGAGGTCCGGGCGCCCGGAAGGGATCCGGGCGCCCGGGAGGCAAACTTTATCCTGATTGTGCATCGCCACGTGGAGCATCTCGGTTTGAGCAGCTGCGTCACATTCCAGGCGCCCGGAAGGGATCTAGGCGCCCGGAACAGCATATAAAAGAAGCCCCAGACAGGAGCTTCAGAATCAATCAAGCTGAGAACTCTTCTACTGCTGGTCTTGCTGCTCGACGCTCAGTGCGACGCCAACAAAGCTCCGACACTACGCTCCGTTCTTTTCCCTTTTTGTCGGTATTTATTTTTCAGTTTCATTAGCATTCCCTGTACGGTTCTTTTGTAATCATTATTCCGAATTGCTAGTGATTGCCCAACGAAAGTGGTCAAGGACCACGGGCCTTCGAGTAGGAGTCGTCACAGGCTCCGAACGAAGTAAAAAACATTTGTGTCTATTTTACTTTTCCGCTGCGTTTATATTCTAAGTTTTCGAATCGATATTCACCCCCCCCCTCTATCGAATCTAACGGTCCTACACCTTGTCTCCCTTATGGAATTCCTTTCTCAATATCTGTTTATCATGAAAAACTTTTGTTTTTTCTTTGTAAATCCGGGAACTCTCATAAGCCTCTAACCTAAGCTCCTCAAGCTCTTGCAACTGTAACTTCCTCTCACCACCAGCCTCTCCCAGATTCATGTTACAAGATTTCACAGCCCAATACGCTCTATGTTCTACCTCAACCGGCAAGTGACAAGCTTTATCAAAAACAATCCGATACGGAGACATTCCAATAGGTGTTTTGTAAGCTGTTCGGTAAGCCCAAAGAGCATCATCAAGTCTCCTACTCCAATCCTTCCTATCCGATTTTATTGTCTTTTCAAGAATTTGCTTAATCTCTCTATTAGAAACTTCGGCCTGACCATTCGTTTGTGGATGATAAGAAGTAGATACCCTATGAACCACACCATACTTACTAATGAGTGTCCTCATATGCTTATTACAAAAATGAGATCCTTGGTCACTAATAATAGCTCTAGGCAATCCAAATCTGCAAAATAAATGAGACCTAACAAAGTTCACAACAACAGAAGAATCGTCAGTTCTGGTGGGAATGACCTCCACCCATTTTGACACATAATCAACAGCTAATAAAATGTAAACAAAACCAAATGAAATAGGCAAAGGACCCATGAAATCAATACCCCATACATCAAAATTTTCACAAAACAAAATAGGTTGTTGAGGCATTTCATGTCTACGTCCTATATTCCCCATCTTTTGGCAATTCTCACAAGTCCGATGAAACTCAAAATCATCCCTGAATAGAGTGGGTTAATACAAACCTGAATCTAAAACTTTCCTAGCTGTACGTTGAGGCCCAAAATGCCCCCCACACGCAAGTGAATGACAAAAGGAAAGTATAGACTGAAATTCATCATCAGATACACATCTCCTTACCACCTGATCACTACCAAATTTCCAAAGGTAAGGGTCATCCCACACATAATACTTTGCATCACTCTTAAGTTTATCACATTGAATTCTTGAAAAATGCATAGGAAAGACACCAACAACCAAATAATTGACAAGATCAGCATACCATGGCAACCTACCTTGTAGCCGGAAAAGATGCTCATCAGGAAATGCATCTACAATTGGTATAGTATCCATTTTACTTCCAATCCTACTCAAATGGTCCGCCACCAGGTTCTCCTTCCCGCTCCTATCTTGTATTTCAATGTCAAATTCTTGAAGTAAGAGCATCCAACAAATCAATCGAGGCTTTGCATCTTTTTTCTTGAGAAGAAACCTGAGAGCTGCATGATCAGAAAAAATAATAACATGAGAACAAAGAAGATAAGACTGAAACTTGTCCAAAGCGAAAACAATAGCTAGAAGTTCTTTCTCAGTTGTTGTATAGTTGCTTTGAGCAGAATCCAATGTCTTTGATGCATAGCTAATAACATGAGGCGCTCCGTTAACCCTTTGAGCTAGAACTGCTCCAATTGCAAAATTAGAAGCGTCACACATAAGTTCAAAAGGTAGTAACCAATCAGGGGCACACATAATAGGAGAAGAAATAAGAGCTTCCCTGAGCCTATCAAAAGCTTTCTTGCATTTTTCATCAAACACAAACTCCACATCCTTCTACAACAATCGTGACAAAGGTAAAGCAATAATACTAAAATCTTTGATAAATCTTCTATAAAAACTTGCATGCCCAAGAAAAGAACGAACCTCCCGCACACATGTGGGATATGATAAAGCAACAATCACACTAATCTTAGCTGGATCTACTTCAATGCCTTTTTCAGAAACAATATGACCCAAAACTATACCATGTTGGACCATGAAATGGCACTTTTCAAAATTCAAAACCAAATTCTTTTCTACGCATCTATGCAAAACAGAAGATAAACTATCCAAACATGCATCAAATGAAGAACCATAAACAGTAAAATCGTCCATAAACACTTCCATGCAATGCTCAAGAAGATCCGCAAAGATACTTACCATGCACCTTTGAAATGTATCTGGGGCATTACACAATCTGAACGGCATCCTTCTATAAGCGAAAGTCCCAAAAGGACATGTAAAAGTGGTCTTCTCTTGATCCTCAGGTGCTATGCAAATATGAAAATATCCTGAATATCCATCCAAAAAACAATAATGTGTCTTCCCCGCCAACCTCTCCAACATTTGATCAATAAAGGGTAATGGAAAATGATCCTTCCTTGTTGATTGATTAAGTCTCCTATAATCAATACACACTCTCCAACTATTTTGTACCCTTGTAGGAATCAATTCATTGCCCTCATTTGCCACCACAGTAATTCTCGATTTCTTAGGCACCACTTGCACCGGACTTACCCATTTGCTGTCCGAAATAGGATAGATAATCCCAGCTTGCAGTAACTTCACAACTTCTTTTTTTACTACATCAAGAATAATTGGGTTAAGCCTCCTTTGCGGCTGTCGCACAGGTTTAGCATCATCTTCCAACAAAATCCTATGTGTATAATAGAAGAACTAATCCCTGTCAAATTTGCGAGAGTCCACCCAATCACCTTTTGATTATGCCTCAAAACATTTAACAATCTCTCCTCCTATACAACATCAAGATCTTTGGAAATAATAACTGGTAGTTGTTCATCCTTCCTTAAATAAGCATATTTCAAATGGCTCGGAAGAACTTTCAACTCCAACTTTGGTGGCTGCAAAACAGAAGGAAGTGCTTTTCCAGATTCAACCTCAACTACACAGACTCCCTCATAGTCCTTTGTCTCTGAAGTAGAAACATACTGATCCAAACTGTCACTGCATTCTGTACTCAAATCATCCCCAGAGTTATTAAAAAGAGCAGCACATTCCAGCAAGTAACCATCTAACCTATCTTCCAGTTCATCAAATAACTCTATACTCAACAAAGAGTGATCCTCTACTGGATATTTCATAGCATCCAAAATGATATACCGAACTATAGTTTCACCAAATTCCATTGACAAAGTTCCAGCATGAACATCAATTTTAGTCTTTGCTGTCTTCAAAAATGGTCTTCCCAAAATAATTAGCACATGACTTGATAAGGCATCACCCTCCATATCCAAAACATAGAAATCTGCAGGGAAAATTAATTCCTTAACCTTGACCAACACATCTTCAATCACTCCTACTGGATGAGCAAAACTTCGGTTTGCCAATTGGATCACAGCCCCTGTTGGTTGAAGAGGACCAATTCCAAGAGCCTGAAACACAAATTTCGGCATTACATTAATGGATGCCCCAAGATCCACCATAGCATCTTCAAAACAATTTTCTCCAATTTTACACGGAATAGTAAAAACTCCTGGATCCCTGCATTTTTGTGGCATAGCCTGAAATAATGCAGAAACACTTTCCCCTGCACTAACCAGCTCATCACCCTTAAGCTTCTTCTTATTAACACATAGATCCTTCAGAAATTTTGTGTACTTTGGAATGTGTTTGATTGCTTTCAGTAGAGGGATGTTTACTTCTACTCTACTAAAAATTTCCATCATCTCTTGAAATTCTCTAGACTTTTCAATAGCCTTACCCTTCCCAGGTTTTACCAACCTTTGAGGGAATGGTAGCTGAATCTCTGTCTGCTTCTGTTCCACCACTGGAATCTGCACTGCGACGGATTGAGGAACAGAACCAAATTTAATCTGCAAATCTGAATCCAAATCTCCTGAACGCTCAGCTGAATCTTCCTGTTTATTCTCAGAAACATTTTTCCCATTCCGTAGAGTGATAGCACTCACATTTCCTCTTGGATTTGGAATAGTTTGGGAAGGCAGCTGGCTTGAGGTCTGTAACTGAGTTTGTCCCTATGCAGACACCAATTGACTCACTTGTCTTTCAATGTTTTGTAATGCTGCATCAGTCCTCTGTTGTTGCTGAATTGAATGAGTACACTGCAATGAAAGTTGTTGTTGATGAAGCATCATTTGCTGCATAATCTCTTTCATGTCTTGTACTGAAAAATCAGTTTGAGTTGAGGGAAAAGACTTTCTTGGCTGCTAAAATGATGGAACAGGTTGCTGAAACTGCTGAAGTGGTTGTATTCTGTTCGGAACTGTGCTATTGTAAAACCCTGGTGGTCTCTGATTTCCTGAAAAATTGTTATTATGAATTTGTTGTGGAAAAGGCTGCTGAGCAGCTGAAATATTTCCATACCTCAGATTTGGATGATCTCTCCATCCTGGATTATAAGTAGGTGACATAGGATCGTACTTAATTGGTTGATTACCTTGCTGATATTGTGGACGATTAGGGAAGACTCTAGCTGCTGCTACAGATTGCTCAGCCGCTGAATTGCATCCATCTGATTGCAAACTGGGACAAGTATTTGTTGAATGCCAACTACTGGCACAGAATCCACATATTTTCATTGCCTACATAGGCTCCACAACTTGCTGTGGAAATTGCTGATTCACTGTCATCTGAGCTGCTGCCAACTCAATTCTATTCAACATTTCCTCTAATCTACTCTCAATTCTACTCTGTCCTGGTTGTAAAATCTGGGCTTCATGAACACCCCTTTCTACCATAGGTCTTGTACCAAATTGCTGGTAATTTGCTGCCATAGTTTCTATCAACTCCCTAGCATCATTAGGTGTCTTATTCACCAAAGCTCCTCCACTAGCAGCATCTATCATGCTCCTATCCATGAGCAATAACCCTTCATAGAAATATTGAATTAACAATTGATCACTTATTTGATGTTGTGGACAGCTTCCGCATAACCTTTTAAATCTTTCCCAATATTCATGAAGTGTTTCACCAGTAGTTTGCTGAATTCCACAAATGCTTTTCTTAATCGCTGCTGTTCTATATGCAGGAAAAAATTTATCCAGAAATACTCTCCTCATATCACTCCAACAAGTAATAGTCCCTGAAGGTAAATAGAATAGCCAGTCTTTAGCTGCATCAGCCAAAGGAAATGGAAATGCTCTCAGTTTAATATCGTCCTCCGAAATTCCCTGAGGTTTCATTATAGAGCATACCACATGGAATTCCTGCAGGTGTCGATTTGGATCCTCACCTGAATGCCCATGAAATTTAGGCAACAAGTGTATAATACCTGATCTTAATTCAAAATCAACTTCTAACTCAGGATACTCAATGCAAAGAGGTTGATGTGAATCATCAGGAGCTGCCAACTCCCTTAGTGTACTGCCATGACCAAGTACCATTCTTCTTGAAGGATCTGCAGACATAGAGCTAGAAATAGAAGACTGTCCTTTCCGAGTTCTATGTAATATATGGAAACTCCTTTCAATTTCTGGATCAAGCTGAACCAAATCTTGTTTGTTTTTCCTGGTCATCAACTGTGCTCTACTCTATCAAATGAAACATCAGATAACAAAATACTAGAGAGTAGATTAGGTCACCGGCAACGACGCCAAATTTGATAATCAAAATTAGTGTCGTTAAAATCTTGGTTTCAAATGTTAACTAAAGTCTCTTTCAACCTAAATTGGTAAGTAGACTCCAGGATCGATTCGCAAAGACTTCACAATGCTATTAATTCATTAATCTGATTTATTTCACAGCTACTATGGAATTTTCCTTGATAATGCAAAACCAATTTGACTATAAATTCCTACCCGCATTTAAGTTTCCACGATCAACATTTTTAAAGATGAATGATTATTAAAACCAAATTCTGGAAGCATCTACTTAGCCAAAAACATTACTTATAAAATTTTGCTTAAAATTGAAATTGAATCTGACGGATTAAAACCAGAAGAAACAGATTTAGATCACATAGTAATTACAAAACTCTAATTCAAAGTCAAATGGAACTGAGAGTGAAAATTTTGCATCTAAGATCAGATTATTACCTACAACCAAAGGCAAGGATAGGATGATCTACGATATTAAACCACAATGACGCAAGTGAAACTAACAGAAAATTCTTACGAAGAAAGGAATCGAATTAAATCTGAAGAAAAGAAATAGAGTATAGATCTAATGAGTTGGGATCCCCCAAGCACTCACAAAGCTAGAACACATACAACCAAACTCTGATGAAGTATTCTGATCTAGATCTGGAATGTAGCTAACTCAACTCTTCCAACTCCAGATCTGGAAAATGAGTCTCAGTGGATCTGCATCTCCTCTTCCAGATCAGTGGTGACTGGATAAAAGTTGTTGAAGATGAGCTCCAATGTACACTCCATTCTCCCGTTCCTTCTTTTCCAGAGAAAAATTGCCCCTCCCCCTTTCTGCAGCTTCCCTCTCTAATTTATAGTGTTTCCGGAACTTAGATTTCTTGTACGGCCAATATTCTCCAAAGCTCGAATCCCACGGTCAAGAAACTCCACAGCTTGAATCTAAATGAAAACCTCCTCTTCAATATTCTACAAAGATTAATTAAAATTTGTCAACAAAATACCCCGTACTTGCATTTCCATATCATAATTCCAAATAACGACTAGAGTTATTAAACATAATGAAAATGCACTTAAAACTTGATGAAAGAATAAGATTCCGAAGAAAACAACTAAAAATGATTAACCACAAATAAACTCTATCAATGGCTAGCTAGGCGACCAGCTAGGGGCGCTCGGATCAAGACCGAGGGCCCAAATTATGCCACGTCATCAAACGGTCACTTCGACCAATAAACCTATAAAAGGAGACCTGGTGCTCGAGATTTTATACAACACTTTCTGCACTTCGAATTCTTCAATTTACATTTTCTGTACTTTCAACACTTGTTAGAAGCTTCTCCACCTATTGCGAAAGGAGAATTTTTGTGTGCTTCATTTGTCTTGGATTAACAACCTCCCCAGTTGAAACCAAGTAAAATCTGACAACCTCTTTTATTTTTATGCTATTTAGTCTTGCTTATTAAAGTGTTTGTCATACTTAAGTCAGAAGCTTCGAGGAAAGATATTAAAACTTGATGAAAGAATAAGATTCCGAAGAAAACAACTAAAAATGATTAACCACAAATAAACTCTATCAAATTCCCCCACACTTGCTTTTGACCGTCCCGGCAAATTAAAATGACTCCGAAGAAAACTCAATATCACTTCTTTGAGCCATACTAACAATGTATTAAAGAATGTAAAAAGTAATTATCTATGTCCATCAATCTAATCAAAACATTCAAGTCCTACAACCTTCATAGTTCAATCAGTAAAATGGGTTCAGATACTCAAATAGTCGAGAACACTTCATCCTTCTCGGTTGAGAATTAATCTCCAACACTCTCCTAATCTAATTCTGAAGTAGAGTTCCACTCTATGCTACTTACACACTTCACTACCATATGCTTGCCTTTTTCCTCATTCTCCACTGCTCTGATATAACAAAACATGAATCAAAAAGATTTTACAATGAAATTGAAGTCAAAAGGGTAATTGAAATTGTATTAGGCACTGATTGTAGACCATGAAGATAAGGAAGAAATAGTAGTGCTGGAAACTATCTTTGATAAATTCCTACTTGTTCTTTTACCACTCTAATTACTAAAAACATCATTCCTCTATCAACTAACTCTTCCACTTAAGGATTTTGTTAAGTAACCAAGATTCGTGATTGGCTCAAAGAAGTGATATTGAGTTTTCTTTGGAGTCATTTTAATTTGCCAGGATGATCAAAAGCAAGTGTGGGGGAATTTGATAGAGTTTATTTGTGGTTAATCATTTTTAGTTGTTTTCTTCGGAATCTTATTCTTTCATCAAGTTTTAATATCTTTCCTCGAAGCTTCTGACTTAAGTATGACAAACACTTGTCGTTAAAATCTTGGTTTCAAATGTTAACTAAAGTCTCTTTCAACCTAAATTGGTAAGTAGACTCCAGGATCGATTCGCAAAGACTTCACAGTGCTATTAATTCATTAATCTGATTTATTTCACAGCTACTATGGAATTTTCCTTGATAATGCAAAACCAATTTGACTATAAATTCCTACCCGCATTTAAGTTTCCACGATCAACATTTTTAAAGATGAATGATTATTAAAACCAAATTCTGGAAGCATCTACTTAGCCAAAAACATTACTTATAAAATTTTGCTTAAAATTGAAATTGAATCTGACGGATTAAAACCAGAAGAAACAGATTTAGATCACATAGTAATTACAAAACTCTAATTCAAAGTCAAATGGAACTGAGAGTGGAAGTTTTGCATCTAAGATCTGATTATTACCTACAACCAAAGGCAAGGATAGGATGATCTACGATATTAAACCACAATGACGCAAGTGAAACTAACAGAAAATTCTTACGAAGAAAGGAATCGAATTAAATCTAAAGAAAAGAAATAGAGTATAGATCAATGAGCTGGGATCCTCCAAGAACTCACAAAGCTAGAACACATACAACCAAACTCTGATGAAGTATTCTGATCCAGATCTAGAATGTAGCTAACTCAACTCTTCCAACTCCAGATCTGGAAAACGAGTCTCAGTGGATCTGCATCTCCTCTTTCAGATCAGTGGCGACTGGAGAAAAGTTGTTGAAGATGAGCTCCAATGTACACTCCGTTCTCCCGTTCCTTCTTTTCCAGAGAAAAATCGCCCCTCCCCCTTTCTACAGCTTCCCTCTCTAATTTATAGTGTTTCCGAAACTTAGATTTCTTGTACGGCCCAGATTCTCCAAAGCTCGAATCCCACGGTCAAGAAACTCCACAGCTTGAATCTGAATGAAAACCTCCTCTTCAATATTCTACAAAGATTAATTAAAATTTGTCAACAAAATACCCCGTACTTGCATTTCCATATCATAATTCCAAATAACGACTAGAGTTATTAAACATAATGAAAATGCACTTAAAACTTGATGAAAGAATAAGATTTCGAAGAAAACAACTAAAAATGAACCTATAAACCTATAAAAGGAGACCCGGTGCTCGAGATTTTATACAACACTTTCTGCACTTCGAATTCTTCAATTTACATTTTCTGTACTTTCAGCACTTGTTAGAGGCTTCTCCACCTATTACGAAAGGAGAATTTTTGTGTGCTTCATTTGTCTTGGATTAACAACCTCCCCAGTTGTAACCAAGTAAAATCTGATAACCTCTTTTATTTTTATGTTATTTAATCTTGCTTATTAAAGTGTTTGTCATACTTAAGTCAGAAGCTTCGAGGAAAGATATTTTTTTCTTTTCAGGACAATTCACCCTCCCCCCCCCCTCCCCCCACGCTCTTGTCGGCCACATGAGACCTACAACATGGTCGAGAACAGTTAAAACTCAAAATGGAAGAACCACACTCTAAGGGAGTGTTTGGTTCAAGTTATCACATATAACCAAGGTTATGAGGAATAAAACATAATCAGAGAATGTTTGGTTCAATTTAGGTAATGCAATAAAACCTCGTTTGTTTGGAGATTTTAGTACATAACTTAGGATGATATTTTATCATATTATCCTTGGTTTAATAGTGATAATATTATTATTAATAATAGTGATATATATAAATAAATAAAATTACATAGATTTTTTTATTATTTTAGAATTTTTTTAGATAATTTTATTGGGTTTAAAATATATATATATATATATTTAATTTATTTCAACTATAGCAAGAAGTTGATTGATTTAATTAACTAAAATTTTAATCAAATACCTAAAAATACGTAAGTTCAAAAATAAAAACAAAAAAATACCATTGATCATCTTCCTCTTCTCCGCTGTCGCTGTCCATTTGTTGCCCGCTGCGTCGCCTGTCGCTACTTGCCACCCGCCACCCGCCACCCACTACCGCTCGCCGCTTGCCACCTATCGGCCACCGCCATTGCCACCTCCGGTCGCCGCACTGTGACTGCCTATCGCCCGCCCGTCGCTGCTCACAGCCGCCTGCTACTGCAGCCCACTACAGTTGCTACCACCTCCGCCGCCCATTGCCGCCCACCACCCACTGCCGCTGCTACCACCTCTGGTCGCCATGAAGCTTCACTACGATTTGGATTCACGGTGATCTGCACGCATGAAGGAATACAACATCGCTGCCTGCTGCATCGCCCCGTTGCCGATCTAACACGACCTGCCGCCCACTATCGTTGGTCATCACCCACTGTTGCCACCCGCCACTGCCACCTCCAGTCACCACTCCATTGCATGTTACATGAAGCTTTGCAATGAACCTCCTGTTGCACTTCGATCCTTCTGTGGGTAATTTCGAGGAAAAAATTGCTTAACCTCCGAAATCGAGAAAAACCTTGGGTGACCCTTAGTTTTCTGATTCTGGGAACGATGCCAAGATTGATGACGTTTGCTAATGTTTTAGAAATAAGAAAAACTTCAGAATCTAGAAAAATCTCGAACCAAACATGGTTATCCTGGATATGATTACCGTAAACAGATAACCTTGGTTATCTGTGATATCCCTGAACCAAACATGCCCTAAAGGATATGATGAACGCTCTTCTATTAAACTCTGTACTGCCAGAGTTCATGTGGGGGAAAGCTGTGTTAACAGCTAATTACCTTTTAAATAGGGTGTCCCGGAAGAAAATAGATAAGAGCCCTTATGAGTTGTAGAATGGAAGATAATTGTCTAACAAATATTTACGAATATAGAGGTGTCTTGCCAAAGTTATGGTGCCTGATCTGAAAATGATTAATATAGGACCAAAGGCTGTGTAGGTCCCTTGTGGCCGACAAGAGAGGGAGGGTGAATTGCGCTTTACAAATAAACAACAAATACCTTTCTCAAACAATCAGACTTTAAAATAATTACACACTTAAAGAAATATTACAGAATAAAAGAGAAGTATGAGACAATTCCTTTACTTGGTTGGCAATCAGAGGATTGCTACTCTAAGATAATTAAGCTCACTATAAAGATCTCCTTCTAAAACAAAATGTCGAAGGAGGAGAAGCCTTGTATACAAAAATAACGCTTGAAAATGAAAAACAGAATGAAACTTAAAGTACAGAGTGTGTTATTCGAAAAGGAGAAGATCATGGCTTTATTTATAGCTCACTGGTCAAAAATGATCATTTGTTGATGTGGCACTGTCCGGGCGCCCCCAGCGTGGTAAATCTTATCATCACACAAACGACTACACAATGGGCACGAGACAAAATCTTATCCTAGTCCAAGCGCCCGAAGTAGGTCTAGGCGCCCGAAGTAGGTCTAGGCGCCCGAAGTATGTCCGGGGGCCCAGAGCATCCGAGGGCCTAGACTTGGTCCAGGCGCCCAGACAGTCAACATCTCATTAACTGTCCGCTTCTTCTCTAATTCAGCTTCGCTCGCTTGAGTGATCTCAGCCATTCAGAATAGATGCTTGGTTCAGCCATCGTTTTGGTACTTTAGTTGGCGGTTAATTATTCTAAGGTTGTTGGGCTCTGATACCCAACTATTGGTGGGCACAGAGGCCGACAAGAGAGGGTGAATTGTTTGAAAAGAAAGATAAACCTTTTCTTGATCTTTGGAATTGATTACTTATGCACAAATAATTAAAATAAACAACAACATAAAAGGAAAGAAGCTACAGAATTTACTTGGTTACAATCTAGTTGGTTGTTAATCCAAAACAGATGAAAAGCTCTAAAAAGATCTCTTTCTTTGAAGACGAAGAAACCTCTTACACTTTTTGAAAACTCAAAAAAAGACTAGGAATGAATTACAAAAGTTGTTGTTGAAGTTGTGTTTAATTCCTAGTACCAAGGGCTTTTTATAGCCTCCTGGGATCAAGTGGCTATTGGTTTTTGTCACTTAGAGGTGCCTCCAAAGAGGTCCAAGGTGCCTCCAAGAGGATAGAGTTTATTCTTTATCTGTTGGAGTTTTTATCCTCTCTAACGGGTGCTTAACGGCTACTGGAGATGCCTCCAACTAACTTGAGGGTGCCTTCCATAAAGGCACGAGGACGCCTCCATCTTCCTTGAGGGAACCTTCCATCAGTCAGCTTGACTAGTTAATGGAGAAGAAAGGTTAACTCTTCCTAGTTCTTCCTTTTTGGGTGATTCTCCAGCCGTCTAAACGGCTACACAATGGGCACGAGATAAAATCTTATCCTAGTCCAAGCGCCCGAAGTAGGTCTAGGCGCCCGAAGTAGGTCTAGGCGCCCAAAGTATGTCCGGGCGCCCAGAGCATCCGGGGGCCTAGACTTGGTCCAGGCGCCCAGACAGTCAACATCTCATTAACTGTCCGCTTCTTCTCTAATTCAGCTTCGCTCGCTTGAGTGATCTCAGTCATTCAGAATAGATGCTTGGTTCAGCCATCGTTTTGGTACTTTAGTTGGCGGTTAATTATTCTAAGGTTGTTGGGCTTTGATACCCAACTATTGGTGGGCACAGAGGCCGACAAGAGAGGGTGAATTGTTTGAAAAGAAAGATAAACCTTTTCTCGATCTTTGGACTTGATTAGTTATGCACAAATAATTAAAATAAACAACAACATAAAAGGAAAGAAGCTACAGAATTTACTTAGTTACAATCTAGTTGGTTGTTAATCCAAAACAGATGAAAATCTCTAAAAAGATCTCTTTCTTTGAAGACGAAGAAACCTCTTACACTTTTTGAAAACTCAAAAAAAGACTAGGAATGAATTACAAAAGTTGTTGTTGAAGTTGTGTTTAATTCCTAGTACCAAGGGCTTTTTATAGCCTCCTGGGATCAAGTGGCTATTGGTTTTCCTAGGCCTAACCAACAATTGGTATCAGAGCTAGGGTTTGCCTCTGTGTATTTTTAGAATTCAAATAGGTTATGCACATGTCATACATAATTTAGGCAAGATAATAGTAGGATGTGCTAACTCTTTGGTTGCAGGCTCCAACTATTATAACTTATTGATGTTGTGTGTGATTGGACCCTTGGACATGTCAAGGGTAATATTTTGTGTGCGCATGTTTGTATGTAACTAATACAGCTGGAGCTATATTAGCCCTAGGTTTTTAAAATTTTATTTTCGATCTAGATTACATGTACATTCCCTCGAGGAATATAGGATCGATATATGTAAAATTCTATTTTTGTCGCGGATCGGATTCTTGCGAGGCGTGGTACTTTTGGAGCACCAGAGGCGCAGCGGAATAAGAAGCAAGATGGATGCGACGACTTGACCTGATGGCGATGGCTAAAGATGGCGGCAGCTAGGGTTGGAGCACATGGAGGACAGTAACAGAAAAAAGGCCATAATAGTTGGAAAATAATTTTCATATTTATTGTTTTTATTTACTGTAATGTGTGTGTATGCATTTGATTTATGCTAGCATAGGTTAAAATCCTCATTTTTAAATAACTAAGTGGGAGAGGGATTTTAATAAATCTCATGGTCTCCATTACTGGTTTGTAAGTGATGCAACAAGCTTGCGTGTTGGCTCTGAGTGCCTCCCTCCACAACGGATGGATTTGTTGCGGATCACTAGATCAAACTTCCTTTTATGGATGGTTATAGGAAATTATTTAGGAGCGTGTGATCTTCTCCAACTGAAGGGCATAATCCTATTTAATGGACTTAGTATCAAGTAATGGTATACACTTACACACATTCAATAGTATCCTCTCCAACGGAGTCACTGCTATTGTTTTGTGTGACCAAAGTGAAGCCAACTATTAATTTTATTTGTCATAAAGTTAGGATGACAAGATAATAAAATTAATGGGTCACTCCCTCCTCTTACAAATGTTGAATTTGTATACGTCCACACTAACGTGGCATGCAATATTCACGGTGATTTGAGGTGTTGGTTAATTTAAAATAGTATTGTTTGAGGAATCAATATTATTCTAAATTTATAGTCTTGACCAAAGTTTATTTTGTGATTCTTAGGATGACTTTCAACTCACTGGCAATTATACTGAAAGAGAACAAACTTACTGGTCCCAACTATATTGATTGGAAAAGAAACCTGGACATTGTTCTTACTGCTGAGAGCTATAAGTTTGTACTGACTGAGGCTTGCCCTGATGCACCTGACGGTGACTCTATCCCAGAGGAGATTGAGTATCATAAGAAATGGGTAAAAGCTGATGAGATGACGCGGTGTTACATTTTGGCATCAATGTCAAATGTATTGCAACATCAGCATCAAGATTTACCAACAGCTTATGATATAATGAACAATCTCAAAGAACTCTTTGGGCACCAGATTCGGACTGCTAGGCAAGAGGCAATGAGAAAGCTAATGACAGCCACCATGTCTGAGGGGACACCGGTAAAGGATCATATCCTCAAAATGATGGCTTATCTAAATGAAATACAAGTCCTTGGAGGAGAAATCGATGGGGAAACCCAGGTCGATATAATTCTCCAAACGCTACCTAGAAGTTTTGAGCAGTTCCGCCTGAACTATAACATGAACAAAAGAGAGTATACATTGGCGGAACTTCTGACAGAACTACAGGCAGCAGAAGGAATATTTCGACACAGTTCTCAGATTCACTATGCTGAAAATGGTTCTACTTCTAAGTCGAAAGGCAAGAAGAAGAAGAAACAGGTCTTTTCAGCAAAGAAGGTGAATAAACCTGAGGGTATAGGATAGAAAGCTGGAATGAAGAAGCCAAAGGGCAAGTGCTTCATCTGCAAGCAGTCTGGACATTGGAAAGCGGACTGTCCTCGTAGGAATCAGAACAATAAAGGTATATCTCATACTTTAGTAGTTGAAACATGTTTAGCAGTGTTATCTACCAGCACCTGGTGTGTAGATACGGGAGCCACTGATCATGTCTGTAATTCTTTGCAGGGGTTCCAGGAAACCCGGCGACTATTTGATGGAGAGATAACCGTCTACATGGGCAATGCTACTAAGGTGGCAGCTGTTGCAGTGGGAGACGTCTACTTATCTTTTGATAGAAATAGAAATTTGATTTTTAAGAAATTGTCTTTATGTACCCAGTTTTAGAAAGAATTTAGTTTCAGTTTCTAAACTGTATTTGGATGGATATTCAGTTTCTTTTAGTAACAATGTCGTTATAAAGAGAAATAAGGTGATTATCTGTTCTAGTGCATTGGTTGGCAATTTATACACTTTAAATCCATTTTCTCCCACAAAGTAAAATATGAAAATTAATAACACATCTTCTAACTCTAATAAGAGAAAAGAACCTTCGGAAATGAACCAAACGTATCTTTGACATCTAAGGCTTGGACATATTAACTTAAGTAAGATTCAAAGGCTTGTAGCCGATGGACTCTTGGGTTCATTAGAGTTGGAAAACTTCCCAACATGTGAATCTTACTTGGAAGGTAAAATGACCAAAAGACCTTTTAAGGCCAAGGGATATAGAGCCAAAGATGCGTTAGAATGGGTTCATTCTGATTTGTGTGGTCCTATGTCTATCCAGGCAAGAGGTGGTTATGAATATTTTGTCTCCTTTATAGACGATTATTCAAGATACGTATATATTTACCTGATGCGCCGCAAGTCTGAATGCTTTGACAAGTTCAAAGAATATAGGGCTGATGTGGAGAAACATCTTGGTAAAAGTATCAAGACACTACGGTCTGACCGTGGTGGCGAATACCTCTTTGGAGAGTTTAGGAATTACTTATCAGAAGTCGGGATTCAATCCCAATTGTCTGCACCTGGTACACCCCAATAGAATGGTGTGGCAGAACGAAGGAATAGGACTCTTATGGAAATGGTTAGATCGATGATGAGTTATTCAGAATTACCAAATTCGTTTTGGGGATATTCTTTAGAAACAACAGTGTACATTCTGAATATGGTACCTTCTAAAACAGTTCCTTCTACTCCCATGGAATTATAGAATGAGCGTAAACCTAGTCTGAATCATATCCGGATATGGGGTAGTCCAGCACATGTGCTGAAGGGAGATACTGACAAGTTGGAATCACGTACGGAAGTTTGTCTGTTTGTGGGATATCCTAAGGGAACGAAAGGTGGTTTGTTTTATAATCCTAAAAATCAGAAGATCATTGTTAGCACCAATGCTCGATTTTTAGAAGAAGATTATGTAATGAACCATAAGCCCATGAGTGAAATAGTTCTAGAAGAAATTAGAGAAGACACGTCTACTTTAGTACCAACAGTACAAGATGAAGTACCACAAGAAACCGCAACACGAGTCACACATGATACACAGCCAGAGATAGTGCCTCGTCGTAGTGGGAGGGTTGTGAGGCAACCTGAGAGATTCATGTTTTTGGGAGAGTCCTCGGACTTGATCCCAGGTAAACATGAACCTGATCCCCGAACATATGACGAAGGACTCCAAGATATAAATGCAGTATCTTGGCAAAAGGCAATGAATTCCGAAATAGAATCTATGTATTCTAATAAGGTCTGGGAGCTTGTAGAATCACCTGATGGTATAAAAGTCATTGGATGCAAGTGGATCTACAAAAGGAAAAGAGGGATAGATGGGAAGGTAGAAACCTTCAAAGCAAGGCTTGTTGCGAAAGAGTATACTCAGAAAGAGAGAATCGATTATGAGGAGACTTTTTCGCCAGTAGCTATGCTTAAGTCTATCCGGATACTTTTATCCATTGTCGCTCATATGGATTATGAGATTTGGCAAATAGATGTCAAGACAACTTTCCTTAACGGAAGTCTTGAATAAAACATGCATATGAAGCAACCAGAAGGGTTCATTGAAAAGGGCAATATTGAAACCAAACCTCAATCTTAACCTCTACTTAGTCTTCCTTGACCAATCCATCCTTGTTTCATCATGAAAACTCTCCCTAAATGTATACAAATATATTTTGAGGGGTTGGGAATGGTTTTATAGACTAAAAATGGTTCAAAATGCTGAAAATAAGCTTTCCTAGCTAAAATCAGCATCCCCAATCGATTAGAGTTGGGTTCCAATCGATTGAACCCTGCTGAATCGATCCACTGATCGATTCAGATTGCGTGGATCGATCGGCTGATCGATCCAACGAGCTTCTACTCACAGGAGAACTCCTCTCAATCGATCGCCCGATCGATTGAGACACTCCAATCAATCGGGTGATCGATTGGAGCTCTGAAAAACTGAAAATTTATTTCAGTGAATTTCAGAAACTCCCCTAAAATTCTACAAAAATTTAAAAATCATGAAAATTCATGTAGACATTCCTTAGGGTATATACTATCAAGGAAAAAATAGTTTTCTATGAAAATACTCCATATTTTCAAAGATTGACACAGACTTGAAAACTTGTAAAAACTTTAGTTTTTTCTTTAAGTTTGTGCCTAACTCTACAATGATGATTACTATCAAAAGATAGTCTTTATCAAGGTTTTCCAAAAGTATTTTAAAATAATTTTCAAAACCAATATCCAACCATGTTCTTTGGGCTCAATGCACATGACTTGTACATTGGCTTTCCCAATGATTGGAAAACACATAACTATGTGTCTTGATGAATTTAAAACTCAAAAGAATGCACTAAATCAACATCTTGAGTTTTGTTCATCATCCTAACATCTCACGTGTATTTAAAGTGTACGAAACCACATACAAGTCACCTTATAGTTCTTAGTGAGATGTAAACTTTGATTTTGCCCTAATCTAGGGATCATGCATATCTATCTAGGCATTTAGAGGTTATGAACATCCACCAAGGATGTTACTTGTTAATGAATGTCATTTGTTCTTAATTTGTAAGGAATTAAAATAATGCATGATGTGTTATGACATACATAAAAAAAAATTCAAAAGAAAATTTCCTATAACTACATGATGTATGTATGACATGACATGGTATTTTTGTATTTTTCATGATAAAGCATGAAAGCACAAACATGATGTCATGGCATATGATGGACAAACAAAGCATAACACATTTTCATAAATAAAATACTTAGGATAGCTATCTAAGTATCCTTAAACCTTAGCTAATTTTAAAATTGAATCCTAGATTTGCCTAAAGATGTCAAAACTCAATTTGACATTTCTTTTCTTTTTATAAATTTTGTGCCAAATTAAATTAAACATATTCCTCAAATTTTGGAATAATTTATTTTTTCAAAAGAGTAACAAATTAAATTAAGGCTTAAGTTGCCTTTAATTCCTAAGAACATACCATAATCCCAACTTGGTAGGTCTTATCATTTTCCTAAATGTGTCAATTTAATTTTAAAATCAAATTTCTCACATTATGGCACATCTTACCCTTTCCAAGAGTAACTTAGTTATCCATTTCATTTTCAAAGATTAATAATAACCTTGAAAGTGCTCTTAGAGTGCCAACTTCATCATGATTGGGTTAACTACTCTTTCAATTTGAATTGACACTCTCTAACCCACCTAAGGGGTAGAGAAAATGCTCCTAGGAACCCAAAACCTATTGGTGCTCCTTGGATGCTCTAGGTACTCACTAGGGATAACCTCCCTAGATACCTTCCTAGTGACCTTGTTAGGCTTTTTAGAAACCTTGGTCACATTTCCTAGGTCAACTCTAGGAATTTCTTCCCTTGTGATCTTCTTTGTGACTTTCTTGGACTTCTTAGAAGTCTTAGTCACGTTTGTTGCAAAAATACTCTTAGGGATAACCTCCCTAGTATTTTTGATTTGACCATTTGACCTAGAGTTGGTTCCATAATTATATGGAACCATATGGTAAGAAGGCACATCCTTTTTAGTTTTAGGTTTGTATCCCAAACCCCTATGGCCCTTGGATGACCCTTGTAGTGCTAAACATAGGTTTTGCTCATTTTGCCCTTTTAGGATACTTTCCATCCTTTTTAGGGTCTTTTCAATTTTATCAAGCCTTAATCTCAAGACTTCATTTTCTTCCCATAAATCCCTAGATTTTGATTTTTATTTAAATCCTCGAGCATTTTTATTTCTAGGCTTATAACTATGGTCCTTAGTGCTATTGCCTAACATTTTACCTACCTTCCTAACCCTAGGTGTGGTAGTCTTAGCATGGAGAGCCATATGTTTTTCTTTAATGCTATCATGCTCCCTATTTTTATGGTAAATAGCATTAAAATGATAAAAGTTGGAATTAGCATGTTTTTTACCATTATTTAAAGGGGTAGGCTCAATAAATGATACCTTTCGTTTCACCTTGGAGACTCCCCCTTAAGTCTTGACCGCTTTCTTCCCCTTGGGACATTGACTCCGGTAATGTCCTTTTTGATTGCAAGAGAAGTACACAATGTGCTCCTTGCTCTTCTTTGTTGTGGGGGTGGTCTCCTTAGGCTTCTCTTTGCCCTTTAGTGCCACTTGGTCCTTTTTCTTGGCCAATTTGAGGCATTTGCTCTTATAATGCTCATGTTCCCTACACTCAAAACATATAATATGATTTTTATTTTTAATTGAAACATTTATACCTTCATGTGTAGAGATGGCATCTTCTCCTTTTGATCCGGAGGTAGACACTTCCTCTTGATCTGACAATGATGCTCCTCCAATATATTTGACTTGACTTGTGGAGGATGCATTGTCTTCTTCTCCATTAGACCCGGATGTAGAAGCTTCTCCTTCTTCTTGATCCGATGTCAACGAAGATCGCTCCCCCTCAATCCTAGGGATGGAGGCTTCATCATCTTCATCTTGTATATGAAACAAAGAGTATGCTCCCTCTTTGCCCTTTTCATTGCATTCCTTTGAAGATGAGGCTTCTTGGACTTCTTCTTCAGAAGTTGAGCATCTCTCAACCTCGGAGTCCTCTTCCTCTTGTTCTTGGCCCATGGAGTCGCCCTCTTTGAATTTTTCTTGGATTGGTACAGTGGAGGGTTCTTCATGAAGCTTGGCCAACTTGCTCCACAATTCCTTTGCATCCTCAAATTCTCCAATTTTTTCCAAGATGTTGCTCGGCAATAGATTGACCAAAAACTTGGTCACTTTGTCATTAGCCTCACATCTTTGGATTTGTTCTTGGCTCCACTTACTCCTCTTGAGAATTTTGCCCTTTGAGTTCGCTGGAGCCTTGAAGCCTTCCATAAGAGCAAACCATTGCTCTATCTCCATCATAAGAAAATTTTTTATTCTTGATTTCCAAGAATCGAAGCTTGTCATTGTGAACGATAGAGGCACCCTTGTATCGAATCCAAGTCCATCTTGGAATTCCATCTTGAAGTTGAGCCTTTTTGTATCTTTGACTTGATGAATTTGCTTCAACTTCTTCACCCTCTAGCTTTTTGCCCCTTCCGGCGATGATTCCGGTGAAGAGCAACCTTGCTCTGATACCACTTGTTGGGACCGAAATGTAGCTACAGGGGGTGAATAGCTTGTCACAATCGTCGTGCTCTTCGTTGCTTGTTTCTTGTGGTGAAATGCAGCGGAAAATACAAAGAAACAACACTCAACGCTAACACTAGGGATTTACTTGGTATCCACCTCAAGAAGAGGTGACTAATCCAAGGATCCACACACTCACGCACCCTCCACTATGAAAAACACTCCTTTACGGTAACTATCGAAGGTGGAGAAGCCTTATAAGCTCACAATACAAGAAGAAAGGGAAGGGAAATACAATACAAGCAAAAGCTTACAAGATATGCACAAGAAACCTTAACCCTAGCTTCTTCCTCGCCTCTTGACTTGGATGTGCACCAGCACAAGCCTCTAAGAACCTTCAAGATCTGGCGTGAGAGCTGTGGAGAAGTCGCTGCGAAGATCTGCTGTGTCGCTGGAGAAGAATCGAGGAAGAACTACTGAAAGAAACGCTCGCCAACAGCTAAATACGACGCCAACGGTCAAATCTCAATCGATTGGATTGCTCCAAATCGATTGGAGAGGCTTTGGATCGATCGGTCGATTGATCCAGAGCACCTCTGTGCTCTTTGAAATTGCCTGGATCGATCGACCGATCGATCAAGGGCTTATCGCACATAATCGCGACTCCCAATCGATCGGCCGATCGATTGGAGGCTCTGAATCGATCAGACGATCGATCCAGAGCCATTCTGTGTGATTACGAGCTTCTCCCAATTAATCCACTGATCGATTGGGAGGAGGATTGTCGCAGGGACTCACCCAATCGATCAGCCGATAGATTGGGCATGAGCCAATCGATCGGTTGATCGATCCAGCTCAAGGTTTTTGCCCAAAACCAAGTCCAAAGTCCCCTAAACCAACATCCGGTCAACCATGACATGTTGGTACATCATGCTTAGCATCCGGTCACCCTTGACCTGCCAGGACTCCCTCACCAAGTGTCTGGTCAATCCCTTTGACCTACTTGGATTTTCCAACTGCCTAGCTTCACTCACTAGGTCTTTCACCTGGCTTCACTCACCAGGATTTCCCAACTGCCTAGCTTCACTCACTAGGTCTTTCACCTGGCTTTACTCACCAAGATTTTCCAGTCAAGTATTCAGTCAACCTTGACCTACTTGACTCTCCTTCACAATCTTCCCACATGAACAATCGCACCTGCAATCTCCATGTGTTATCTACATGTATTGTCAAACATCAAAACCCAAACATCAAGACTCGAGCTTGACCCAATTCAAGCTCAGTCAACCAGGTCAACCTTGACCTAGGGAATATTGAACCAACACTAGGTTCCCGGACGGGGCTATAAAAGGAGGCTTCAACCAACAGCTTAAGGACATCAATCTCTACAACTTTCATACTCGCGCGTTACTCTGAAAAGGTCTCCAGGATACCTAAAAGTTGCGTCGACAACCTACGCTCAAGTTTTCAAAGTTGTATTCTTGGTATAATTTAATTCCTGCAATTATACTTAAGTTTTGTAATTGCTTCGTGATTATAGTGATTGCCCAATGAAAGCACTCAGCGAGTGCGGGCCTTGGAATAGGAGTCGTTGAAGACTCTGAACCAAGTAAAACCACATGTGTTAGTATTCACTTTTCTTCTCTATTTTTTTCCTCTGCGTTTATCTTAACTCATGATTTTTTTCCGCTACGGTTATCTTAACTCGCTTCTTGTGTCATCCTTCTCATCTACTACGTCCTCCACTCGACTTCTTATATTCTAAGCTACATCAAAACTAATACATGGTACTTACACCAAGTATCAAGAAGCAATCCATAGTAACAAGAGATCAAGAGCAAAGGTCGTTCATTTTTGTATTCATTTCTTTGTTCTCGATGCATTTCTTATTGTATTTCTTGTATTTGTTTGTACGAGGCTTCTCCACCTCCTAGAAAGAGACTTTTATAGTGTACTATGGGTGAAGAGAGTGAACTCTTAGATTAGTCACTCCAAGAAAATGGATACTAAGTAAAATCAAGGATGTTAATATTACTTTGAGTTTTCCATTACAAATCATCATTAACGAATCTATTAGAGTTAATCACCCCCTAGCTCCCAAAGTATTTTAACGTTACATTTGTATTTTAACTAAGGCAATGTCACCACCCGATATAATAAACTAAATAACGGCTATTTTATATGACGTTAGCATGAATATTTAACTCTTCGACCCAATTACTCATCTATTTTATATGTTTATTCATTAAAATATAATAATTATTTTCACTTGTAATAAATGTTATTCTAATTTATCTACTTTTGACATTAGTATCAAATATTTAATTCTTCAAATTAATTACTCTAAAGATGATTAGTCTGACCTATAAAATTTTTTATCGATCATCAAAATAATTTAAAAGATGTTCTTAATGGTCTATCTAAACAGCATATTTTCTCAAGTCAGCTATCCTTTGGAGAGAAAATCTCCCACAATTCATTACAACTAAGTCTGATCTCGAAATTATTAGGATTTATCTTTAGAGGTCTAAATAATATTATACCGTAGGCCCGGGGACTCATTGGAGTTTGTTTGATAATTATAAAGATGGATCAGATAAAATTATAATGTATAATAATTAGTTTCATCACTTAATATATTACCCCTCAAATAATTTTTTAGTCACTTAATATGTAAGCCCTCACGTTTAAAATTCAATCCGTGCTTACGCTGCACCATTGCCTCCTAGGCATGGAGACTCCATATCAACTTCATACATGGTTGCATCTTAAAAATCAAAGAATTATATACTTTTTTTGATGTATGCAAAATTGTATCATGATTCCAACATGCTTGTTGATTAATTCAACTCTTGTTTTTTTGTTTTTTTTTTTTTGAATATTTCAGATATCCAGGCCCCCCAGACGTTAATGTATCTGAAGTAACAGACATAAACCGCTGAGATATTTATGTTAAGGAGTATTCTTTAATTTTTAGCCTAAATATCTACCGTGTAAATAGTTGACTTTATTAAGTTTACTAATAAGAATTTTGAAATAAATCAAAAGTCCTTTAAAATCTGAATTAAAATACACACAGACATACTATCTCGGCTATAAATAAGTAACAAACCGTTCGAAAATGTTATTTTAATTTATATATATTTTAGATGGTAATTGAAATTTGACCCTAAAATTTTCAATTTTATTAATCTAGAAAAATATTTAAGACAGAACATGCAAATGCAAGGAAGAGATACATTATATTTATAGCTTACAAATATTCTTTTTCTTATGGTAGGTGAATTTTCATTTACACCTACTTAATTAATACATATATTTTATATCCATTTTTTTATTTTTGTTATAGTTGGTATAAGAGAAGTTTTTGATCCGCTACTAAAATGAATCGGAAAATACTAGCAACGATTGAAATATAATGTTTTTAGATTAATTATCTATTAAAAAGAATTTATCATTTAATTTAGACTCAATTTTTAAATGTTTAAACTCAATATTTAAATACCTAGAAATTGATTATACTTTATATCCATAAACTCGTACAAAATGACCGAATCAAAATTATTCGACTTGACATAATATGATGCTCCAGTATTTCAGTTAATTCGTCTCAAAGTCAATACGGAGGAGGTAAATCACGGATGACTACTAGACTTTAAAATAATGATTGATGCATGAGGGAAGCATTTATCTTGATTATACCGAGATTCAAACCTCAAACTTTATGATGATAATACTTTATATGTTAGTCACTAAACTGTTTCGGAGACAACTTGACATAGTATATATATACATACTTAGATGTTTATATATAATAAACTAACCATTTGACTCAACTAACTTATCTAACTCAATTAATTGACTTAGCTGTTCTAATCTATTAGTTTTATTTATCAATTTTGGAATTTTAAAATGATAATTTATTAACAAATATTAGGATCGTTAGAGATTAAATAAAATTATAATTTCCCCCCTCAAAAGTTTTTTAAAAAATATCAGTTTAAGTTATTCCTCTAAATATTAAAATAAAATGTGCGTATATATTATAACTTATTATAATTCTCAGTTATATCATATGAGACGTAATCTTATCATCTCAAAAATAACTTCTTATAATTCTCAGTTTAATTTATCTTATCATATGTAATTCTTTATTTTTAAAAAACAAGTCAGGTAAAAAATAAAGAGGATATTCTTTATTTTTATTATTATATTTTTTATTTTAGTACTTTTACAGTAATTATAATTATAATTGATCTAGCAATTTAACTTAAATTACTCTAAGCAAAATTAATTATGATATGATTATAATTGTTATAATAGTTACGAGTGTTAAAGCAATCTTGATTAAATTAGCGTTATTTTAATAAAATGTTGATATACTGGAATAAAAGGTATTTTTAAAATAAAGAGTATAATGAAACATCTTTTTAATATTTTAAATATATAATATTCTTTTGATGTCAAAGTAAAAGAGATACAGCCGTCCACACGATCCCAAGTAAAGTGCACACCAGACTTGCATTATTAAAAAGGAAAAATAAAATGACATAAAAGATAAAATAAAAAGCCAGTACAAATGATTGTATTTTACACACGCTAATATTAATGACAACGGATAATAATCAGAAGATATATTCCGTTCTAAATAGAAATCAGGAATTAATTTCAATTATTGAAAGTTTAAAGATTCTCTATTTATTATCGCCCTATCACCACCGAGTGAACTATGATCCCCATCTCCAGCACCTGCAGTCGACGTACGAGAAATATAATTATGCTATTCCGAAGTAATTAAGGTCGATCGCCTTAATTACCTGAGCTATTATGCGATTCCGAACCAAGGTCGCCTTCTTCCCGGCTTTGCTTTCCGCATCGAGCTGCGGCATCCCGCCGTGGACGTGTGGTGCGACGCCGTGGTCCGGGCTCTCGTGGTCGACGACGGCCGCGCCAGCCGCCTTCCTTCTGTGGAATGAGAGCATGAACGAGTCCACCATCAGCATGAACACGGGCGAGAGCATGGCGATGAATGATTGGTTCGCCATGTGTCATCCTCTCTCGGTCCTTCTGCTTGTTAGGGTTCGAGTGGAATGCGACGTGGAGAGGTTGTTGAATCTAATTGTTATTTATGGAAAATAAAAATAGATGTATTTTTATTGATCTTTAATTATTTAGGGGGCGTTTGATTTAAGGGAAGAGGAGTGGGGAATGGAAATAGAAATCATTGATTGTCATTGTTAATGTTTGAATTATAAGAATAGGAATACAAATAAGGGAATAAATCCTTGAAATTGGGTAATAACTCATTCCTATGTACCTCCCTTTCAATGAGTTATTACTCTATTTTCATCAATCAAAATATTCCCTTATTCCAAAATACCCTTGACCTAAATTTAAAATTTTCTCCCTTAATATCAAATATCAAAATTTATTTATTTATTTTTTCTTTCATATCACTTCTCTCTCCTTGTTCTCTCTCATCATATTTTCTCTCTCATCATTTTATCACACACTTTCTCTCTCCTTAATCTCTCATATCACACTCTCTTTCTTCTTTTTTTTCTCATTACACTTTCTCTCTCATCGTACTTTCTCTCTCCTTAATCTCTTCCATCGCACTCTCTTCCTTATTTTTCTCTCATCATACTCTCTCTCCTCAGTCTCTCCCATCACATTATCTATTTTTTTCATCACACTTTCTCTCTCCTCAATCTCTCTTGTCACACTTTCTCCTTTTTTTTCCTCAACACACTATCTCTCTTATCATACTTTCTCTCTCCTCAATCTCTCCCATCACACTCACTGTTCTCTTTTTTTCTCATCACACTTTCTCTCTCATCATACTTTCTCTCTCTTCAATCTCTCCCATCACACTATCTATTTTTCTCATCACACTTTCTCTCTCATCACACTATCTATTTTTCTCATCACAATTTCTCTCTCATCACACTATCTATTTTTCTCATCACACTTTCTCTCTCATCACACTTTCTCTCTCCTCAATCTCTCTTGTCACACTCTCTCCTTTTTTTCCTCAACATACTGTCTCTCTCATAATACTTTCTTTCTTCTCAATTTCTCTCATTACACTCACTGTTCTCTTTTTTTCTCATCACACTTTCTCTCTCATCATACTTTCTCTCTTACCATACTTTCTCTCTCATTTTTCTCATCACACTCTCTCTTCTATTTTTTTCTCATCACACTTTTTCTCTCACATCTATTTTTTTCTCTTATTTTTCTTTAAGGATAAAAAAGGAAATTTTGATTTATTCCGATAGAAAATATACAACAAATCAAACATTGCTTTTAAGAGTGATATTTATGTTCATACCCATTTTCATTCCACAATATAATGATTCTCATTCCAATTCCTATTTTTAGGAAAGAATCAAACACTCCCTTAATACATTTTTCATTTTCTTTTCTGTGTGAAGGAACACCACTATACCAGGGCCCTAGAACATTGAGCCCAAGCCCAATAGAAACAAGTGCAATCCACGCCTAATAGAAGACGAGGAAAAGTAGAAGCAATAGAAGAAGAAAATGAAGCGGCGGCGGCAGGGCACTGAGAAGCCTATTAATCATCGACAATAGAAATCACAGAGGAGGTCAAGAAGAAAAAGCCACCAGACATGGAAGAGCAGCAGCCGAGCCGAGTGCATTCATTAATTCTGTTTTTCTTTTAAATTTGTGTCCTGATAGTTTAACTTCTGTTTTATGATGATCCATGACTTTAACTTTGTTGATGGGATCCACACGAAAGGAGAATTTATACAAATGCAACAAAACTATATCGTTCTAGTTGGAGATCAAAATTTTGACATAAAATGATACCAGTCTGAGTTGAATAGCTGATGATGGTTCATGTTATTTGTCAACTTAAGTATCATACCAACAGGTGATCCCAAACTCTTGCACCCCAAAGCGGCCATGAAATTGGATTTCCAATTGCTGAGGAAGTCCGGGTAGTTCATCTTCCAGCCTTAGGTTTAAGTGTTTCGGATCAGAATCTCAAATAGCATTTGGATTTCCCAAACAAGCGCCAAGTTGTATCTGTTGTTCTGTTTGTTAATATAAATGTTTGTGAACACTGAGATTACACCCCTACAAGAACTACAACTACAATATGTTTTTGCAACAAACTTTTAAGGACATGTACATTAGCAGGTGTGTGCATACCAAACCTGAAGTAATATAATCTCCTTTCTAAACAAAAATGTATTAATGTATACACTGGGCAACAATATATTAAACTGAATGTAAGGTGATGTATACATAAAGAAAGGGGCAGAGAGTCTCACCAACTTAGGTCAAATGCTGATGGGGCTTCTTTTTGTTTTGTTTGTTTTTTCTTTAACTTGAAGAAACAGGGATCATAATGCTTTCTTCATCATCAGAAGTACTTGCGCTTGCATAGCCAGTTTCGAACCTTTTTCTTCTCTCAACAGCATCCTGCACCCTCTTGTTGAACTCTTCATCAGAGCCTACTAACATGTATCGCAGCTTGAAATTTACCCTATTGGCAACCATTATCTCATACCGTGGAATTATCCTATCGTCCAGAGAATAACTAAAAAACCTGCGATTGTTTGTTCAATTCAAGTGTAAGCATATTATAGGAGGACCAAAATAGTTGCAAGTAGTTAGAAGACTTCACTATGTGATAGCACAATATTATGTACACAAAAACTAGTTCTCGTTTGATGCTTACAAATATCTTCTTTTCATCTACATGTATTGTATAAGCATCTCCATGGTCGCATGTATGCTGCTTATAAAATAAATGCATATTTATGAATTTTTGTAATGCCTTCAATATGCTAACAAAAGGAATGCATGGCGGTAAGTGGAAGTCAGTTGTTGCCTCAATTGAGCCCTCTTCAAGCAAGATTTTAAAGGCTCAACTTCTGTACATACCACAGATAAGATCAAGGGCTACCATGATATTATGTCAAGTCTTATATCTCCCTAACTCTTGCAACCCATCATAAGACTATTTACTTCAAATAAGTTTGAGTATCTCTGATAAAATATTTACCTAGGGAATTCGATAAGATCCTTAAGTGGCCGGACCATGACTCTTCTGAGGTATCTGTACTTGGGGCGGAGTGAATCAATATTGTATCGAAGCAACATTGGGAAGTTAGCAATCATCTCTCCTAGTGTTGGGAGACGTATACCCAATGATAGGAAGTACTTAACATTGCCATCTAGTTTCTTTGTGATACTGCAGCCAACTAGTTGTGGATCCAAAGCAATGACCTTTCCGATGTCCCCCTGAGTGACTCCAGCTTTAGTCATTAAAAATATGACCTGCAAAGTTTTTAGTGATTGAATCATTATGAATATTATGCCAGCAAACGCCTAAAGCAACAGAAGCATAATAAAACAAGTTTACAAAACTAACAAATATAGCATCCATCAGCTGTTCATCCATCGAACATAATTTAATAAATAGTTGGTAACTGCTAATTTCATACACTAACAATCTATCTCTTGGTTCCTGTGTCCAAGGTTAGTTTGTATTGAATGATAAACCAGCATTCTAAAGTACCAATTTCATTCATAAGAAACTCCATATGGGACATGATAAAAAAAATGATAATCCCGGTTAACCTCATTGACTATTCCTAGGGTGACCGGCCCGGTCCACGGAAGTTTCCCACCGGCTACCAGGGTAAATCGGGAAGCGTACGTGGTGGCCAGTCCAGAAACCCAGCATCCTTTGATTATACCTCCCATTTGGAGAAAAAATTTCTACAAATATGCCCTAGCTGGGGTTCGAACCGCGGATGCTTGGGTGACAACCTGGATGTCCTACCGCGGCACCATGGCCCCGGGGACCCACATGGGACATGATAGAACTATGGTAATGATGGTCGATTGGTGGCAATTCAGCAAAACCCTTATATCTAATTTTAAACCTAGAAACTTACATGACCACTTGAGTTTCATCTTCAAACATGCTAGACTATCAAAAAATATAGATTAAAGTATTCAATTTTATCAATTTGAGCCTAACAATTTTCTTCTCGTGGCCATAAGAAATCTATTGATATCTAGAATATCAGTTCATATATCATCAACTTTTTGTTTGATCCATGCAAAAGAGAGGCAATGGATGCCAGAAGTTGAAGAAGGGGGAAGAACTTTAATAAAACAATAAAAATCCACAGTTCTCATCTCAGTAATTAGCTGTTGACCATACGGAGCCCACGCAAAAATTAGAAACAAGTGTGACAGTTGCCAAAAATTTTGAGGTCTTATGTATTTCCTACCACTGAACTTTATCAAAGGCAGCATCTGTAACTCATCAAACCATGTATGTCCCAACTACTTGGATCAGCTACATGGATCCAGTTTAGAAAAACCATATATAATTTTCCTTTTAGATAAGATGCAAAACTCTAGAAGCTGCTCTTCATCACGAACTCTTTGATCTATTAGTAATATCTTCATCACTATCCTCGTATTGTTGAGATTCAAGATATCTAAAATCATAATCATATACATCCATCTTACTTATTCAGTTAATTCTTTCCATATTATTAAAACTACATGTTTTGTTTTCAGTTTTATTTTCCACTTATTACAACTTTTAGTTTCTAAAAATTTTCTACACAATTTAACGTTCAAATTTAATCTAATTACACTATAATCAGTTGCACAAAAGCATCCCAAATACATAGAGCAAGGGCATTTCTTTTGAATAACTAACCTAAAAAGACAAGGACTCAATGGTAACCCTTTACCTAAGCCTACAACTATAGAAAAAATCAGTCGTACCACTCCTAGTAGCTCTAAGACTAAGAAAAATGCTATCACACATTTTTTTATACCTCAACATAATTTCTTTTCTTCTACAAAATCCACCAGAAACTTTATCATAAAACTTTTTTTTTGGTCAATAAGAGGATACAGAAACTACTTTTTCTCTATATTTTTTCCACTAGTTATATTACTAAATAAATAACACCTGTGGTTGGGACTTCAGGGCATTAAATCAAACTGATCCTATATTTGTCAAACTTTCATCTCTTATTCTCCTCTCAATAACTCATTCCCAAATTTTCATAATATATCTTCATCCCTCTCTACTTAGAACAATATTATATATTACCTTTACTAATTAGGCATCTTCTTAATTCTTAAAAATTGTTTGAATAACATAATTAACCAAATTATAGCTTGATCTTCTAACCTCTTTCAATCTTCCATAGGAATGATATTCAAACTTACACTTTTAACCCCCTTTATTCTTTTTTAAGCTTCTTTAATCTCACTTCATCGATAAATTACCAACAAATTTATGATCTTTAAATCTACTATAACTTTTAATTGCATGTTACATTATCATCAACAAGAACCTTCCAGTATTCATCTTTTATGTATCCAACATCCCTAATTATACAAAAAAATAATCTTGTCTCAGCTAAGATACAGATAGAGATAAAGTTGACATGGTATAAACATCGCATATATTAACCTTAAGTTTATCATTGTCTCATTGTTAGATCATAATGTGTGAGTCATGTTTCTTTAACTATTTGAGATAGCTCTGGTAAAATCATGTCCAACACTTAGATAATCAAAAATCTTTTTAGTTATATCCTAGCTAAATGTGATTCAATCTTATCATGGCAAAAATGTTTTCCCTCACAGAAAACATTATGATCTATTAGGAAATTGTCAACATAATGAGGTAAAAAGTGAAAGGACAAACCACTGGCCGTATTTTCTTGTACAGGTTATATGTCAGGAAGGAAGGAAATCTCACTAGAACACCACCAATAGCTTCATTTCTGACTCCAATATCCTGTAGGAATCGTACCTGAACAATGGCATAGATATATAAATACCATATCTCAGATGACATGCCAAATAAAACAAAATACTGCTGTAATAGTTGCATGTGATGTGGTAGAAACAACGAGTAATATCACAACAAACTGATCAAACCTTGGGAGCAATAGTTGTCTCCAGATCAATACAAAAAACAATTGGTTTAACCATCAGTACTCTCTTCATCCCATCACGTTGAACACCAAGGTAATACAAATACTTCACGAGGGGTTTCCACCTTTCCTCAATGCTGCAACCCATTAAGTGAGGCTTGAAAGCTAACAATCGCCCAACTTCCTCTGTGGTTAAGCCAAATTCCTTGAGATACTGAACCTGGAAAAAAATGTCAGTATTACTTGTATTCTGATGTCAAAGTTCCTCTTTCTTAGAATGTCAATTTAGCAAATTTCATTTCTTGAACTAACCAATACACTTAGGCTCCTTTTGGTACTGTTGTGAAAAAAAAAACTGATGTTACAGTGAAGTATGTTTATAGAACATCTGAATCAAACTTGGAAAAGCTAACAGGGAAAGGCACTTATGCTAAAATAATGGTGAAAAATCAGTTAAGCCAAAAGCAGCAAGCAATTTCAGCCTAGAGAAAGCAATTTCTAATTGCTACAAGATAATTTACTCATTCAACTTCCCATAATGCGTTTTCATAGATATGTGTACACTTTTCCAAGCTAAGCTTTAAAGTAATTTGCATTTCTTCACCTTCTGCCAAAAAATTGATCTTTTGACAAAGGTAATATTGTTTGTCAAATTGTTGTTCAAGAATTAACTGAAAATGAAATAGTAGTTTAAGGATTCTTAGCATTTAACTAAAAATCATAGTATTTTGTGATCCCAAAAGATAAATTTATTATGCTATTCGGTATGAAAAAAGTAATAGAAAAGATCCTGTATATAATACAGTGGCAAGTTCAAAAAATAAAAGCATTTTGCACAAGATAAAAAAGTAAATCTGTCATGTCATCAATTACCCAACAGTAATTGGCAAAAAAAAATAATGATAATTGGCAATTCTTCCATAATTTGAAATGGCAGGAAAACTTTGATATCATCACCCAATTTTTTTTTTTAAGAACTATTAAGAATACTCACGAAGCATGAACACCTTACTAGCCATATCTTCTAAACTGAAATATCCAAGAGCCCTGGGATAATCATAGACCATTGTACCAAAGTCATTCTCATTCATCCCCATGTGCAAATAAAATTTAGCTCTCAACTCCAACTCCTCCATGCTTAAACTCAAAATCTGGGGGCAACGACTAACAACAAAGCCCATCCAATCCTTTCTCACTCCGTTACTCTCTAGATAACTTACAATCTCCTTCAGTTCATCCAAATTGCGCTCCAAAATGCAACTTGCCTTCAGAAGCACAAATCCCAGAGATTCCCCCTTCACATGAATTGACTTCAACCATGCACATACTCGCCTCACCAACTGGAGATCACCAGAACACTTGCAAATTATTTTCCCAATTTTGGGGAATGTCATGTGATTGTGTTTCAACCACCTACAATATATAGAACCTAATCAGATTTGATGAACTGGAAAAGGATAATGGAAAAATAAGGTCTTTCTACTGGAAAAGGATAATGGAAAAATAAGATCTTTCAAAAATCTGTTCGATTTATCCTACAATAGTCATCCTAGAGAAAATAGGTAGCTAAAGATGCTCACTTGACAAGAGCAACGACTCCAGAGCTCTGAATGTAGCTCTTAGCACGAGCATTGAATGACAAGTGGGCGAACTCCGGCATCAGTTTCAAGGCTGCAGCTCCAATCACGACCCGGTCTATAAATTCAGGCAGCGACGAGACAATCTTAGCGGAGTAGTTGATTCTGAGCCTTCCAGCTCTTAGGGCGTCCTTCAGCGTCTCCGAGGCAACCCCTCGACGGACCTGGAGGGCGCGTTTGAGAGCCAAATCATCGCTGTCGAGGAGCAAGCGCCTGAGGACAGCGGGCGGAGGGTCAGGATTCTCTGCCCGGGCGAAGTCGATGGAGCCAGGGAATCGGGGGACCCTCCGCGTGACGAGAGAATACTCTTCGATAACCTTCTTCCGCGTGATTTCATCTTCGTCTTCTTCCCGTCGCCCGCCGTGGCCAATTGGAGTTCCTGCGTCTTCGGGGAAGACAACAAGGGCGTTCTGGCGGCGGGAGAGGTCGGAAGCGCCGCCGGGACTGAAGTTCCGAGGGCAACTGGGGTCGAGGGCAGCGCGGAGATAGGAGCGGAGAGGGCGATAGCGGGACGGGTCGGGCCGCCGCAGGTGAAGAAGGGGTTTAGGGTTTGGGACGGGAGGGAAGAAGATGGTAGCGCGGTGGTGGTGGCAATGGCATTGCATCATGCAGTACGGTTACGAATGTCATCCTCTCAATCGACCCTTATCACTAACGGCTTCCAAAAATATGATATAAAATTAATAACTTAAAACTATTGGATTAAAACAAATGGTCCCATGGTCTAGTGGTTAGGACATTGGACTCTGAATCCAGTAACCCGAGTTCAAATCTCGGTGGGACCTTTTTTTTCCTGATATCGATTTATTACTACTGTCCATTTCAGAATATCTTTTGCCTTCGAGATTACCTTATCACCAATCCTCTGGCCTATTTTCTTCTTCACGAACGCAAGGCCTTTTAAACTCAGTTATAACATATGTCGGCCTTAAGAGTCCCCCATTATAGGTCTTCTGACAAGTCATTCCTAGCACAAGCTTCCAAATGAGAAAGTCAATCCTTTTTGTGACAAAAATGAAAAAGGACATTCCAACTTTATCAAATCATTAAATGGATACCTCTTTTATGAAAATTATCAAATGAATGTCCTATCAAATAAAAACTATCTAAAATATTCTCCAGTTGTCTGTAGATTCAAATTCTTTATTTCCAAATTAAATTTTAAAATTTAGAGTTGGTATATGATCTACTTAAAAGGTAGAGGTTATAACATGCAGCAACTGTCGGTTAACTTTTACTTTTATAACATTTCATGGACCCTGTGTTATTTTTGATCAATGGGGAAGATTTAAAACTTTCAAATTATAAAAAAAAAAAATGAAAGGGGTTCATAGGACCCACTAGATATAAAATTAATACACAGTTAATTATTATAACATGTAGTAGTTATCTATTGTTACAATAGTTCCCGGGATTATGGTATTATAGTAAAATATTTAAATTATCATTTATGTATCATGCTTCAAACTACAACTAAATATATTTGTAAAGATTTTTCAGACGTAATTAAAAAATACTGGATTTCTGGACTGACTGTCATGTATACTTTTCGATATACCTTAGTGATCGATAAAAAAATTTCGTGAGACCGGACCGACCGTTTTTACCTACTATTACAATAATAATATTATTTAATTTTAATTAATTAAGGATAAAAATCTCAATCGAATAGGTATTCAAATGCTAAAAAAAAATGAATTGGATTTCATACTACCCATAAAAATATAAAATTAATATTATTTGAATATGATCCGATATGTAGCACTTAGCACATATGACCTAATCAAATTGGGAATCGTGATTTTTTATTTTTTAAAATATTATTTTATTTTAAAAAGAGAAAATCTATTTTTATTTTTAAATTATGTTAATTTTATTTGTTATAATTTTTTTAATTATATATCTTATTTTTTAAAAAATAATCAATTATCTACGTTTCTGTATTGATCCCTTGAAAATATGCTCTCCTCCTCATAGTCATCGATAATCTTATATCCTTTATCTTTCTTGTCGGTGTTCTATGATCTTTTTCTCCTTAGTCAATAATTTCATATATTTCTCCTCCCTGACCGATAATACTCTCAAAAGATGTTATTTTTTTTCTTTATTGATGATTTCTTTTTTTTCACTCTTCCCTCTTTTTCCTCTATAAGAACAATAAATAGAAGTTCCTTATATTGGACCTCGTAATTATCTTGATGTGATCAACTAAGTTAGGTTAGGTCCTGTTTAGTTTTGATCCATGCGTCTAAGTGTGCAGGAGCATAGGAAATTGAGCGAAAGACACGGCTAGTGAGAAGGATGGCACAGGAAGGGAGTCGACGGGCTCGGTGCATCCGAGAGACGAAAGGGGTGTGAAAGAGTACACCGGTGGATAAGAAGAACGTACGCGACGTTCGAGGGACGAGAAGCTGAAGAGGAAGCCTGCTCCAGGAGAAGGTCGAAAACTGAGTTCGGGTAAGCCCTATTCCGGTGGTCGAAATCACCCAGGAGATCGTAGCAGTAAAGGAGCGAAGTGGAGCTACAAGTGCTGCTGGAGGCGCCTTCAAAGGCTGTTGAAGGCGCCTTCTGTGGAAGACACCTTCCATGGTTGGAAGGCGCCTTTTGTGGAAGGTGCCTTCCATGGCTGGAAGGCGCATTCGATGAACAGTGTGAATGCCCCTTCCAAGGCTATGGAAGGCGCTTTCGGCCAATCAAACTAGTCGTTTGCAAGTGGATAAAGCTTTATCCACTTGCCACGCTGGAGGCGCCTTTCAAGCCCTTTGGAGGCGCATTCAACCTTCGGATGAGATTTCCCAAGGGTTATAAAAAAACCCCTGGATCTAGAAAATTAACAACAACTTGAGAACAACTACTGTAATCATTTCCTAGTCCTTTCTAAGCTTTTCAAGAGTGTATGAGGCTTCTCTACCTACAGAGAAGGAAATTTTTCTAGTAGAGCTTTGCAACCACCTTGGATTAACAACCACCTAGATTGTAACCAAGTCAAATCTATTTGCCTCTTCTTTTTATTAGTTGTTCATTTTTTAGATTATAATTATTATGATAGTGCTACTAATCTTAGTTGGAAAATAAGGAAAAGGTTTTAATTCTTTTTTAACAGACGCTACGCCCTCTCACCGGCCCAGTCGCTGCGCCAACAAGTGGTATCAGAGCACAACCACCTCAGAAGGACTAACCGTCGACTAAAGCATCAAGATCAAGATGATGGCCGGTACAAGCATTCACCCACCAAAGTTTGAGGGAGACTTCGCACAATGGAAACACCGAATGGAGGTATTCTTCAAAATAGATTTCAATATTCTTTTAATAATGAAATATGGTTTTACCGTTCTAAAAAACAAAGAAGAATATTAGTGGATGAAGAAGGAACAAGTCGACTTCGTGGCGAACGGGAAAGCAGAATTCCATATGCTCAACGTTCTTTCTCCCTAGGAGGTCAATCGAATCGGCAACTACGACTCAACAAAGGAACTTTGGGAGAAGTTCCTGGAACTGCACGAAGGAACTTCCGAAATAAGCTTGCGAGACGGGACGTGCTCCGAAATCAACTGACGAAACTCCGAATGGAAAAAAAGAGAGTCGGTAGCACAACTACATGGAAGAATTTGTTAGGGTCAATATGTAGCTAGAGAGAGGGTGAATAGCTCGTCGCGCTCGTCGTTGCTTGCTTCTTGGTGATGATACACAGCGGAAAGAACAAGAAACACAAATACAACGCTAACACTAGGATTTACTTGGTATCCACCTCAAGAAGAGGTGACTAATCCAAGGATCCACATGCGACACACACTCCACTAGTAAAAACACTCCTTTACGATAACTACTGAAGGCGGAGAAGCCTTGTACAAACTCACACAACAACAAGAAGAAAAGAAGAAGCAAATACAAGTAAATCTTAAAAGATTTTATACAATGAACCCTAACTAGCTTCTTCTTCTTGTTTGGAACGCCTCTTTACCTTGGAAGTGCAAAAACACCTTGCTCCAAGAAGCTTCAAGAACTGGCGGTGAGCTCTGGAAATGTCGCCGTGAAGTGTCGAGAAGGATCGGGCGAAGTAGTGCTGAAGAAAATGCTCGCAACAGCTTTATCCAGCACCAACGGTCGGATCCCAATCAATTGGATTTCTCCCAATCGATTATGGAGGCTTTGGATAGATTGGTCAATCGATCCAGAGCGCCTCTGTGCTCTCTAGAACTCGCTTGAATCGATTAACCGATCGATTCACTCACCCTTGCGATTTTCCAGTGCTCCAATCGATCTCCCGATCTATTGGAGGCTCCCAATTGATCGGGAGATCGATTGGGAGAGCTTCTGTGCGACAAACCCAGCTTCCCAATCGATCCACTGATCGATTGGGAGGAGAGTTTGTCGCAGGACAAACCAAATCGATCAACCAATCGATTGGGCATGAGCCAATCGATCGGTTGATCGATTGGCTAAACCTGATTTGCCCTAATCAAGTCTCAAGCCCCTAAAGCCCAACATCTGGTCAACCACGACCTATTGGGAATGCCTAGCATCAGGTCACCCTCAACCTGTTAGGACTTCCTCACCAAGTGTTCGGTCAATCCTTTTGACCCACTTGGACTTTTCTCCTTGTGCCAAGTATCCGGTCAAACCTTTGACCTACTTAGACTTCTCAATACCAAGTGTCCGGTCAACTTTGACCCACCTGGATTTTCACGTGCCTGGCTTCACTCACCAGGACTTCCCTTCTACCTAGCTTCACTCACTAGGACTTTCACCTAGCTTCACTCACTAGGGCTTTCATACTACCTAGCTTTACTCGCTAGGTCTTTCACCTGGCTTCACTCACCAGGATTTTCCAACTGTCTGGCTTCAATCATCAAGACTTCTCCTCTGCCTAGCTTCACTTACTAGGTCTTTCACCTGACTTCACTCACCAAGACTTTCTATCTGTCTAACTTCACTCACCAGGACTTTCCATCTGCCTGACTTCACTCACCAGGACTTTTTCTCTGCCTAGCTTCACTCACTAGTCTTTCACCTGGCTTCACTTATCAGGACTTTCTATCTGCCTGACTTCACTCACCAAGACTTTCTATCTGCCTGGCTTCACTCACCAAGACTTTCCATCTACCTGGCTTCACTCACCAGGACTTTTCAGTCAAGTATCCAATCAGTCTTGACCTACTTGACTCTTCTTCACATCTAACTGGCCAACCTTGACCAATGGAGAATTGTACCAACAATCTCCCCAAATGACCGATCGCACCTGCAATCTCCATGTATTATCAGTGTATTATCAAACATCGAAACCCAAACATCAAGACTCAAGCTTAGTCAACTAGGTCAACCTTGACCTAGGGAATATTGCACCATTAATCTCTCCCTTTTTATGTTTGACAATACCTTTAAGTTAGGATAATTCCATAGCCTCAAACTTCGTTTCATGCCAAGGCATGAATGAGGGTTTCCTTCATTCTCCACCTTTTCTAGAGGGCAAACTCCCTCTTTAGGTAATAAAAGTCTAGCTTAAACCCTACATTCTTCCCATATTGGCACACATCAAAAAGAACTCTCCCTCTGAAGAGTTACTCACCGTTGTTCACAATTTCACTCGTTGTTCATAACACCATAATGAAAGTTCCATACCCTTCACTAACTTCAACGCTCACCCTTAAGTGTTAACCAATCCAATAATGAAGGTCTCATACCCTTCACTGTATTAACTGCTCACCCTGGAGCAGTACTCCACGTTATGATGCTCATTCTAGAGCATCCATAACCCCTTAATGAAGATATCCACTCTCCATTGCTTTTCAACGCTCAACCTTGAGCAATTATCTTTCTAAACGAAAGTTTAACCACCTTCAATGGTGTCGGAAAAGAAATTTCATGTCCTTAAAGAGTAACTCCCCCTAAAGACATGCACGTGACTTTTGTCATTGCACCAACAATGACTTGGAATCCCTAAATCTTTAGGAAACTCAAACTTTAGAAGTTTTGAAGTTCAAAAATTCAATAATGAAACTAAACCTCAACCTAAACTTCTACTTAGTCTTCCTTAACCAATCCAATCTTGTTTTCATCATGAAAACTCCCTCTGAATATAAACAAATATGTTTTGAGGGGTTAGGAATGGTTACTTAGACTCAACATGATCTAAAATACTGAAAACAGGCTTACACAGCCAAATCCAACACTTCAATCGATCAATGGATCGATTGAAGCAATGTGGATCGATCGGTGGATTGATCCACTGCGTTTCTGTTCACGTAACCTGCCTGCTCAATCGATCGCCCGATCGATTGAGACACTTCAATCGATCGGGTGATCGGGTGATCGGGTGATCGATTGAATGCCTGACATTTTTGAAAATTGATTTCAGCGAACTTCGAAAACTCCCATAAAATTCTACAAAATACTAAAAATCATGAAAATTCGTGTGGACATTACTTAGGGTATACGCTATCAAGGAAAAATAGTGTTTTATGAAAATACTTCCTATTTTCAAAGATTGACACAAACTCGAAAGCTTGTAAAAACTTTAGTATTTTCTTCTAGTTTGTGTCTAACTTTTCAATGATGATTACTATCAAAAGATAGTCTTCACCAAGGTTTTCCAAAAGCATCTTAAAATGAACTTCAAAACCAATATCCAACCATGTTCTTTGGGCTCAATGCACATAACTTGTACATTAGCTTTCCCAATGATTGGAAAACACATAACTATTTTTTTATGAACCCAAAACTCAACTAGATGCACCAAATCAACATCTTGAGTTTCGTTCATCGTCCTAACATCTCACTTGTATCTAAGGTGCACTAAAACACATACAAGTCACCTTATAGGTCTTTGTGAGATGTAAATTTTGGTTTTGCCCTAAACTAGGGATCATGTATTTCTATCTTGACATTTTAAGAATTTTGAACATCCACCAAGGATGTTACTTGTTAATAAATGTCATTAGTTCTTAATTGCAAGGGATTAAAAGTGATGCATGATGTGCTATAGCATACATCAAAAATAAATGATTTTTCAAAAGAAAATTTACTATAACTACTTGATGTATGAACGACATGACATGATATTTTTATGTTTTTCATAATGAAACATGAATGCAGCATATGATGTTATGGCATATGAAGGACAAACAATCATGGTAAGTTAGCATAAATAAAATATACCTAGATTACCTACCTAAATATCCTTAAACCTTAACTAACTTAAAATTTTAAATCCTAAATTGCCCATATTTTCTTAAGAAAATGTCGACATTCATCTTGGTATTTCTTTTACTCTTAACTTGTTGTGCCAATTAAAATTACACATACTTCCTCAAAGTTTGACACACTTTACTCTTTCAAAGAGTAATCAAATAATCCATTTCATTTTCAAAGGTTAATAAAAACCTTGAAAATGTTCTCCGAGTGTCAACTTTATCAAGGTTCGATTAACTATCCTTCCAATTTGAGTTAACACTCTCTAACCCATCTAAGGGGTGGAGAAAATGCTTCTAGGAACTCAAAACTTATTGGTGCTCCTTGGATGTTTTATGTACTCACTAGGGATAACTTCCCTAGATACCTTCCTAGTGACCTTGTTAGGCTTCTTAGAAGCCTTGGTCACTTCCTCTAGGTCAACTCTAGGGATTGCTTCCCTTGTGACCTTCTTGGTGACTTTCTTAGACTTCTTAAAAGTCTTAGTCACATTCGTCGTTGCAAAGATACTCCTACGGATAACTTCCCTTGTATCTTTGATTTGACCTCTAAACCTAGGGTTGGTTCCATAGCTATATGGAACCCTATGATAAGAAGGCACATCCTTCTTGGTCTTAGATTTGTATTCCAAACCTTTACGGCCATTGGATGACTTTTGTACTCCTAGCCCTAGGTTTTGATTCTTGGACCCTTGTGTTTCATTTATGATTCTTCTAAGGGTCCTTTCCAATTTATCAAGTCTTAACCTCAAAACTTGATTTTCTCTCCATAACACCTCGGCCTTAGATTTTTCACTAACACCTTTATTTTTCTTTTTCTTAGGCAAATACCTAGAATCCTTAGAGTTATTGCCTAAATTATTTTCTACCATACTAACCTTAGGTTGAGTGGTTTTAGCATGATAGGCTACATAATTTTCCTTAATTCTATCATGCTTCCTATTTTTATGATAAATGACATTAAAATGATAAAAACTTGAACTAGCATGCTTTTTACCATAATTCAAGGGGATAGGCTCAATAAATGATACCTTGGGTTTTACCTTTGAAGCTCCCCCTTGACTTGTGCTTTCTCCCTTAGCTTTGATCGGTTTCTTCTCCTTAGGGCATTGACTCCGGTAATGTCCTTTTTGATTGCACAAGAAGCACACTATGTGCTCCTTGCTCTTCCTTGTTGTGGGGGTGGTCTCCTTAGGCTTCTCCTTGCCCTTTGGTGCCACTTGACCTTTTTTCTTGGCCAATTTGGGGCACTTGCTCTTGTAGTGCCCATGTTCCCTACACTCAAAACATATAATATGATTTTTATTTTTAATTGAAATAATTATACCTTCATGTGTAAGGATGACACTTTCTTCTTCTTCTTCACTTGACCCGGAAGTAGAAGCTTCTCCTTCTTCTTGATCTGGTGTCAACGACAGTCGCTCCTCCTCAATCCTAGAGGTGGAGACTTCTTCATCTTCATCTTGTACATGGAACAAAGAGTATGCTCCCTCTTTGTCCTTTTTGTTGCATTCCGTTGAAGATGAAGTTTCTTGGACCTCTTCTTCGAAAGTTGAGCATCTCTCAACTTCGAAGTCCTCTTCCTCTTGGCCTTGATCTAATAGGTCGCCCTCTTTGGACTCTTCTTGATTTGGTACAGTGGAGGAGACTTCATGAATCTTTGCCAATTTGTTCCAAAGCTCCTTGGCATCCTTGAATTCTCCAACTTTAGACAAAATATTGCTTGGCAATAAATTGACCAATAGCTTGGTCACTTTGTCATTTGCCTCGCTCCTTTGAATTTGCTCTTGGCTCCAGTTGCTCCTCTTGAGAGTTTTGCCCTTAGAATTTGTTAGAGCTTCAAAACATTCCATTAGAGCAAATCATTGTTCTATCTCCACCATCAAGAAATTTTCGATCCTTGATTTCCAAATATCGAAGCTTGTTAAAGTGAATGGTGGAAGCACCCTTGTGTCGAATCCGAATCCATATCCGAATTCATTGAAGTTGAGCTCTTGATAAAATCTTTGGCTTGATGAAATTTGCTTCGACTTCTTTACCCTCTAGCTTTGTTGCCCCTTCCGGCGATGATTCCGGTAAAGAGCGACCTTGCTCTGATACCACTTGTTATGGTCGATATGTAGCTAGAGGGGGGTGAATAGCTCATCGCACTCGTCGTTGCTTGCTTCTTGGTGATGATACGCAGCGGAAAGAACAAGAAACACAAATACAACGCTAACACTAGGATTTACTTGATATCCACCTCAAGAAGAGGTGACTAATCCAAGGATCCACATGCGACACACACTCCACTAGTAAAAACACTCCTTTACAGTAACTACCGAAGGCGGAGAAGCCTTGTACAAACTCACATGACAACAAGAAGAAAAGAAGAAGCAAATACAAGTAAATCTTACAAGATTTTATACAATGAACCCTAGCTAGCTTCTCCTTCTTATTTGGAACGCCTCTTGACCTTGGAAGTGCAAAAACACCTTGCTCCAAGAAGCTTCAAGAACTGGCGGTGAGCTCTGGAAATGTCGCCTTGAAGTGTCGAGAAGGATCGGGCGAAGTAGTGCTAAAGAAAATGCTCGCAACAGCTTTATCCAGCTCCAACGGTCGGATCCCAATCGATTGGATTGCTCCCAATCGATTGGGGAGGCTTTGGATCGATTGGTTGATCGATCCAAAGCGCCTCTGTGCTCTCTGGAATTCGTTTGAATCGATTAACCGATCGATTCACTCACCCTTGCAATTTTCCAGCACTCCAATCGATCTCCCGATCGATTGGAGGCTCCCAATCAATTGGGAGAGCTTCTGTGCGACAAACCCAACTTCCCAATCGATCCACTGATCAATTGGGAGGAGAGTTTGTCGCGGGACAAATCCAATCGATCAACCAATCGATTGGCTAAACCTGATTTGCCCTAATCAAGTCCCAAGCCCCTAAAACCCAACATCTGGTAAACCACGACCTATTGGGGCATTATGCCTAGCATCCGGTCACCCTCGACCTGCTAGGACTTCCTCACCAAGTGTTCGGTCAGTCCCTTTGACCCACTTGGACTTTTCTCTTTGTGTCAAGTATCCGGTCAAACCTTTGACCTATTTCGACTTCTCAATACCAAGTGTCCGGTAAACCTTGACCCACCTGGATTTCCATGTGTCTGGCTTCACTCACCAGGACTTCCCTTCTGCCTAGCTTCACTCACTAGCACTTTCACCTAGCTTCACTCACTAGGGTTTTTATAGTGCCTAGCTTTACTCGCTAGATCTTTCACATGACTTCACTCACCAGGATTTTTCAACTGTATGACTTCACTCATCAGGACTTCTCCTCTGCCTAGCTTCACTCACTAGATCTTTCACCTGGCTTCACTCACCAGGACTTTCTATCTGCCTGGCTTCACTCACCAGGACTTTCCATCTACCTGTCTTCACTCAACAGGACTTTTCCTCTGCTTAGCTTCACTCACTAGGTCTTTCACCTGGCTTCACTCACCAGGACTTTCTATCTGTCTAGCTTCACTCACCAGGACTTTCCATCTGCCTGGCTTCACTCATCAGGACTTTTCAGTCAAGTATCCAGTCAGTCTTGACCTAATTAACTCTTCACAACTAAATGGTCAACCTTAACCATCGGAGAATTGTACCAACAATCTCCCCAAATGACCGATCGCACCAGCAATCTCCATGTATTATCGGTGTATTGTCAAAAATCGAAACTCAAACATCAAGACTCAAGCTTAGTCAACCAGGTCAACCTTGACCTAGGGAATATTGCACCAACAGAATTAAGGAGTTGATCACCAGACTAACAAACCTCAGAGAAATGGTAACGAATCAAGACGCACAAAGGTATGCTTTAAATGTGTTCCCAAGAACATCCAAATAGACAACTATAGTAGATTCCTTATATCCAAGGATCTCTAGGTAAGTACTTTAGAAAGTCTTTTCTCTACTTTTGAATTACACGAATCTCGGTATACAGGACAAAGAAAAGGACCAAGTCAAAACGTTGCCCTGAAGGCAAGAACCAGCAATTCAGACTCCGGAAAATCAATTGATGAAAACAAAGCAGCGCTAATGGTAAGAAAGTTCAATAAATTTAATAAGTCTAATAAATTTAAATCGTAGATAGAGAGGGATTACTGGAACACAGGACTGTAAACAAGCCAAGTCAAGCTGAGCTTTGGGGTGTTCAAGCTTGTTTGATAAGATAACCGAGCCGAGCCGAGCTTAAAATGAACTAAGCTTTTGAAATGAGTGTTCAAGCTTGGCTTGGTTTATTTTTTATGAGTTTGAGCTTGTTTGAAGCTTGGCTTGAGCTTAGTTCGTTTAGATATTATCAAGCTCTCAATTCAAGCTTGGCTTGAGCTTGGTTCGAGCTTGGCTTGAGCAGCTCTCAATTCAAGCTTGTTTGATTGTTTGAAACTTTTAATTGTTTGATTGGTTATTAAGATTGATAATTTAAATTTATTTATTTATTTATTTTATTGTTTATTTATCATATTGAAAAGAGTTTTATTAATAAATATGGTTCGTGAACATTGTTCACCAACGTTGTTCACGAACGTTAACGAGCTGAACACATATGTGTTCAAGCTTGTTTGTTTAGTTTAACGAGCTGTTCAAGATTGTTTGTTTAATTAATCTTATGTATATTGAACGAACATAAACAAGCTCTTACCAAGCCGAACACCAAGCTTGTTCACGAACGCTTAGTTCATTTACAGCCCTATCGGAACAAGAGGAAAGTCTGATGCTATAACTGTTGGTTACTACTCGGAAAACCTAGAGGTTCCACTGTACAAAAATTTTGTACAAAGGTCTGAACCTTTTCCTAGCTACCATGTGTTCTTTTAAATTAAATTTTGGATCGCCTGCGGAACTTAACACGTTTGATCCAAAACTTAATCTATTTGTTCTTTTAGGTTTTGACTTAGATCTCCTGCAGAACTTAACACGTTCGACCCAAACCACCTTAAGTTATTAATTCCATTAAATATTAATTTCCATAATTGGTTCCCAGTACTGACGTGGCGAGGCACACGGCCTTCTTGGATATGGGAGCAACCACCACCGACTAGACAAAACCTTTTATAGAAATCTAATATTTAATTTCCTAAAATAACTTTAGGTTAACCGAAGAGAACAATCAAATCACAAGGAAAAGAAAAAAACAAAAGAACACAACATCGAAAAATATATTCGAAATTCTAGAACGTAAGCCTCTTGTATGGGTATTATTTCCAAAAATAACTAGTATAATGCGGAAAGGAAAAATTACTAGTTATACCTTTTAGAAAGACCTCTTGATCTTCTATCGTATTCCTCTTCTAACCTCGGACGTTGTGTGGGCAACGATCTTCCGAGATGAAAAACCACCAACCACCTTCTTCTCCTCCTAGCTAGGTTCGGCCACAAAGAAAGAAGCTTCACCAAGGAAGAAAATCAAAACACTAACCAAGCTCCAAGAGATGCTCGCTTCCTCTCCTTCTTCTTCTTCTTCTCCAAGTAGTATCCGGCCACCACAAGAGCTCCAAGGAAAGAGAAGGGTTCGACCACCACAAGAGGAAGAGAGGGAAAGGATGGCCGGCCACACCAAGGAACAAAAGAGGGAGAGAAAATAATAGAGGTTGTATCTCATGAAGGCACCCTCACCCCTTCTTTTATATTCCTTGGCCTAGGCAAATTAGGAAATTTAATTACAATAAAATTTCCTCAATTTCCTTGACATGATTTAATTTAGAAAAATAAAATAAAATTTCCCCAATTGAAATCATTTGGCCGGCCACATCAATGAAATCAAATTGGACAAGTTTTAATCAACAATTAAAACTTCCTAATTTGTTTCCGGAAATTTTAAAAAATAAAATTTCTCTTCAAAATCTCTTCATGGTTGATAAAACGAAATTTCTATAATTTTAATTTTTCAACATGTGAATAATTTTTAAAGAAAAAATAAAATATCTCACCAATCTACAAATAAGGAAAGAAATCTAATCTCTTTCTTTAATCTTTTGTAGATCTTTTACAAGAGAGATATTTTAATTTTAATTCTCTTTAATAAATTATATCTCCCACATAATAAAAATTAAAATTAAAATCCCTTTTAAATTAATTTGGCCGGCCCCCACTAGCTTGGGTTCAAGCTAGGGCCGGCCACCCAATTTTATACCTATTGGTTCCCAAGCTAGCTTGGCCGGCCCCCTATTGGTGGGTATAGAAGGTGGGTATAGGTGGGTATAGTACTCTATAAATAAGAGGCTACGATAGGGACCGAGAGGAGGAATTGGTTTTGGTCTCCCGATAAAATTAAGCATCCCGTGTTCGCCCCGAACACACAACTTAATTTTATCAATAATAATTCATTCCACTAGAGAACTATTATTGAACTACCGCACCAATCCCAAATTATATTTTTGGGCTCCTTCTTATTATGAGTGTGTTAGTCTCCCTGTGTTTAAGATATCGAATGTCCACTAATTAAGTGAGTTACTGACAACTCATTTAATTAATATCTAAGTCCAAGAGTAGTACCACTCAACCTTATCATCATGTCGGACTAAGTCCACCTGCAGGATTTAACATGATAATCCTTATGAGCTCCTCTTGAGGACATTATCAACCTAGTATCTCTAGGACACAGTTTCCTTCTATAATCAACAACACACACTATAAGTGATACCATTTCTCAACTTATCGGGTTTATTGATTCATCGAACTAAATCTCACCCATTGATAAATTAAAGAAATAAATATCAAATATATGTGCTTGTTATTATATTAGGATTAAGAGCACACACTTCCATAATAACTGAGGTCTTTGTTCCTTTATAAAGTCAGTATAAAAGAAACGACCTCAAATGGTCCTACTCAATACACTCTGAGTGTACTAGTGTAATTATATAGTCAAGATAAACTAATACCTAATTACACTACGACCTTCTAATGGTTTGTTCCTTTCCATTTTGGTCGTGAGCTACTGTTTATAATTTATAAGGTACTGATAACATCATCTTCTGCATGTGACACCACATACTATGTTATCTACAATATAAATTAATTGAACAACTACAACTAAATGTAGACAATTTGACCAAATGTGATTCTTTATTCATAATGAATGTTTACAAAGCTTAGGCTTTCAGTATACACTCCAACAATCTCCCACTTATACTAATGACTAAGCTGCCATATCTTCTACCATACATCTGATTCCCATTCCCTCCACATGCCGATCAAAAGCTTTCGCCGGAAGGGCCTTAGTGAAAGGATCTGCCAGGTTATCTGCTGATGCAATCTTGGCGATGACAACTTCTCCTCGCTTCATGATATCTCGTATCAGGTGGTACTTGCGCTCTATATGTTTACTTGCCTTATGAGCTCGTGGTTCCTTCGAGTTTGTAACTGCACCGCTATTATCACAATAAATTGTGATAATTTTGGGCAAACCAGGAATCACATCTAAGTCCATTAAAAAGTTCCTGAGTCATACTGCTTCTTTAGCTGCCTCAGAGGCTGCTACATACTCAGCTTCCATAGTTGAGTCCGATACGCATTTCTGCTTAACACTCCTCCATGAAATGGCTCCACCTCCTAAAGTAAACACATAGCCTGATGTAGACTTACTATTGTCCCTATCTGATTGGAAATCTGAACCCGTGTAACCTAGAGGGAGCAAATCGTCTGCTTGGTAAATTAGTATATAATCTCTAATCCTTCTCAGGTACTTTAATATATGCTTTACCGCAGTCCAATGTCCTTGTCCAGGGTTACTCTGATATCTGCTGACCATGCCCACGGCAAAATAAATATCAGGTCTCGTACATAGCATTGCATACATAAGGCTTCCTACAGCCGAAGCATAAGGAACTGCTTTCATATCTTCTATCTCCTTTGATGTCTTTGGAGACATCTCTTTAGATAGAGCTATTCCATGCCTAAAAGGTAAGAAACCTTTCTTGGAATCCTACATACTAAAACGAGCAAGGATTGTATCTATATATGAAGCTTGGGACAGACACAAGATTCTTTTCTTGCGATCCCTTATCACTTTGATCCAAAGAATGTGTGCACACTCTCATAAGTCCTTCATATCAAATTGTTTGGACAACCATACCCTTACGTCTGATAATACCTTGACATTGTTGCCAATTAACAAAATATCATCTACGTATAGTACAAGAAATACCACCACGTTTCCGTTACACTTCTTGTATACACAAGACTCATCCGGACACTGAATAAATCCATACGACTGGATTACTTCATTAAACCGGATGTTTCAAGACCTTGAAGCTTGCTTCAGTCCATAAATGGACCGATTGAGCTTGCACACTAGATGCTCTTTGCCTTTTTCAATGAACCCTTCTGGTTGCTTCATATAAATGTTCTCTTCAAGACTTCCATTAAGGAAAGCTGTCTTGACATCCATTTGCCAAATCTCATAATCCATATGAGCAGCAATGGATAAGAGTATCCGGATAGACTTAAGAATGGCTACCGGTGAAAATATTTTCTCATAATCGATTCCCTCTTTCTGAGTATACCCTTTCGCAACAAGCCTAGCTTTGAAGGTTTCTACCTTCCCGTCTGTCCCTCTTTTCCTTTTGTAGATCCACTTGCATCCAACGGCTTTTACACCATCAGGTGGTTCTACAAGCTCCCAGACCTTATTAGAGTACATAGACTCTATTTCAGAATTCATTGCCTTTTGCCAAGATGCTGCATCTATATCTTGTAGTGCTTCGTCATATGTTCGTGGATCAGGTTCATGTTTGCAGGATCAAGTCCAAGACTCTCCCAAAACATGAATCTTTCAGCTTACCTTACAACCCCACAGTCTCGTGGTTGTGTATCATGTGTGACACATGTTGTAGTCTCTTGTGGTACTTCATCTTGTACTGTTGGTACTGAAGTAGACGTGTCCTCTCTAAGTTCTTCTAAAACAACTTTACTACTGGGCTTGTGATCCATTATATAGTCTTCTTCTAAAAACTGGGCATTGGTGCTAACAATGACCTTCTGGTCTTTAGGACTATAAAATAAACCTCCTTTCGTTCCTTTGGGATATCCCACAAACACGCGAACTTCTGTATGAGATTCTAACTTATCAGCATCTGGTTTTAGCACATGTGCTGGACTACCCCAAATCCGAATATGTCTTAGACTGGGTTTTCGCCCATTCCATAATTCTATGGGAGTAGAAGAAACTGATTTAGAAGGTACTAAGTTCAGAACGTATACTGCTGTTTCCAGAGCATATCCCCAAAATGAATTTGGTAATTCTGAATAACTCATCATTGATCTAACCATCTCCATAAGAGTCCTGTTCCTTCGTTCTGCTACACCATTCTGTTGGGGTGTTCTAGGTGCAGACAATTGGGATTGAATCCCGGCCTCTGATAAGTAATTCCTAAACTCTCCTAAGAGGTACTCGCCACCACGATCTGACCGTAGTGTCTTGATACTTTTACCTAGTCGTTTCTCCACATCAGCCTTGTACTCTTTGAACTTATCAAAGCACTCGGACTTGCGGCGCATTAGGTAAATGTATCCATATCTTGAATAATTGTCTATGAAAGAGACAAAATATTCAAAACCTCCTCTTGCCTGGACAGACATAGGACCACATAAATCAGAGTGAACCAACTCTAACACTTCTTTGGCTCTATACCCCTTGACCTTGAATGACCTCTTGGTCATTTTACCTTCCAAGCAGGATTCACAAGTTGGAAAATTTTCCAACTCTAATGAACCCAAAAGTCCATCGGCTATAAGCCTCTGAATTCTACTTAAGTTAATATGACCAAGCCTTAGATGCCAAAGATATGTTTGGTTCATTTCCGAAGGTTCTTTTCTCTTATTAGAGTTAGAAGATGAGTTATAAATTTCCATGTTTTGCTTTGTGGAAGAAATTGGATTTAAAGTATACAAATTGCCAACTAATGCACCAGAACAGATAATCACTTTATTTCTTTTAATAACTACATCGTTACTGAAAGAAACTGAATATCCATCTAAGAACAGTTTAGAAACTGAAATTAAATTCTTTTTAAAACTGGGTACATAAAGACAATTTCTTAAAACCAAATTTCTATTTCTACTAAAAGATAAGTAGACGTCTCCCACTGCAACAGCTGCCACCTTAGTAGCATTGCCCATGTAGACGGTAATTTCTCCTTCAGATAGTCGTCGGGTTTCCTGGAACCCCTGCAAGGAATTACAGACATGATCAGTGGCTCCCGTATCTACACACCAGGTGCTGGTAGATAACACCGCTAAACATGTTTCAACAACTAGAGCATGAGATATACCTTTGTTTTGGTTCCTACGAGGACAGTCCGCCTTCCAATGTCTTGCAGATGAAGCATTTGCCGTTCGGCTTCTTCACTCCGGCTTTAAATCCCGTACTCTGAGATTTATTCACTTTCTTTGCTGAACCAACTTGTTTCTTCTTCTTCTTTCCTCTCGGTTTAGAAGTAGAACCATTTTCAGCATAGTGAATTTGAGTATTGTGACGAAATAATCCTTCTGCTACTTGAAGTTAGTAGTTCCGCTAATGAATAAATCCTCTTATTCATATTATAGTTCAAACGGAACTGCTAGGTAGCGTTGGAGGATCATATCGATCTGGGTTTCCCATCAATTTCTCCTCCAAGGATCGTATCTCGTTCGGATAAGCCATCATCTTTAGGATATGATCCCTCACAGGAGTACCCTCTTGCATGGTGGCATCATTATCTTTCTCATGGCTTCTTGCCTAGAAGCCCTATCACGATGACCAAAGAGTTCCTTGAGATTGTTCATAATATCATAGGCTGTTGGTAAATCTTGATGTTGCAATACATTTGACATTGAAGCCAAAATGTAACACCGCGCCATCTCATCGCTTTTACCCATTTCCTATGATATTCAATCTCATCTTGGGTAGATTCACCGGAGGGTGCTTTAGGACATTGCTCAGTCAAGACAAATTTATAACTTCCAGAAGGACAATGTCCAGGTTCCTTTTCCAATCTATGTAATTAGGTCCAGTAAGTCTATTCTGTTGAAGTATGATGGACAGTGGGTTGAAAGTCATCCTAAGAATCACAAATAACTTTTGGTCAGAACTCTAAATTTAGAATAATATTGATTCCTCAAACAATACTATTTTAAATTAACCAACACCTCATAACACCGTGAATTTTGTATGCCACGTTAGTGTGGACGTATACAAATTCAACATTTGTAAAAGGAGGGTTTTAACCCATTAATTTTATTATCTTGTCAACCTAACTTTTTGACAAATAAAATTAATAGTTGGTATCATTTGGTCACACAAATAATAGCAGTGACACCGATGGGGAGGATACTATTAGATGTGTCTAAGTGTATACCATACTTGACACTAAATCCATTAATAAGATTATGCCCCTTCCGTTGGGGAAGATCACACGCTCTTAATTAACTTCCTATAGTCATCCAAAAATGGAAGTCTGTTCTAGTGATCCACAAACAAGCTCATCCGTTATGGAGGAAGGCACTCAGAGCCAACGCGCAAGCTTGTTTGCAACACTTACAAACCAGTAATGGAGACCATGGGATTTACTTAAAAATCCCTCTCCCACTTAGTTATTTATAAATGAGGAATTTTAACTATGCTAGCCTACTAAACTTGTAAACTAACATGCACATACAACACAATATAAAAGCAATAAATAGAAAATCTAATTTTCAACTATTATGGCTTTTATCTCTAGTTGTCCTCCGTGTGTTGTCATCCCAAGCTGCTGCCATATTTGGCCACCGCTACCGAGTCTAGCTGTCACATCCATCTTGCTCCTTGTTCCGCTGCGCCTCTGGTCCTTAGAAGGTTCCACGCTTTGCAAGATTCGATCCGCGACATAAATAGAATTTTACATTTTTGATCCTATATTCCATAAAAGGAATGTACATGTATCTAGATCAAAAATAAAATCCTAATAAAACTAAATACAGCTCCTACTGTATTTTAATACAATCATGCACACACATATAAATGCCCTTGACATGTCCAAGGGTCCAATCACACACATAATAACTAAAAGCCATAATAGTTGGATCTTGCATCCACAAAGTTAGCACATCCTACTATTAACCTGCCTAAATTATGTATGGCATGTACATAATTAACCTAATACCAAATACACAGAGGCAAAACCCTTGCTCTGATACCAATTGTTGGTTGCTACTCGGAAAACATAGAGGTTCCACTGTACAAAAATTTTGTACAAAGGTCTGAACCTTTTCCTAGCTACCATGTGTTCTTTTAAATTAAATTTTGGATCGCCTGCGGAACTTAACACGTTTGATCCAAAACTTAATCTATTTGTTCTTTTAGGTTTTGACTTAGATCTCCTGTAGAACTTAACACGTTCGACCCAAACCACCTTAAGTTATTAATTCCATTAAATATTAATTTCCATAATTGGTTCCCAGTACTGACGTGGCGAGGCACACGGCCTTCTTGGATATGGGAGCAACCACCACCGACTAGACAAAACCTTTTATAGAAATCTAATATTTAATTTCCTAAAATAACTTTAGGTTAACTGAAGAGAACAATCAAATCACAAGGAAAAGAAAAAAACAAAAGAACACAACATCGAAAAACATATTCGAAATTCTAGAACGTAAGCCTCTTGTATGGGTATTATTTCCAAAAATAACTAGTATGATGCGGAAATGAAAAATTACTAGTTATACCTTTTAGAAAGACCTCTTGATCTTCTATCGTATTCCTCTTCTAACCTCGGACGTTGTGTGGGCAACGATCTACCGAGATGAGAAACCACCAACCACCTTCTTCTCCTCCTAGCTAGGTTCGGCCACAAAGAAAGAAGCTTCACCAAGGAAGAAAATCAAAACACTAACCAAGCTCCAAGAGATGCTCGCTTCCTCTCCTTCTTCTTCTTCTTCTCCAAGTAGTATCCGGCCACCACAAGAGCTCCAAGGAAAGAGAAGGGTTCGGCCACCACAAGAGGAAGAGAGGGAAAGGATGGCCGGCCACACCAAGGAACAAAAGAGGGAGAGAAAATAATAGAGGTTGTATCTCATGAAGGCACCCTCACCCCTTCTTTTATATTCCTTGGCCTAGGCAAATTAGGAAATTTAATTACAATAAAATTTCCTTAATTTCCTTGACATGATTTAATTTAGAAAAATAAAATAAAATTTCCCCAATTGAAATCATATGGCCGGCCACATCAATGAAATCAAATTGGACAAGTTTTAATCAACAATTAAAACTTCCTAATTTGTTTTCGGAAATTTTAAAAAATAAAATTTCTCTTCAAAATCTCTTCATGGTTGATAAAACGAAATTTCTATAATTTTAATTTTTCAACATGTGAATAATTTTTAAAGAAAAAATAAAATATCTCACCAATCTACAAATAAGGAAAGAAATCTAATCTCTTTCTTTAATCTTTTGTAGATCTTTTACAAGAGAGATATTTTAATTTTAATTCTCTTTAATAAATTATATCTCCCACATAATAAAAATTAAAATTAAAATCCCTTTTAAATTAATTTGGCCGGCCCCCACTAGCTTGGGTTCAAGCTAGGGCCGGCCAGGCCGGCCCTAGCTTGGTTCCCAAGCTAGCTTGGCCGGCCCCCTTTAAGTGGGTATAGAAGGTGGGTATAGGTGGGTATAGTACTCTATAAATAAGAGGCTACGATAGGGACCGAGAGGAGGAATTGGTTTTGGTCTCCCGATAAAATTAAGCATCCCGTGTTCGCCCCGAACACACAACTTAATTTTATCAATAATAATTCATTCCACTAGAGAACTATTATTGAACTACCGCACCAATCCCAAATTATATTTTTGGGCTCCTTCTTATTATGAGTGTGTTAGTCTCTCTGTGTTTAAGATATCGAATGTCCACTAATTAAGTGAGTTACTGACAACTCATTTAATTAATATCTAAGTCCAAGAGTAGTACCACTCAACCTTATCATCATGTCGGACTAAGTCCACCTGCAGGGTTTAACATGACAATCCTTATGAGCTCCTCTTGAGGACATTATCAACCTAGTATCTCTATGATACAGTTTCCTTCTATAATCAACAACACACACTATAAGTGATACCATTTCTCAACTTATCGGGTTTATTGATTCATCGAACTAAATCTCACCCATTGATAAATTAAAGAAATAAATATCAAATATATGTGCTTGTTATTATATTAGGATTAAGAGCACACACTTCCATAATAACTGAGGTCTTTGTTCCTTTATAAAGTCAGTATAAAAGAAACAACCTCAAATGGTCCTACTCAATACACTCTGAGTGTACTAGTGTAATTATATAGTCAAGATAAACTAATACCTAATTACACTACGACCTTCTAATGGTTTGTTCCTTTCCATTTTGGTCGTGAGCTACTGTTTATAATTTATAAGGTACTGATAACATTATCTTCTGCATGTGACACCACATACTGTGTTATCTACAATATAAATTAATTGAACAATTACAACTAAATGTAGACAATTTAACCAAATGTGATTCTTTATTCATAATGAATGTTTACAAAGCTTAGGCTTTCAGTATACACTCCAACAATAACTATAATGAAGAAGGGCACATCAAACATGAATGTCCTAAGCTAAAGAATAAGGAAAAGGAAAAGTACAAAAGACCAACATCCTCCAAACACAAGACCCTCGAAGCCACGTGGGACGAGTCGTCATCCTCCGAATATGAAATCAAAACATACGCCGAACTAGCCCTACATCAATCCATCAAGAAGAAGATGAGACCAGCTCAGAGATGAGCATAGATGAAGGGGGAGGATCATCAGAAGAAAGCAGCGATGAAGGGGGAGCATTAGAAATTGAGGTAAGTGATGTACATGCTCTATCTCCCAAGCAGTTTTTTAATTTTATTAAAATTCTTATTAAAGATATAGTGAAATTAGAAAAGAAAAATGCTAAGTTAAAATTGAACTTTGCAAAAGCATGTCATCTACAATTGTATGATAATCTAAAATTAGAAATGAAAAATTAAAAATAGAAATTAAAAAATTTAAAAATTGAAAAATGAGCATGCATGCTTGAATAACTTTCAAAAATCAAAACTTAGAATTTATGGTAAATTAAATTGATATATTAAACATCACTAAGGACAACTTAGAAAAATTCCAAGAGAATATGTACCCCTCAAATTCTTAGTTAACCCAATAGGAGTGAACCTATATTGGGTTCCAAAGTCTTACCTAGATTAAACATTTTTTCTAAAGACTTTCAGAAAAGATTAAATGTTTAAATTCTTTAAAAGACTTTGTCTAGAAGTGGTTGATGATCCAATAACTAAGAACACATAGTGCCTTGCCAGATCCTAGAAGTTGATTATTGAATTAAACATTTAATTGATAAACTGATAAGCTTGTGAAATTAATTAAGATAATTATTTTCAATGTTTGTCAATTTTTTGGAAAACTCCATAAATTATAAATGATTTTAAATTTCTTTTACTTGTTTTTTTCTGTTCCTAAAACTTAAATTTTCATATTTTTTGATGTGATCAAAGGGGAGGAATAGATATAAGTTTAGGGGGAGTAGGTGGAGTTAGAATTTTTTCAAAATTTTGAATTTTTGATAAATCAATTTATTTCATACTTAGTGTTGCAAATGTTGGGATTTTCGAGCCGCAAAAACCACTTTTTGCGTTGCGGAAACCTCGAAATCTCATGTCACTGGATCTGTGCGAAGATTAAAAGAACAAAAATTTCGTGTACATGTTTTTCTATCCTATATCTACATGGTTAAGAGATTACCCTTGTAGCGAAGCCCTTCGCGAATCTCGCTCGTCCAAAAGTTACCGGATCTCGAGTGTGTTCAAGTGGGCACACCTCTATACATATCCACACGAACAATAGAGATGGAGAAAACACTTAGAGTGTGCTAGTACTCTAAAGGTGTTCGGTCAAGGAGGAGCAGAGGGAGAGAAGAAGAAGCAAGGAGGAATAATAATGATCGATAATGAAAATGAGAGTAAAAAATGACTTAAGTATTTTCATCTAATGAAAATACTTAATGCTCATTAACACCATTAATGAGCCTCATTAATGAGCCTTAATGAGTATTTAATATTCTTTATTAAATGGCCATTTTGAAACTCATTCGAAATTTGAATCTAAAATTTAAATTGAATTCCATTTATCATTGAATTCAAAATTCAATAAATATCATCATTAAGCCTCACTTGAGTCTAACTTAAGTCTAACTCAATCGAGTCTTACTCAATTAATCTAATTTAGATTACTCTTAATCCAATTTGGTTCATCACATGAACCTAATCCTCTTGGTGCATCATATGAACCGAATCTCCATCTAATTGCCCTTTGTGTGTGACCCTATAGGTTCTTGTAACGTTGGCAATGCTCCTAAACCCATTTAGAAGCATAAGTAATGAGCGGTATCTAGCAACACATCATTACTACCCAAGTTACAAGAATGTTGAGATCCAACATCACCTTGTGACTACTAATTGTGACTCTTCACAATATATGACAAGTGTCCTTCTATCCTTAACATCTAGATTGATCAATTTGAGGCATAGACGGTGTCATCCTCTGATCAATCTAAATCTTGAACTCCAAGTAGACTCACTCTAATCAAATGAGCTCAATATCTCATATTGACTCATTTGGGCATGGTCATGCACTTAGTGGTCTCACTCTATCAAGAATAACGATGTCACTCCCGTTATATAGGAGGGATATATCTCATCTACATCACTCACATCCCTCCGCATAATTTGTTACATACCCAGTAATCGCCTTTATAGTCCACCCAGTTACGGGTGACGTTTGACGAAGCCAAAGTATGTAACTCCTTATGTAGGGAACCATGGTGACTTCAGGTCCAATGACTAATAGTCATACTAATAGCCACATGAGAAAGTATATGACACTCATATAACGATCCATGATACTTTCTCATGGCGGGTCATTTAATATACATTCTCCAATGCATACACATGTGTCAACTTGATATCTCCATATCCATGACTTGTGAGATCAAGTTATCGAGTTGACCTACATGCTACTCTCGTCGCATTAACATTGTCCCTGAATGTTAATACTTGACTAGGAATGATTAAGAGTAATGTTCTCTATACCATCTCACTATCGATTCAACCAATCAATTTATATAAATAAGAATCTTCTACTCAAGGACGCTATTATACTTAGTTATTTGGCACTAATACAAGTAAGTATAATAACCAAAAATAAATGCCTTTATATACATAAGAATATGATACAATGAGTTCATACAACAATCATCATATGATTGGCTCTAGGGCTCTAACTAACAACAAATTCTTTTGCAAACTTTATACTTAAAATGTTTTATTTGTAATTTCTTTAATTGCTACTTGTTTGTTATTACCCTAACTTAAACTTGGGTTGATGCAGATCAAAAAAGGGGAGATTGTTGGACCCCGTGATTGTTTTGATGTGATCAACCAAGTTAGGTTAGGTCATGTTTGGTTTTGATCCCTGTATCTAAGTGTGCAGGAACTTAGGAGCACAGGAAGTCGAGCGGAAAACGCGGCTAGCGAGAAGGATGGCACGAGAAGGGAGTCGACGGGCTCGGTGCATCCGAGAGATGAAAGGACTGCGAAAGAGTACACCGGTGAACAAGAAGAACATACGCGACGTTCGAGGGACAAGAAGCCGAAACAGAAGCGTACTCGAGAAGAAGGCCGAAAACTGGATTCGGGTGAGCCCTATTCTGATGGCCGAAATTACTCAGGAGATTGTAGCAGCAAAGGAGCGAAGTGGAGCTGCAAGTGTTATTGGAGGCGCCTTTGAATTACTCAGGAGATCGTAGCAGCAAAGGAGCGAAGTGGAGCTGCAAGTGTTATTGGAGACGCCTTCAAAGGCTGTTGAAGGCGCTTCCGCGTCTTCTGTGGAAGATGCCTTCCATGGTTGGAAGGCGCCTTCGATGAACAGTGCGAAGGTGCCTTCCAAGGCTATGGAAGGCGCCTTCGGCCAATCAAACTAGCCGTTTGCAAGTGGATAAAGCTTTATCCACTTGCCACGCTAGAGGCGCCTTCCAAACCCTTTGGAGACGCCTTCAACATTCGGATGAGATTTCCCATGGGCTATAAAAATACCCTTGGACCTAGAAAATTAACAACTTGAGAACAACTACTGTAATTATTTCTTAGTCCTTTTTAAGCTTTTTAAGAGTGTAAGAGACTTCTCCGCCTATAGAGAAGGAGATTTTTCTAGTAGAGTTTTGCAACCACCTTGGATTAATAACCACCTAGATTGTAACCAAGTTAAATCTGTTTGCCTCTTCTTTTTATTAGTTGTTTATTTTTTAGATTATAATTATTATGATAGTATGACTAATCTTAGTTGGAAAAGAAGAGAAAGGTTTTTATTCTTTTTTGACAGACGTTGCGCTCTCTCACCGGTCCAACAGCTGCGCCAACACCTTATACATTCGTCACCCAAAATATAATACTAATATTTTTAATGATTATAAAGAATAAGATTGTATGGTAGAACTTTCACATGAAGAATTTTTAAAATTAATTATTTTAATTATATTATTGATCATATTATTTCTTTATTTTAAAGAATGTTTGAATAATTTAAAATATATTAAGGTAATTTTAATTTTTATATCATATAGAAAAATTAAATTGCTGAATAATGATTTTTTAAAAAGAAAAATATTTGAATCTTTAAAACTTTTTAACATAGATATGTTATATGATATTAATGGTTTAGATTTATTTTAGAATTAAAAGTTTAAAAATAATAGTAAATCCAAATTAAAAACAACACTTAAATGTTAAACGCTATAAAATATAGGAAGATAATTTTAATTTTTTATATAATATAGAAAAGTTAAAATTTGGTCAATAATGATTTTTGAAAAGAAAAATATTTGAATCTTTAAAGTTTTTTTAGCGCTTATATAATATTAATGGTTTAAATTTATCTTTAGAATTAAAATTTTTAAAAAGAATTACTAATATTTGAAATATTAAATTTTATAAAAAAAATAAATTCTTTTCCCCGATGAATAGCGTAGAGATACTACTTACAATATCATTATATTCAATAATATCTCAAGAAATATTAAATAATTAAATAATTTTATTAATTAAAAAAATTATTATTAAAACTTAAATATAAAAATTTAATTAGTAATTTTGCATCAAGCATTATTTAAAAATAATTTTAAAAAAATTAATATTAATATTTTATTTTTTATTTAGAAAATTATAATTATGTCAAAAAAAAAGATAAAGGTGAATATTTATTTTAAAAAAAAATATTAAACATCTAAATTTTTTCCCTAGGACTGATACATCATTAAGACTGCTTGCGATGTATAGTATCCATGTCATAGCTATTATAATGTGGAATAGTTATTTGTTATAACAATAGCATCATCCTATATTAATTTCGATCAATTAAGTATAATTATTTGAATAAAACAAGTAGGCAAATGTTATAATAAATTAAATAAATTTCATAGAACTCACTGGAGGTAAAATTCATACTATTTGAATATTATCTATAGTAGCTACCTGCTACAATAATATATGAATTTTAATAAAACATTCACATGCTAAAACAAATAAATTAGATTCTATAGGACCCAACAGATGTAAATTAACATCATCAAAATATTAATGCGTTGATGAAAAGAAGTCTATTTGATACGGGTTAATAATCAAGACAAAAGTTAAAATTAAGGTGGTGAACATCTTGGTGTCAAAGGATCAAACAGAAAATAATAAAAATTAGTCGGTCAGGCGGTCATATCCCAACTGGTAAAAGATGGGTCCGAGTCAACCCTCATTTAGCTTGGGATGATGCGTAAGACAACCGGCTCTCGACATAGAACGGCAAGACGTAGAGGGAAACTGAGTAGCCTGTCCGAATGGGGGGAATGGGGGGAGGGCAGTGGCTACAAAACCATCACATGAGCTATCAAGATCGACGGAGCGGAGGGGTCTCGACCGAGCGACTATCCCACTCGGCCAAGCAGCGGGACCTGGCCACGGACGGAGCAGAGTCCCCACCGAGCGGCTACCCCGCGTCTCAACAACGGGACCACTGTAGTATATCTCGACATCCTTTTGGAAAATAGTATCACTAACATGAGGCATGAGCGATAGGCAGATCTTACGGTCGAAGCTTCTACTGTTGCGTCAAGGATATGTATGCCCTGTTAAGGTATAGTGTCAGGAGTACTTTCCTGACAAGGCTCTTTCATGGGACACATGGGAGAGTGTGCCCATGCCTCGAGAGGCGCACACGCTACCCACTAGGACTCTATATAAAGGGGGGTCCATCACCGGCAGAGGTAGACGTTATTCTTGAGTTCTATTGTTGCTACTATTGCTCAACTTTTCTCCACATTCCGGTGACTGACTTAAGCGTCGGAGGACCAACGCCGGAGACCCCTTCCCTGGCTCGGCACTAACGTCGTTTGTTTTGCAAAGCAGAGCAAAGTCAACGTCCGGTCAGCGAAGCCGCCACCTCCTAGTTTTCCAGCTTCACGCTTTCGAACAGGATCATTTTGGCGCCGTCTGTGAGAATTTAACCTGAATCTGAACGGGAAGATGGAAGACGTTGGACGATTTACGACAGTGATACTGATATACGAGGAGCTCGACATTTTGATACAAGCCCGAGCAGCGAAGATAGTGGAGCAATAGCAACAACATAAGTTGGTCGAGCGCCAACAGGCGATGGTCGAATGCCAAGCGCAAGAGCCAGCAGCATCAACCGTTGGTTAACCAGCTGAATAGGTTGACCAAGCAGACTGGGTATCCGGTCGGGTTAATAGCAAGAAGTCGGTCGACACATATGGGGACACGCCCAATGCGCCTATCTTCTTCCATCGAGTGTTGTTCAAGACCCCATCAAAAGAAGGGGTCGAGTAAACAAGAACTAGGGGTCTTCCTCAGATGATGCGCCCATTCGAGACACAAGGAAAGGGAAGATACTCAGAGAGGATGATTCACCCGAGTTGGTCAATCAACAGTTTTCGGAGGGGATTCTGAACGACCCATTGCCAAAACATTGCACTCCGCTGGCGATCAGAGAGTACAACGGAACCACTAACCCGGATGATCATTTGGCCAAATTCGACAATGCGGCCACACTTTATCAGTACACCAATAGAGTTAAACGTCGAGTCTTCCTCACCACTCTCTCCATATCAGCACAACGCTGGTTCAAAAGATTATCGGATGGGTCAATACACAGCTTCAAGAACTTCCGGGCGGCATTCTTTCACCACTTCGCTAGCAGTCACCGCCACTAGAAGATGAGCGTGAATTTGTTCTCACTCAAGCAAGGGCTCAGAGAGGCATTGAGGGCCTACATCCAGTGCAATCAGGTGACGATGAACATCCCGACGTCTCCTCGGATGTGTTGGTGAACGCTTTCACCCAAGGACTCACTGAAGGAGAGTTCTTCCGGTTGCTCATTTGGAAGCCGCCTAGGGACTTTGACCACCTACAAAAGAAGGCCAACGAATATATCAACGTGAAAGAAACCGAGGCCGCGAGGAAGAAGGAGACGCCAGCCGAGCCTGCAAGAGTGTTTGTACGGTGGCAACCGAGCAGTCATCAACCCCCTAAGAGGCCTCGGTCAGGAGGAGCCCCGCTACACCATGAGCCCAGGACATATGTCGTGCAGCATGTGGCGGCCGCTCATTCAAAGGTTGCAAAAGGCAAGATGTGGATGTTGATGTTCTGCTCCTTCCACCAGTCGGCGATGAACAACACCCGGGACTGCTACGACCTGGTAGCTAGAAGGCCGACCCCGAGGGGATATCATCGTCGATCCCCATCACCTGATCAACGACATAGGCGCCAATCAGCCGTCCGAAGGGAAGAAGAAAGGACAACAGCCGAACCACGCTACCATCAGCCTCAGCGTGGGAACAATCCGAGTCCCGCCCGAGTCTCTGCTGAGTGGAATAGGCATTCGGCTCGATGCAAATCTATCGAAGGTGCTGCCAATGACAACCCCACTCTACGGATTCACAGGCAATAAAGTGTTGTCGATCGACCAAGTTTGCCTGGCCGTCTCGCTCGGGGAAGAGCCGTTGAAGAGGATAGGGACCACTAACTTCATTGTGGTCGATGCATCGTCGGCCTACAATGTTATATTGGGTTGATCGACCTCAACGAGTTCCGGGCGATCATATCCACCTATTGCCAGAAGATCAAGTTCTCGGTGGACGACAAGGTAGGCGAGGTCAAAGGTGACTAGTTGGACGCTCAGTGGTGTTATGTTGAGATGGTCAAATCAGAAGCAAGGGCCGCTCGAAAAAATTCGCACTTGGAGGTGAACATTATCACGGAGAAGCCTCCTACGCTGGTTTACAAAGAAAAGGAGGAGGTTCAGATCCACCCCAGCCGGTTGAAGGCAACCACCTTCATAGCCGCTGATATGGAAAGTGTGAAGAAGACAAAGATGGTTGTCTGCCTTAGATAAAATTATGATGTGTTTGCTTGGTTGACACATGAGTTTCCCGACATCTCGCTGAGTGTGGCTCAGCACGAACTCCACGTCCGACCGGACGCTCGCCGGTGAAGCAAAAGAAAAGAGACTTCAGTGTGGAACAAAACTTGATCATCCGGGCAGAGATAGAGAAACTACTGGAGGTCGGCCACATATGGGAAGTCCAATTCCCGAGCTGGCTCACTAACGCCATACTGGTCTCCAAGATGGACAACAAATGGCGAGTCTGCATCGACTTCCGTGACTTGAATAAGGCATGCCTGAAGGATTTCTATCCACTACCCTGGATAGACCAGATAGTGGACTCTACGGCAGGCTGCGAGTTGATCTGCATACTCGATGCGTATCAGGGCTACCACCAAGTGTCGCTCACCCTAGATAATCAAGAAAATGTCAGTTTTATCACGACCGATGGAATATCCTGCTACAACGTCATGCCATTTGGACTAAAAAACGCTAGCACCACCTACCAAAGGCTCATGAATAAGGTGTTTTGACAATAGATCAACCGCAACATGGAGGTATATGTCGACGACATATTAATAAAGTCACTCTGAGTTGCTGATCTATATATAGATATTGAAGAAACATGCCGAACACTAAGGGTATATGGGATAAAGCTGAACTCGAGCAAATGTCTATTCGGGGCGAAAAGTGGACGCTTCCTCGGATAGATCGTCACCGAACGGGGCATCGAGGTGAATCCGAGCAAGGTGAAGGCGCTATAAGACATGCCTCCACCTCGCACATTGAAGGAGGCCCAACGGCTGACCAAACGGATCACCGCGCTATCTAGGTTCATCTCCAAGTTATCCGACCGAAGTCATCCATTCTTCAAGGTGATGCACTGAACTACAAAGTTTCAATGGGATGTGAAGTGTGGCTGGGCGTTGGAAGAGCTTAAGGAGTACCTTAACTCATTACCTATGTTATCTAAGCCGAGCGTTGGTGAGCCACTCTGGATCTATCTGTCGTCCACTGAGTATGTGGTTGGTTCGGCATTAGTTAGGCAAAAAGGCCATGAACATCAGCTCATGTATTTTTTGAGTCATATATTGAAAGATACAGAATTTGTTGGAACCCCGTAGTAGTTTTGATGTGATCAACCAAGTTAAAGTTAGGTCCTGTGTATTTGATCCTTATGTCTAAGTGTGCAAGAGCTTAGGAACACAAGAAGTCGAGCGGAAGACGCAGCTAATGGGAAGGATGGCACGGGAAGGGAGCTGACGGGCTCGGTTCATCTAAGGGATGACATGTTGTGGAAGAGTATACTAGTGGACAAGAAGAACGCACATGGTGTTCGAGGGATGAGAAAACGGGGAGGAAGCCTGCTCGAGGAGAAAGCTGGAAATTGGGTTCGAGTGAGCTCTATTCCAGATGGACTAAATCACCCAGGTGATCGGAGTAACGGAAGAGCTAAAAGGGAGTTGCGGAGCAGCTGGAGGCACCCTCAATAGGGATTAAAGGCACCTCTGTGCCTTTCAATGGAAAGGCGCCTTCAACCCACCATGGAAGGCGCCTTCAACCTTGATTGAAGGCGCCTTAGACCTGACGGAGGTGAACGTTGCCGAAGATAATGTTTTATCCTCGGCAGATAAAATTCCATTCCTTGAAGGCACCTTGAACCTCTATTGGAGGCATCTTTAAGCTACGGATAAGATTCTACAAGAGCTATAAAAAAATCCCTAGACCTAGGAAATATGTATCAACTCCAGTATTCATTTTTTTAGCAACTGTCTGAGTAATTAACGAGTGTAAGAGGCTTCTCTGCCTTCATCAAAGGAGATCTTTTAGAGCTTTTTCATTGTCCTTGGATTAACAACCACCTAGATTGTAACCTAGTAAATCCCACGCCTCGTCTTTTTAGTGTTAATTTAATTTACTATTATTGTTGCTTTTAATTAGAGTTGAAAGAACGAGAAGTGTGTTATTTTTTTTGTTGATAGGCAATTCACTCCCCTCTTGCCGGCCACCAGCAACCCAACAGAATCCCACTACACCTGTCTTGAAAAGTTAGCTTATGCGTTGGTGTTAGCTGCTCAGAGACTCTGCCCGTACTTCCTGGCTCACCTGATTATCGTGATGACTAACAGTGCTCTAGGAAGAGTCCTCCTGAATCCGGAGGCGTCCGGGTGATTGATCAAGTAGACGACCAAGCTCAGTGAGTTTAACATTCAATACCAGCCTCGAATGGCGATTAAAGCCCAAGCCTTGCCTGATTTCATCATAGAGGTCCAAAATACCTAGTTAGATGCAACTTGGAAAATATACATTGATGGCTCGTCTACTTGGCAAGGCAGCGTGATTGACATGTTATTAATTTCACCGCGGGAGGATTGGATGCAAATTTTCGTTCGGCTGGATTATCGGGCCACCAATAATGAAGTTAAATATGAAGCACTGATAGCCGTCTTACAGGCAGTATGGTATGTCGGAGCCACAAAAATCCTCATTCACTTAGACTTTCAGTTGGCCGCTCAGCAGCTATCAGGGAAGTTCGAGATAAGCATCACCTGACTCAAACTGTACGCAGAAGCCTTCGAGAAGCTGAGAGTAAATTTTCAAGAAGTCATTATACAGAAGATCCCCCGATTAGACAACCAAGCAGCGGATGAACTGGCTAAATTAGATAGTTCATTATCCCCGGTCGTGATAAGCCAGCCAATCGAACAAGTCTCATTGGTGGTGCATATCGACTGGATGAGAATTTCCTTCCCAAATGACTAGAGAATGTCGTTGGTCGAATTCCTCCGCTCCGAAAGCACACCGTCCGATCAGGAAACAACTCACCTATTGAAGAAGAGAGTTGGACGATTTATGTTGATCGGGGATCAGTTTTACAAGCAGGCTTTCTCAAGGCCATTGCTTAAGTGCATTGGGTCGGAAGACGTGGAGTACATCCTTTAAGAAGTGAACCAAAGTTCCTGCGGAAGTCATCCGGGCTACCGTTAGCTGGCTCGGAAGATTCTCCTGGCCGGATACTTTTGGCCCACTCTCCAAGAGGATGCCGCTCGGATGGTAGTCATTTTCCTGTCCTGTCAAAAGTATCATAATATCTCGCATCGACCGACCAAGGAAATGAAAGCGTCCATGGTGTTTTGCCCATTCGACCAATGGAGCATGGACATCATTGGGTCGTTCCCCATGGCAACCGTTCAGCTAAGATTCTTGCTAGTTACGGTGGATTACTTCTCTAAGTGGGTGGAGACCGAGCCGCTAGCTAAAATAAGTAAATAGATGGTTATCAAATTCATCTGATAGAACATCCTGTGTTAGTTCGGCATCCCCTACCGACTCGTCTCGGACAATGAGAGGCAATTCGCTGGTCGGAGGCTCAAGGAGTGGTGCGAAGGTTATGACATCCACCAGACCTTCACCTCTGTGGCCTACCCCCAAAGCAACAATCAAGCGGAGGTCACCAACCGGGAGATCCTCAGAGGCCTACGAGCTCGGCTTAACCACGCAGGAGGTAGTTGGGTCGATGAGCTCCCCACCATTCTGTGGGCCCCCTGTACAACTCCAAAAGAGGTGACCGGCGTAACACCATTTCACCTAGTGTACGACGATGAAGCGGTGGTCCCCGTTGAGGTCGGAGTAGAATCCGACCGAGTGCAATTCTACGACGAGGGGAACGCCGAACAGAGACTCATAGAGCTCGACTTAGTGGATGAGGCGGGGGATAAGGCTACCGTTCGATTGATGGTGTATCGGCACCGGATGAAGCAAAATTACAATAGAAAGGTGATCCCGAGGTCTTTCCAAGTTGGCGATATAGTGTGAAAGAGAATAAAGTCGGTCAACGACATCACTAAGCTCGAGGCGCCATGGGTGGGACCTAACAAGGTCGTATAAAAACTCCACTCGGGATCCCACTACTTGGAAGATGAAGACGGAAGACAGCTCGAGCGGCCGTAGAGCACGAACCATCTCTAACCCTATGGGGTCGGGAGAGGTGCGTGAGTGCATCTGATGTACCTGTATATGTGTGTGTGTGTCTTCTTAATGCAGGACAAACATGAATAAAAATAAAGTTTTCTAGACTCTTGAGTCGATCGACCAAGTTAGAAGTCGAGCGACGACTATAAACCCCTGTTTACGCATTGCAACCGTCGAGCGGCAACATTAAACCCTAGTCTTTACCAATCGTCGAGCGGTGATGTTAAACCCTAGTCTTCATCAACCGTCAAACGACGACGTTAAATCTTGGTCTTCACCAACCGTCGAGCGGCGACGTTAAACCCTAGTCTTCACCAACCGTCGAGTGACGATGTTAAATCCTGGTCTTCTGTAACTGTCGAGCGACGATGTTAAACCCTGGTCTTCACCAACTATCGAACGATGACATTAAATCTTGGTCTTCACCAACCGTCAAGCGACGACTTTAAATCCCAATTTTCACCCACCATTGAGCGGCGACGTTAAACCCTGGTTCTCCTCAATCGTCGAGTGACAACGTTAAACACTAGTCTTCATCAATGGTCGAACGACAACCTTAAACCCCTCGCCTACATCAACAGTCGAGCGGCGACTATAAACCTGAGACCAACGAAAAATGACTTGCCCAAGCAAGTAGTATGACATCGATCGATGTGCCATAGAGTCACACTTAGAAGTTTTTCACATTATGGTAAGTGGTTCGCAGTCATACTCGATCTTGAGTGGTAACGCAATGATAAACAAATCAAAAAAATATGAAAAGGAAAAGTCGAACGACGTAGTTTGAAGGATTCACATCAAATGAAAAGGTTCGCCGAACGGGCGACCATTCATTAACACTTGCATAATTTTTACAAGTCCAAAAAGGAAGTACAAAAAAGAGAGTACGTGGGAGCAGACTCACTCAAGATAATCAAAAACATCGTCGGGCAGCGACTTGGTCATCTTGTCCCGACTGATGACTTTGTTTGTCAGGGTGGTTGGAATGTAGTCGTCGTCTTTCAGTTGGTCGAGCATCCCATCGATGGCTAGATTAAAAAGACGGAGTGCCCGATCGGTGAGCTTCTCATTGAAGGTGTCCGAGCGGAGGTAAGCCTTTTTCTGCGCCTCGAACTGGCTAGACTCCGCGTTTTGGTAAACTTGCAGCGCCGCTCGGGAGGCTTCCAAGTCTGCCTTCAGAGTCGCCAGCTTTGCATCCTTAGCGTCAAGCTGGGCCTCCGCTATAGACCAATTAGCCAACCTGCCCTCCTCCTCGAAATTCAGTGTGACCTCCGCCTCCTTCAGGTTCTGAGTCACCACTCAGAACTCTTTATTTTTTATCTCCAAGTCTTCGATAGCCCGGAGCTTCCTGGTGTTGGCCGAGTGGATCTTGGACTCAAAGGAGCTGGCCTGTCTATTAAGTCAAGCCAATTGCGGAACCTGCTCGACACTTTTGCCCTTTTCCGCCTCCAGCAGCTCGGAGCTCTTATTCAGATCATCCTTTAGTTGGGTCATCTCGACGCTCATCTGCTCCATGTGCACTTGTGAAGCCGCTTCTTGGCCACTTGAGGAGCATAGTTGTTAGACTTCATGCTCTAAATAAGCGAGCCTGTGGCACATGACCAGGCTCTCTACCCAATACTATAACGATAGAATTACATAAGCTGAATGGACAATTAATAAGAAAAGAAGGTGCAGTATACATACCCTAGTGGACATCTGGGTGCGGCTGTTAGCGAATTCCCCTGGAGAGATAATCGCCGCACGAGCTCAGGCATCAACCCAAATCGGTACGAGCGGTCCTTGAATTTTGATCTGATGCTCGGGGTGAGGGACACTAGGTCGCCCGAGCTATGGTACTCATCCATCGGCAAATGAATGATTGCCATTATTTTCCTCTGGTTGTTGGGGCTGGAGGGGTCGGAGGTTGCCCGGCCCGAAGATCGAGACGCGGGAACCGATCGAATGCGAGACACCTAGGCCGTCGGCAAAGGAGGTGCCATGAAGGTGACTAGCAGCGTGCAAATCGTCCCTTGAGGCAGTCTAGATAGCAATGGTGTCCAGTTGGATGATATGGACGCAGGGAGTTCTACGACTCCTTGCTCAAGAGGCGGAAGGGAGGTCTCACGTCGCTCGGAAGAGGGTCAGGAGATGACCGTTATGGGGGTCTGCAAGGCTGAAGTTTCATATCAGGAGGACCCCTGTTGGAGTGTATACTGAAAGCCTAAGCTTTGTAAACATTCATTATGAATAAAGAATCACATTTGGTCTAATTATCTACATTTGTTTTATAGTTGTTCATTTAATTTATATTGTAGATAACATAGTATGTGGTGTCACATACAGAAGATGATGTTATCAGTACCTTATAAATTATAAACAGTAGCTCACGACCAGAATGGAAAGGAACAAACCATTAGAAGGTCGTAGTGTAATTAGGTATTAGTTTATCTTGACTATATAATTACACTAGTACACTCAGAGTGTATTGAGTAGGACCATTTGAGGTTGTTCCTTTTATACTGACTTTATAAAGGAACAAAGACCTCAGTTATTATGGAAGTGTGTGCTCTTAATCCTAATATAATAACAAGCACATATGTTTGATATTTATTTCTTTAATTTATCAATGGGTGAGATTTAGTTCGATGAATCAATAAACCCGATAAATTGGGAAATGGTATCACTCATAGTGTGTGTTGTTGATTATAGAAGGAAACTGTGTCCTAGTGATACTAGGTTGATAATGTCCTCAAGAGGAGCTCATAAAGATTGTCATGTTAAACCCTGCAGGTGGACTTAGTCCGACATGATAATAAGGTTGAGTGGTACTACTCTTGGACTTAGATATTAATTAAATGAGTTGTCAGTAACTCACTTAATTAGTGGACATTCGATATCTTAAACACGGAGACTAACACACTCATAATAAGAAGCAGCCCAAAATGTAATTTGGGATTGGTGCGGTAGTTCAATGATAGTTCTCTAGTGGAATGAATTATCATTGATAAAATTAAGTTGTGTGTTCAGGCGAACATAGGATGCTTAATTTTATCGGGAGACCAAAACCAATTCCTCCTCTCGGTCCCTATCGTAGCCTCTTATTTATAGAGTACTATACCCACATATACCCACCTTCTATACCCACCTAAAGGGGGCCGACCAAGCTAGCTTGGGAACCAAGCTAGGGCCGGCCTAAGCTTGAGTTTAAGGTGGCCCTAGCTTGAACCCAAGCTAGTAGGGCCGGCCATAATTAAATAAAAAAGAAATTTAATTTTAGATTTTATTATTATGTGGAAGATATAATTTAAAGAGAATTAAAATTAAAATATCTCTCTTGTAAAAGATTTACAAAAGATTAAAGAAAGAGATTAGATCTCTTTCCTTATTTGTAGATTGGAGAGATGTTTTATTTTCTCTTTAAAATTATTCACATGTTAATAAAATTAAAATTATAGATATTTCCTTTTATTAACCATGAAGAGATTTTTAAAGAGAAATTTTATTTTTTAAAATTTCCGGAAACAAATAAGGAAAGTTTTAATTGTTGATTAAAACTTGTCCAATTTGCTTCCTCTTGATGTGGCCGGCCATTAGAGTTTATTTGGGAAATTTTATTTTATTTTTCTCAAATAAATCATGTCAAGGAAATTAAGGAAATTTTATTGTAATTAAATTTCCTAATTTGCCTAGGCCAAGGAATATAAAAGAAGGGGTGAGGGTGCCTTCACAAGACACAACCTCTATTGTTTTCTCTCCCTTTCTCCTTGGTGTTGTGGCCGGCCATTACCCTTTCCCTCTCTTCCTCTTGTGGTGGCCGAATACTTCATCTCTCTTGGAGTTCTTGTGGTGGCCGGATACTACTTGGAGAAGAAGAAGAAGAAGGAGAGAAAGCTAGCATCTCTTGGAGCTTGGTTAGTATTTTGATTTTCTTCTTTGGTAAAGTTCTTCCTTTGTGGCCGAACCTTGCTTGGAGAAGAAGAAGGTGGTTGGTGGTTTCTCATCTTGGTAGATCGTTGCCCACACAACGTCCGAGGTTAGAAGAGGAATACGGTAGAAGATCAAGAGGTTTTCTACAAGGTATAACTAGTAATTTCTATTTCCGCATCATGCTAGTTATTTATGGAAATAATACCAAATACAAGAGGCTTACATGCTAGTACTTCGCAGATGTCTTTTCCAAGTTTTGTTCTTTTTTTTCTTTCTTTTCCTTGTGATTTGATTGTTCTCTTTGGTTAACCTAAAGTTATTTTAGGCAATTAAATATTAGCTTTCTATTAAAGGTTTTGTCTAGTCGGTGGTGGTTGCTCCCATATCCAAGAAGGTCATGTGCCTCGCCACGTCAGACTGGGAACCTTTATGGAAATTAATATTTAATGGAATTAATAACTTAAGGAGACTTGGGTCGACGTGTTAAGTTCCGCAGAGATCCAAGTCAAAACCTAAAGAACAAATAGATTAAGTTTTGGATCAAACGTGTTAAGTTCCGCAGAGATCCAAAATTTAATTTAAAAGAACACATGGTAGCTAGGAAAGGTTCAGATCTTTGTACAAAATTTTTGTACAGTGGAACCTATAGGCTTTCCGAGTAGCAACCAACAATTGGTATCGAGCTAGGGTTTTGCCTCGTGTATTTGGTATTTAGTTTAATTATGCACATGTCATACATAATTTAGGCAAGTTAATAGTAGGATGTGCTAACTCTATGGATGCAGGATCCAACTATTATGGCTTTTAGTTAATTATGTGTGTGATTGGACCCTTGGACATGTCAAGGGCAATTTATATGTGTGTGCATGATTGTATTAAAATACAGCGTATTTAGTTTTATTAGGATTTTATTTTTGATCTAGATACATGTACATTCCTTTTATGGAATATAGGATCAAAATGTAAAATTCTATTTATGTCGCGGATCGAATCTTGCAAAGCGTGGAACCTTCTAAGGACCAAAGGCGCAGTGGAACTCGGAGCAAGATGGATGCGACAGTTAGACCCGGTGGCGGTGGCCAAATATGGCAGCAGCTTCGGATGACAACACACGGAGGACAATTAAAGATAAAAACCATAATAGTTGAAAATTAGATTTTCTATTTATTGCTTTTATATTGTGCTGTGTGTGCATGTTAGTTTACAAGTTTAGTAGGCTAGCATAGTTAAAATTCCTCATTTATAAATAACTAAGTGGGAGAGGGATTTTTAAGTAAATCCCATGGTCTCCATTACTGGTTTGTAAGTGATGCAAACAAGCTTGCGCGTTGGCTCTGAGTGCCTTCCTCCATAACGGATGAGCTTGTTTGCGGATCACTAGAACAGACTTCCATTTTTGGATGACTATAGGAAGTTAATTAAGAGCGTGTGATCTTCCCCAACGGAAGGGGCATAATCTTATTAATGGACTTAGTGTCAAGAAATGGTGTACACTTAGACACATCTAATAGTATCCTCCCCAACGGAGTCACTGCTATTATTTGTGTGACCAAATAATACCAACTATTAATTTTATTTGTCAAAAAGTTAGGTTGACAAGATAATAAAATTAATGGGGTTAAAACCCTCCTTTTACAAATGTTGAATTTGTATACGTCCACACTAACGTGGCATACAAAATTCACGGTGTTTTAAGGTGTTGGTTAATTTAAAATAGTATTGTTTGAGGAATCAATATTATTCTAAATTTAGAGTTCTGACCAAAAGTTATTCTTAGGATGACTTTCAACCCACTGTCCATCATACTTCAACAAAATAGACTTACTGGACCAAATTACATAGATTGGAAAAGAAACCTGGATATTGTTCTTACTGCTGAAAGCTATAAATTTGTACTGACTGAGCATTGCCCTGATGCATCCACTGGTGAATCTACCCAAGAGGAGATTGAATATCATAGGAAATGGGTAAAAGCAGATGAGATGGCGCGGTGTTACATTTTGGCTTCAATGTCAAATGTATTGCAACATCGATAAAGATTTACCAACGACTATGATATTATGAACAATCTCAAGGAACTCTTTGGTCATCGTGATAGGGCTTCTAGACAAGAAGCTATGAGAAAGATAATGACCACCATGCAAGAGGGTACTCCGTAAGGGATCATATCCTAAACATGATGGCTTATCCGAACGAAATACGCATCCTTGGAGGAGAAATTGATGGGAAACCCAGATCGATATGATCCTCCAAACCCTACCTAGAAGTTTTGAGCGGTTCCCTGAACTATAATATGAATAAAAGGATTTATTCATTAGGGAAACTAGACAGAACTTCAAGCAGAAGGGTTATTTCGTCACAATGCTCAAATTCACTATGTTGAAAATGGTTCTACTTCTAAACCGAAAGGTAAGAAGAAGAAGAAACAAACTGGTTCAAGAAAGAAAGTGAATAAATCTCAGAGTACGGGATTTAAAGCTGGAATAAAGAAGCCGAAGGGCAAGTGCTTCATCTGCAAGCAGGCAGGACATTGGAAGGCGGACTATCCTCGTAAGAACCAAAACAAAGGTATATCTCATACTCTAGTTGTTGAAACATGTTTAGCGGTGTTATCTACCAAAGACCTGGTGTGTAGATACGGAGCCATTGATCATGTCTGCAATTCCTTGCAGGGGTTCCAGAAACCCGACGACTATCTGAAGGATTACCATCTACATGGGCAATGCTACTAAGGTGGCAGCTGTTGCAGTGGGAGACGTCTACTTGTCTTTTAGTAGAAATAGAAATTTGGTTTTAAGAAATTGTCTTTATGTACCCAGTTTTAGAAAGAATTTAATTTCAGTTTCTAAACTGTTTTTAGATGGATATTCAGTTTCTTTCAGTAACGATGTAGTTATTAAAAGAAATAAAGTGATTATCTGTTCCGTGCATTAGTTGGCAATTTGTATATTTTAAATCCAAATTCTTCCACAAAGCAAAACATGGAAATTTATAATTCATCTTCTAATTCTAATAAGAGAAAAGAACCTTGAAATGAATCAAGCATATCTTTGGCATCTAAGGCTTGGTCATATTAACTTAAGTAGGATTCAGAGGCTTATAGCCGATGGACTTTTAAGTTCATTAGAGTTGGAAAATTTTCCAACTTATGAATCTTGCTTAGAAGGTAAAATGACCAAGAGGCCGTTCAAGGCCAAGGGGTATAGAGCCAAAGAAGTGTTAGAGTTGGTTCACTCTGATTTGTGTGGTCCTATGTCTGTCCAGGCAAGAGGAGGTTTTGAATATTTTGTCTCTTTCATAGACGATTATTCAAGATATGGATACATTTACCTAATGCGCCGCAAGTCCGAGTGCTTTGATAAGTTCAAAGAATACAAGGCTGATGTGGAGAAACGACTAGGAAAAAGTATCAAGACACTACGGTCAGATCGTGGTGGCGAATACCTCTTAGGAGAGTTTAGGAATTACTTATCAGAGGCCGGGATTCAATCCCAATTGTCTGCACCTAAAACACCCCAACAGAATGGTGTAGCAGAACGAAGGAACAGGACTCTTATGGAGATGGTTAGATCAATGATGAGTTATTCAGAATTACCAAATTCATTTTGGGGATATGCTCTGGAAACAGCAGTATACGTTCTGAACTTAGTACCTTCTAAATCAGTTTCTTCTACTCCCATAGAATTATGGAATGGGCGAAAACCCAGTCTAAGACATATTCGGATTTGGGGTAGTCCAGCACATGTGCTAAAACCAGATGCTGATAAGTTAGAATCTCATACAGAAGTTCGCGTGTTTGTGGGATATCCCAAAGGAACGAAAGGAGGTTTATTTTATAGTCCTAAGACCGAAGGTCATTGTTAGCACCAATGCCCGCTTTTAGAAGAAGACTATATAATGGATCACAAGCCCAGAGTAAAGTTGTTTTAGAAGAACTTAGAGAGGACACGTCTACTTCAGTACAACAAGACAAGATGAAGTACCACAAGAGACTACAACACATGTCACACATGATACACAACCACACATGCCTCGTCGTAGTGGGAGGGTTGTAATGCAACTGAAAGATTCATGTTTTGGGAGAGTCTTGGACTTGATCCTGTAAACATGAACCCGATCCCCATATAATGAAGCACTCCAAGATATAGATGCAAGATCTTGGCAAAAGGCAATGATTTCTGAAATAGAGTCCATGTACTCTAATAAGGTCTGGGAGCTTGTAGAACCACCTGATGGAGTAAAAGCCGTTGGATGCAAGTGGATCTACAAAAGGAAAAGAGGGATGACGGGAAGGTAGAAACCTTCAAAGCTAGGCTTGTTGCGAAAGGGTACACTCAGAAAGAGGGAATCGATTATGAGGAAACCTTTTCACCGGTAGCCATGCTTAAGTCTATCCGGATACTCTTATCCATTGCTGCTCATATGGATTATGAGATTTGGCAAATGGATGTCAAGACAGCTTTCCTTAATGGAAGTCTTGAAGAGAACATCCATATGAAGCAACCAGAAGGATTTATTGAAAAAGACAAAGAGCATCTAGTATGCAAGCTCAATCGGTCCATTTATGGACTAAAGCAAGCTTCAAGGTCTTGGAACATCCGGTTTAATGAAGTAATCCAGTCATATGGATTTATTCAAAGTCCGGATGAGTCTTGTGTATATAAGAAGTGTAACGGAAACGTGGTGGTATTTCTTGTACTATACGTAGATGATATTTTGTTAATTGGCAACAATGTCAAGGTATTATCAGACGTAAGGGTATGGTTGTCCAAACAATTTGATATGAAGGACTTAGGAGAATGTGCACACATTCTTGGGATCAAAGTTATAAGGGATCGCAAGAAAAGAATGTTGTGTCTATCCCAAGCTTCATATATAGATACAATCCTTGCTCGTTTTAGCATGCAAGACTCCAAGAAAGGTTTCTTACCTTTTAGACATGGAGTAGCTCTGTCTAAAGAGATGTCTCCAAAGACATCAAAAGAGATAGAGGACATGAAAGCAGTTCCTTATGCTTCGGCTGTAGGAAGCCTAATGTATGCAATGCTGTGTACGAGACCTGATATCTGTTTTGCCGTAGGCATGGTCAGCAGATATCAGAGTAACCCTGGACAAGGACATTGGACTGCGGTAAAGCATATATTAAAGTACCTGAGAAGGACTAGGGATTATATGCTAGTTTACCAAGCAGATGATTTGCTCCCTGTGGGTTACACGGATTCAGATTTTCAATCAGATAGGGACAATAGTAAGTCTACATCAGGCTATGTGTTTACTTTAGGAGGTGGAGCCATTTCATGGAGGAGTGTTAAGCAGAAATGCGTTTCGGACTCAACCATGGAAGCTGAGTATGTAGCAGCCTCTGAGGCAGCTAAAGAAGCAGTATGGCTCAGGAACTTTCTAATGGACTTAGATGTGATTCCTGGTTTGCCCAAGATCATCACAATTTATTGTGATAATAGCGGTGCAGTTGCAAACTCGAAGGAACCATGAGCTCATAAGGCGAGTAAACATATAGAGCGCAAGTACCACCTGATACGAGATATCGTGAAGCGAGGAGAAGTTGTCATCGCCAAGATTGCATCAGCGGATAACCTGGCAGATCCTTTCACTAAGGCCCTTCCGGCGAAAGCTTTCGATCGGCATGTGCAGGAATGGGAATCAGATGTATGGTAGAAGATATGGCAGCTTAGTCATTAGTATAAGTGGGAGATTGTTGGAGTGTATACTGAAAGCCTAAGCTTTGTAAACATTCATTATGAATAAAGAATCACATTTGGTCTAATTATCTACATTTGTTTTATAGTTGTTCATTTAATTTATATTGTAGATAACATAGTATGTGGTGTCACATACAGAAGATGATGTTATCAGTACCTTATAAATTATAAACAGTAACTCACGACCAGAATGGAAAGGAACAAACCATTAGAAGGTCGTAGTGTAATTAGGTATTAGTTTATCTTGACTATATAATTACACTAGTACACTCAGAGTGTATTGAGTAGGACCATTAGAGGTCGTTTCTTTTATACTGACTTTATAAAGGAACAAAGACCTCGGTTATTATGGAAGTGTGCTCTTAATCCTAATATAATAACAAGCACATATGTTTGATATTTATTTCTTTAATTTATCAATGGGTGAGATTTAGTTCGATGAATCAATAAACCCGATAAATTGGGAAATGGTATCACCCATAGTGTGTGTTGATTATAGAAGGAAACCGTGTCCTAGTGATACTAGGTTGATAATGTCCTCAAGAGGAGCTCATAAAGATTGTCATGTTAAACCCTGCGGTGGACTTAGTCCGACATGATAATAAGGTTGAGTGGTACTACTCTTGGACTTAGATATTAATTAAATGAGTTGTTAGTAACTCACTTAATTAGTGGACATTCGATATCTTAAACAGGAGACTAACACACTCATAATAAGAAGGAGCCCAAAAATGTAATTTGGGATTGGTGCGGTAGTTCAATGATAGTTCTCTAGTGGAATGAATTATCATTGATAAAATTAAGTTGTGTGTTCGGGGCGAACATGGGATGCTTAATTTTATCGGGAGACCAAAACCAATTCCTCCTCTCGGTCCCTATCGTAGCCTCTTATTTATAGAGTACTATACCCACCTTCTATACCCACCTAAAGGGGTCCGGCCAAGGTAGCTTGGGAACCAAGCTAGGGCCGGCCCCCTAGCTTGAACCCAAGCTAGTAGGGCCGCCATAATTAAATAAAAAAGAAATTTAATTTTAGATTTTATTATTATGTAGAAGATATAATTTAAAGAGAATTAAAATTAAAATATCTCTCTTGTAAAAGATTTACAAAAGATTAAAGAAAGAGATTAGATCTCTTTCCTTATTTGTAGATTGGAGAGTTTTATTTTCTCTTTAAAATTATTCACATGTTAATAAAATTAAAATTATAGATATTTCCTTTTATTAACCATGAAGAGATTTTTAAAGAGAAATTTTATTTTTTAAATTTCCGGAAACAAATAAGGAAAGTTTTAATTGTTGATTAAAACTTGTCCAATTTGCTTCCTCTTGATGTGGCCGGCCATTAGAGTTTATTTGGGAAATTTTATTTTATTTTTCTCAAATAAATCATGTCAAGGAAATTAAGGAAATTTTATTGTAATTAAATTTCCTAATTTGCCTAGGCCAAGGAATATAAAAGAAGGGGTGAGGTGCCTTCACAAGACACAACCTCTATTGTTTTCTCTCCCTTTCTCCTTGGTGTTGTGGCCGGCCATTACCTCTCCTCTCTTCCTCTTGTGGTGGCCGAATACTTCATCTCTCTTGGAGTTCTTGTGGTGGCCGGATACTACTTGGAGAAGAAGAAGAAGGAGAGAAAGCTAGCATCTCTTGGAGCTTGGTTAGTATTTTGATTTTCTTCTTTGGTAAAGTTCTTCCTTTGTGGCCGAACCTGCTTGGAGAAGAAGAAGGTGGTTGGTGGTTTCTCATCTTGGTAGATCGTTGCCCACACAACGTCCGAGGTTAGAAGAGGAATACGGTAGAAGATCAAGAGGTTTTCTACAAGGTATAACTAGTAATTTCTATTTCCGCATCATGCTAGTTATTTATGGAAATAATACCAAATACAAGAGGCTTACGTTCTAGTATTTCAATATATTTTTCGAAGTTGTGTTCTTTTGTTTCTTTCTTTTCCTTGTGATTTGATTGTTCTCTTTGGTTAACCTAAAGTTATTTTAGGAAATTAAATATTAGCTTTCTATTAAAGGTTTTGTCTAGTCGGTGGTGGTTGCTCCTATATCCAAGAAGGCCATGTGCCTCGCCACGTCAGTACTGGGAACCTTTTATGGAAATTAATATTTAATGGAATTAATAACTTAAGGAGACTTGGGTCGAACGTGTTAAGTTCCGCAGGAGATCCAAGTCAAAACCTAAAAGAACAAATAGATTAAGTTTTGGATCAAACGTGTTAAGTTCCACAGGAGATCCAAAATTTAATTTAAAAGAACACATGGTAGCTAGGAAAAGGTTCAGATCTTTGTACAAAATTTTTGTACAGTGGAACCTATAGGCTTTCCGAGTAGCAACCAACATTCACTCAACGTCTCTTGCATTGTCGAAGGGGCTCGCCGGAGGTGGCTGACTCTGAGGCGACCGCGATAGGGACCATCGACGGCCGAGCAGGCGGAAGGTCCATTATTGCAGCCACTGTGTCACTCGTAGCTGTCTGACTTCTTCCAACTCCACTCCCTAGCACTTGTGTTCCTTCGTCGCCAAGCGGATCCTCGTTGGAGTCGACTAGTTACAAACCGCAGCTCTCCAGCTTGGCTATGGGCGCAACATTGATCTCCTCATCCACAAGCTTGCACTTGTTGGTCAAGCGCACACACAACATGATTTGAGCTGCATAAAAGGAGGAAAAATCAGTTAGATTCAAAAGTTGGGAAAGAAAGAGCATACTTAGGCTGGGCGGGAGCTTTGTACGGATCGGGCTCAGACCGAACATGTAGAGGACACCCTCCAATAGCAACTTGTGGATATGGTACTTCTAGCCGCCCAAGTTCGAAGCTGCATGGAGGTAGTCCGATCAGCCTTTGTACTTCTTGAGCTCCAGAGGGTTTGACACTTCTAGCTGGCAGCTGGTTGGGAAATCTAGCTGCTTGGAAAGGTAAACGAAGAATAAGTAGTCTCTCCAATGCTTGTTGGAGGACGATATCTTATCAAATAAAATTAAGCTCACTCGGGCTTGGAAGAGAAAAATCCTTAGCTCGGACAATTTTGGATAATAGAAATAATGAAAAAGTTGAGGGGTCAGAGAAATGCTGTGTAGGCGGAACAAGATGATGACCCCGCACAACAGTTGAAAGGAGTTCGACATTAATTGATGGAAAAAATGAGAAAATATTTACAAACGGACGAAAAAAGGGGTGGATCGGGAACCGCAAATCGGCGGTGAATTGGTCTCTAAAGAAACATAAAAAAGCCTGGCGGCGGTTCATGCGACCGGTCGAAAGCAGAAGGAAGAACGATTTGGTAACAGGGTAAAACTCATAGGTGGATTGCAGCCTCTCAACATCACCCCCGTTGAACCAAGACTCGACTACCAGAGCCTAGGGATGGAGGCAGGGGTTTGTGAGGAGCTTGCCATCGAAAACGAGGGGGACGACGAAGAACAACGAAAATATTTGTGCGAAAGAATGAAGAGGCTTACAGAAAGGATCGCCGGAGAAGAAGCAGCAGCGAAGTGTCGTCAGGAAGCTAGAAGACGAAGGAATGAAGTGAAGAAGACAGCAATGCACGCGGGTTTATAAACCTCACGGTCAATCGACCTGAGACATCCGATCTAGGCTTGCGAAAAACTAGGAGGAGATATGGCCATTGAATTCAAAAAGGTACCTGTCACATCACCAGCGGATATTCGTCTGTCATGTCAAACATGCAACGATAGAAAGTGGAACACGTGGTGCTCAGCCATCGGACGATTTAATGAGGATTTGCACGATCTTCGAGAAATCTGGATGATGTCAGGGTGTTCGGCCGAGGAACACAAGAAAAACTTTCGCCAAATGTTATCGTTCATTGTTCGAGTGGCACGGATATGTGGGTGTCCTATAGCCAAACGGTCGAGGCACATTTGGCTTTGAGAGGTCTGGGCCGAACGACATTTACATGACCAGTCGGGTTATATGAAGCCGAACGGTGAAGGCATGGGAGCCACCGAAGACTACTGGTCAAGTTAGTCGGACTTGTAGTCTCCTTCAACTAGACTTGAGGGGGAGGCTTGTAATGCGGTGATGGAGGGAGGCCTACCTGTCACGGGGGTCAACTGCCAGGATGGAAGTCAAAGTCAAGGTGGTCAGCACCCGGGTGTCAAAGGGCCAAATGGAGAATAATGGAAATTGGTCGGTCGGGCAGTCAGGCCCGACTGGCAAGAGATGGGTCCGAGCCTGCCCCTATTCGACTCGGGGTGATGCGTAAGACAATCGACGCTCAACACGGATTGGCAGGACGTCGAGGGAGACTGAGTAGCATGTTCGAACGAGAGGAGGGCAGGTCTACAAAACCATCGCATAAGCTACTAAGATCGACGAAGTGGAGGGGTCTTGGCCGAGCGGCTACCCCGCTCGACCAAGCAGCGGGATCTGTCCACGGACGGAACGGAGTCCCGGCCAAGCAACTACCCCACTCGGGCCAACAATGAGACCACTATAGTATCTCTCGACATCCTTTTGGGAGATGATGTTGGAGTAATCTGGGTACCCTAGGTTTTGATGTTTGGGCAAATGTTTAAATTATGTTTATTGTTGTATTTGATATGCATTGTGAGTGTGTAGGATACAAGTACAACAAGGAAAGTCTAAGTGTGATCTTGGCAAAGGAGGAAAGTCCAAGGATGAGTCTTGGCAGTGTAAGTCCAAACATGTAGTCTTGGCAACGTAAGTCCAAGTGTGACTTGGCAATGGAAGAAGTTTCGGAGGTGTGACCTCTTGGCGTAGGAAGACTCGACAACAATGACAAGGTCAATGGAAGCTCCAGAAGGCAAGACGTGAAGGATGGGGAGGCATCCAAGGGACGCAAGTCTGATGGAAGAGGCTAGAAGGCTAGGTCTAGGTTGGTTGGGCGAGGACGAGTGCTGAGTGAATGTACTCGAGAGTAAAATTCTAGAATTAGGGTTTTACTGTAGCGTTACTGCAGCAGTAATGCAGTGTTATAATAGTAGTACTGTAGCAGTCGACTAGTGGTTTCATCAGTTGACTGGTGTAGTCGACTGGGCAGTCGACTGGGAGCGAACAGAATGCTTCTGTTCGCTCGGCCAGTGTGGAGCAGTCGACTGGTACTTTTACTAGTTGACTGGTATTGAGCCGTTTGGATGTAACGATCGAATTTCTACAAGAGGACAGTCGACTAATGGTTTTGGCAGTCGACTGGTAGGTAGAATTTTTCAACCCGTGGTCTATATAACCAAGCCTTGGGAGCTTGGTTGAGGTTAACGAAATAGAGGTGGTTAACCCCTATTAGTAGTCTACCTATGCCCTAGCATTTCAAGTGTTCTTGTGAGAGTTGTGGTGAGGTTTCTCCACCCACAAAGAGCTATGTGAACTAACCGGAGTTTGCTGGGGAGTCGTCCACCGATGGATCGGGATCGTCCACCTTACGGATAGCCGTGGAGTAGGAGCCCTGATCTCCGAACCACGTTAAATGATCGTGTAGTTTGGTTTGCATTTCTTGTCTTGTATTTAGATTAGCTTTCTACTTATTTGTTAGTATCTCCGCTGCACACTAACCATTGTAGGAAGCGACATTTTGGGTGAGACGCTATTCACCCCCCCCTCTAGCGGATGTCAAAGTCCCAACAGATGGTGCCGCTGACATGAGGCATGAGCGATAGGCAGATCTTACGGTTGAAGCTTCTATTGTCGCGTTAGGGATATGTTGCCCTATTAAGGTATAGTGATAGGGGTACTTTCCTGACAAGGCTATTTCATGGGACACATGGGAGAACGTGTCTATGCCTCGAGAGGCGCACATGCTGCCCACCATGCTCTATATAAAGGGGGGGTCTATCACCTGTGGAGGTAGGCGTTATTCTTGAGTTCTATTGTTGATATTGTTGCTCCACTTTTCTCCACATTCCGATGACTGACTTGAGCGTCGGAGAACCAATACTAGGGACCTCTTCCCTGGCCCGATACTGACGCCATTTATTTTACAGAGCGGAACGAAGTCCACGTCCACTCAGCGAAGCCGCCACCTCCCAACTAATTAACTATTTCCTTTTCCATATTGATCTCTTAAAAGTGTGCTCCCTTATAGTCATCGATAATCTCATATCCTTTATCTTTCTTGTCGATGTTCTATGCTCTGTTTTCTTCTTAGTCAGTAATTACATATATTTCCCTTCCCTCAGCGATAATTCTCTCAAAGGACGTTATTCTTTTCTTTTATTGATGATTTTTTTTTTCACTCTTTCCTCTTCTTCCTCCATAAGAATAATAAATAGAACTTCCTAATACATTAAACAACTAAAATATAATACTAATATTTTTAATGATTATAAAGAATAAGATTGTGTGGTGGAACTTTAACATAATTTTTAAAAAAATAATTATCTTACTATTTTATTAAAAATCTCCCCTCTTTGCTAACTAACTTTGGTGAAGCTTAAAATGAATTTACGTTAATATCATTTTTTTTATTCACACTAAAAATAATTCCAAGGTTTATTAGTAATTCCACAAGCGAAACAATCAATGATCTAGAGTTCGAGACTTGACTGCGGCATATTATTATGAATTTTTTTCATCATTAATTTTTTCTGGTTGTTTTATATAAAAAAAATATAGTTCTCTTTAGTCCAATATCTTAGAATTGACAACACTATGATCAAAGAAGTTTCTATAAATATTTTAGACAAACAATGTTAAAAAATATACTTAAAATATACTTTTCTTAGTTTTTTTTACTAAGATAAGTATAATATTAAATAAAATTAATTTTTTTCATAGGGAATTTATAAGGGTGATACTTGAAAATTCAAACAATTCGAATTTTCAAAGATCCAAATAATTCAAAATTTCAAAAGTCAGGTACTTTACCCTAACGACTTTACTTTAGTATTTTAATACTTTAGTATTTTAATGTTAAAATATTTTAATTAATATAGTATTATATCACGTGTGCATGATCACTAGTTTTAATTATATGATATGTTATATGAATAATATGATATTGATGGTTTGGATTTATTTTAAATTAAAAATTTAAAAATAATAGTAAATTCAAATTTAAAATAACACTTAAATGTTGAACTTTATAAAATATAGGAAGATAATTTTAAATTTTTTATATAATATAGAAAAGTTAAAATTTGGTCAATAATGATTTTTGAAAAGAAAATATTTGAATCTTTAAAGTTTTTTTTAGCACTTATATAATATTAATGGTTTAAATTTATCTTTAGAATTAATTTTTTAAAAAGAATTACTAATATTTGAAATATTAAATTTTATAAACAAAATTAAATTCTTTTCCCGATGAAGAGCTTATAAATACTATTTACAATATCTGTTATATTCAATAATATCTCAATAAATATTAAATAATTTAATAATAATTTTATTAATTGAAAAAAATTATTATTAAAACTTAAATATACAAATTTAATTAGTAATTTTGCATCAAGCAAACTAAATGTTATTTAAAAATATTTTTTAAAAATTAATATTAATATTTTATTTTTTATTTAAAAAACTGTAAATATGTGATATTTTTTAAAAATATTCGTCCATGATGAAAAAAAAAAAGATAAAGGTGAATATTTTTTTTTTTAAAAAAAATATAAAACTCTTTCCCCATAGGGACTGATAGATCATTAAGACTGCTTGCGATGTATATATAGTATTCATGTGATAGTTATTATGTGTAATAGTTATTTGTTATAACAATAACATCACCATATATTAATTTCGAGCAATTTAAGTATAACTATTTGAATAAAACAAGTAGTCAAATGTTAAAATAAATTAAATAAATTTCATAGAACTCACTGGAGGTAACATTAATACTATTTGAATATGATCTATAGTAGCTACCTGCTACAATAATATTATAAATTTTAATAAAAAAATTTAATGCTAAAATAAATAAATTAGATTCCATAGGATCCAACGGATGTAAATTAACATCATCTAGATAGTGTGACAAAAAATGAATATGTTCGTTCTCAGTGTTCCTGTCAATTCATCTCAGTACTAATACGGAAGAGGTAAATCACGGATGACTACTAACCTTTGGAATAATGACTAGTACATAAAGGAGATATTTATTTCGATTTTACCGAGATTCGAACCCCAAAATTCATTATGGTAATATCATCACCTAAATATTATGGCAAAAGACGAATACGTTTTCCCCCAGTACGCCCGTCAATCCGTCCCAGGGCCAATACGGAGGAGGTAAATCATGGACGACTACTAGCCTTTGGAATAGTGACTAACACGTAAAGAAGATATTTACTCAGTTTTATCAAAATTTAAACCCTAAATTTCATTATGATAATCTTAGATATAATCACCTAAATTTGAATGACTATGTAATAACTAACAAATAGTTACTGCAACATATGATAATTGACTGTGATCTAAATCTTCAATTTTAAAATGGTGTGTATAAAAAGAATATCAGGATTCTTTAAAATTAAATTCAGGTTTTTTTATTTTTATCCATAACTCGTCAATCTAATGCACGCATCCAGATCACGCATTGCCCTTTGCCAGTGTTGACCAATCGATCCTGGAATCCTGATCACGGGGTTTCATTCAGTTCGATCAGGAGTTTTGCTGAATCCTGTCCGCATCGCCACACAGAACCAAAGCTCTAAAAAGTGAAAAACAGTATATGTCGATTGTATGAGATCAAGTCATTCCTACCATAATCTTCCAAAAACAGAGTCCATCATTTTCCTCATTCCTAAAAAAAAATAAAAAATAAAAATGCAAAATTATTCATATTCGAAACGATAATCACGCCCACGCGTGGAATAATATGCTCGTCGACCTAATGCATGCATCCAGGTCATGCATTGTCCTCGGCGAGTGTTGACAAATCGAACCTGATCCCAGTTTCCATCAGGAGCTCTTACTGAATCCTGTCCGAATCACCTCAGCGGATCCTAGGACAAAGGCGTGAAGGCCAAGGCGTTACGAAACAATGCGACGTCGTCGGTGGGGCCAGCCCATGCGTGATCTATTTTTTTTTATATATTTATATTAAATAAATATATTCCACCTATTAATTCGTGCGCCAAGTTAATGCGATTATTTACGTTCGCCTGAGAAAGATTGAAAGAGAGAACTAGGACGTGTTCCATCACCATTACTGCTACTATTGCACTAGATTTGGATGGCATCTCACGTAGAATCACGTCCACGTTCTTTCTCTTAAAAGTAGGGGGGCGAGATCCGCCGCCCAGTTGTAGATTTTGCAGATCTCAGCCGTCGGCACGCTCCGGTCGCACCGCAGATCAGTATGCGGACGCACGGACAGAGCGAGCGCCGCTCCCCCCGATAGGCTCGGCGAAAGCGACGAGGACAGCGAGCAGCGTGTCTGATGCAGATTAATATTACATCTATCCACGCTGAGAGGCGCAGAAAACCAACCACCCTCTTCCGCGTCTCTTCACCCACCGGTAAGCGTTACTAAACAAATTCTTTAATTTTTTATTTGTATATTTTATAAAATGCAAAAATCGAAAGAACGCCTGAAATTAAGTAAATCATAAAAAAACACATTAAAAAAAATCAATTGTATGTTCCATCAAATATTTTATTCCGAGAATACATTCCAATGATATAATACTATGATAGTATTGTAACATATATTTAGTACGGGATAGCTACTATAATTATTTTTTAATGATTTTAATTAATTTAAAATAATTTTAATAAAATAATTTATTTTTCATATTATAATAATTATTGAATATTTTCTATACGTATGTTGTAGCAACAACTAAATAACCTTTACATATTATAGCTAAATCCTATATTTTAAAATTTTGACTAAGATAATTGATTTTTTTTATTATATTAATTATCAAGTAATTTTTATATATTGTAATAACTATTAAGTATTTTTTTACATGTCATGACTATTATTATATTAAAATACTTTATTAAAATTATTTTAAATTAATTAAAATTATTTTAAAATAATTGTAATAACAATTCAAGTTAACTTTTATATCTGGTAACAGGTTTAATTGGTATAATAACTTCAGAAGTAAACCACGTGTACCAATTTTTTTTTCCTTTTATTTTACTTTTAGGCCGTAGCCGAGCTGATAATTATACGACTGAAGCAATGATAGAATGCTAATAAAAACATGAAAAATACCCTCCCTTTCCATCAAAATGGGGACACATTCGGTAGTCGATTTACTATCTCGTGGGCCAGTCGTGAGTCCTTTTTATTTTTGTTTTTGTTTTTTAAAAACGTCAATTTATATAATTTAAGACATCCATTTGATTTTTTTGTTTTTTTTTTTATAAATAAAAAATTTAGATAATAAATTCATCGAATTGGCACTTCGGGCGGTGAACGTATCTCAAACGGGAAGGCAGGCAAGGTCGGAGGAAACCAAGCAAAGCCGCAGTGTAGTGTTGACGTGCGAGGGAGGCGGTCGTGATTCGAGACGGCGAGGCGACGACGCCACCGAGACTCGCTCGATTCGTCGTCATCTCCCCTCCCACGACGCAAGACACCCACCCACCATTTCTCTTTTATGCGTATACATATAAATATTCATCACACGCATCTCTTCAGGAAACGTACGCCGACCTTTTTGTTCCTGCTCCTCCCTCGATCCCTTCTGCAAACCCTCGTCCCTGTCCATGGTTCCGAATTCGATCTCATCGCCTACTCCCGCTGCTTCGATCTGATCTCTCCCCTCGCTCCTCTCCTTCTGCTGCTCCCCATGTCGTCTTCCTCGTCGGCGGCGGCCGTTGCGAGGGTCTGCTTCAACTTCCAATGCAAGGAGCCGCTGCCCGACCCGCCGCCCGCCAGGAGGAAGGGCTGGCGCCTCCGCTCCGGCGAGATCGCCGATCTCTGCGAGCGATGCTCGTACGCCCTCTTCGCTTCTGGCTTTACACGTCGGAGTGGTTCTGGGATTGGATCTCTGACCCCGCTCGGTCGTGTTTGATCTGCTTTCCGGATTTTTCGAGGGGCCTACTGAGAAAAAAGGCGGTTCTGCTCCGCCCTTCTGTTTCACTTCGTCTTTAGTTTTTTGAATTCGTGTTTCGTGGTTGTTAGTAGGAACCGTTGGTTGATTGTTGCGAGCGGTGTCAGTAGTTTTGGGCAGTTATTATTATCTAAAATTTCGACCGTAAAACGCGGAAATTGCTTTGCTTTCAGCTTTCATTGATCTCTTCGGATTCACAAAACTTTGACTTTTTTCCCTCGCTGGTGAACTGAGTTTGAATGCAATATCGAGTATTGAGGTGTTCGAGTTAAGATATTCGTAATTGTCTAATGTCTTTTTGTTTGCTTTTAGCTGCACATTCGAGCAGGGTAATTTCTGCGAAACGTATCACTCCGATGACGAGGGTTGGAGGAACTGCGAAACATGCGGAAAGGTTTGGAATTAAGTTGAATGTTTTATCTCTCAGTGATTAGTCTACTATTGTGGTTCACTCAGGAGTGTTCGTTCACAAGAGTGATTTTTGTTGATCCGTGGAACATATAAACTGATTCAGCTGTTTTCTTCTCTTTTTTCCTCAGAGAATGCACTGTGGATGTATCGTTTCAGTCACTACTTATGTGCTTCTTGATGCCGGCAGTATTGATTGTGTTGCATGTGCAAGGAAGCCTTCTGTCATGGTGAGTAGGAAAAAAGATGGTCTTTCTGTTTCCTCTTGATATTATGAAGTGTGTCTACTCCTTCAATAATGAACTTTCCAATTTGCAAATGTTTATGGTTATAAGTTTACGGTTCATACAAATATGTTTGAATTTTTGACCATTTTAGTTAAATTCTATTCTCAGTTCATATATACACCATGCAAAGAGAGAAGCATATTTAGAAATTTTTTTGTTTGTTTATTCGGGGATGCTTATTTCTCTGTGTAAATCGGTGGTTGTGATTGGATGTGTCAATTGAGGGTTCTATTTGATACGTGCCTTGATAAGTTCATGTGACATGGCCTTAGACAATTGAATCATGTCATTTCATTTTGTTATATATATATTTTTAACCTCAGTGGGGTATATAGTTGTCAACATATAATTCATGTGATCATTTTCACTAGTGCAGTTATAGACACTTGAAGCAGAACACTCATGTCCCTATTTAAGTAGTAATCTCTGATTTGATTCATAGTGTCCATTTCTTGTTTTATCAGGCTCCTAACCAGATGATATCATCTCCTATGCTTATGCACCCGCAAGTATCTGAGAGGAGGGAATTTCCTGCTAAAAGCTGGAAACCTGTGAGTGGCCCGATTTTTGGACAGTGGCGGCAAGCATCACATATGTGGAATATGACAAGTGCACAGTCAGACTTACAACAACGGTTGTCATATGAATTTGATAGGCCAAATACTATAGAGAAACTTAGTTCTGGCGGGCGTTTCTCTGTTTTGGCTCATGAGAAAAAAATTGAAAATATATCTGACAGACAAATGACTAGCAGCCTTAGTAATATCATAAGAGAAAGATTTACCAATGTGAAAGTAAGTTTAGATGGAACCTCTAGTTTTGCTACGTTTCGAGAAAGCAATACTGATGGAATACACGATTGTCACCTTGTTGGAGATAATGGTCCTGTCACTGCAAGAAAAAAAGTGAATGCAGATTGTTCCACCATCCCTCCTGGTGCCAACTTAGAAGTCCATCCAAATTCGTGCATCATCTCATTGCCATCATCTAATGTAAAAGAAGAACCTTCCTCCCTTAGCTTAGTTGCTTCTATCCCATCAGCGAATGGCTCAAAGGAACAACATAAATTTTCAACAAAACAATCACAGCCCCAAGCTGGCACTCCTTTATCGAAGCAGTTTTATCCTCAAAGTGTACACGATGCTGAACGACAAACTCAAATGCACAACGAAAAACCTCGAATAGATAGTCGGGTGCGACCTCAATTACTTCCTCGATATTGGCCTAGAATAACAGATCAAGAGCTACAACAAATATCTGGAAAGTATCCTTTTTGGGTGCATTTCATAATGTTCTTTTGTTTTTCTCTTCTCAATACTGTCTCATGACTTTTTATCCAAGCAAAGAATGGATATGATGCTATGATCAATTTATAATTCATAATTCAATGAAGCTTTGCCTGACCTGTTAGCAGTTCAAATGTTGTTATTACTCCATTGTTCGAGAAGATGTTGAGTGCTAGTGACGCTGGTCGTATTGGACGTCTGGTGCTGCCAAAAAAATGTGCTGAGGTCATTTCTTGAACTTTCCTACATTTGGAACTGAAATTATTTAATGATTACTATCTTGTCTGAGCATTAGTGTATTAAGTCCTTTTTCAGTTCCTCTTTTGGTTGTCCTATGTCTATCGCAGTCATGTGGCCTAGATGCGCTGGTGTGTGTACTACATTGTTTGTTTTGTTATCATATTATCATATATCCTTCATGAGTTAAACTACTAAGTCTCTAGCATTTTGTAGTGATTTTATTTCTTAAGCTCCTCAACTAAAATTCCAGTGCCTATAGAAAAAACCTCTCTAGTCTAAACTGAACATTTATTTATTTTTCCTTTTCGAGAAGGGGAGCCCTGGTGTAGTGGTAATGTTATCATAGTATCATATATGACATCCATCGTGAGTTAAACTACTAAGTCTCTAGCATTTTATAGTGATTCTATTTCTTAAGCTCCTCAACTAAAATTTCAGTGCCTATAGAAAAAACCTCTCTAGTCTAAACTGAACATTTATTTATTTTTCCTTTTTGAGAAGGGGAGCCCTGGTGCAGTGGTAATGTTATCATAGTATCATATATGACATCCGTCGTGAGTTAAACTATTTAGTCTCTAGCATTTTGTAGTGATTCTATTTATTAAGCTCCTCAACTAAAATTCCAGTGCCTATAGAAAAAACCTTTCTAGTCTAAACTGAACATTTATTTATTTTTCCTTTTTGAGAAGGGGAGCCTTGGTGCAATGGTAATGTTATTGCCGTGTTAACGAGGAAGATAGATATCAAAGAAAACTTGGTTAACAGAAAATAAAAAAGGATTAAATTGGTTTAAATATAAATGATGATATATTAGGGGATTGAGCCTAATGACGTAGGAGATCTATATAGCTGACTCCATTTAGTAGATAAAGGCTTTGTTGTTGTCGTTATGATTTATTTTTTCCTTTTTATTATTTTTTATTTTTGCTAGGAAGCCAACCAAGATTGAGATCAATTTGGCCTTGAGGTAGTATACCTATCTTGTTCCTGCCACAGAAAAAATATCCTTGTATCATCTATATCAGGTGATAAAATGCATCCATCTCAACTTTACATTGTGAAGAAGAAGAAGAAGAATTCTGATTTTGTGATGTATAGGATCCACTGTCTCGTGAAGTACTCAAATATATCAGAAAAGAAACACTCTTATCAATGAATAATCATATTTACTTCCTTTAGGTCTGTTCAAATTTATTTGTGAATATAACCTGATTGGATCTCCCTAATGTTGTGTAACAATCCTTACGCTTGCATTAAGTAACTATAATGTTACTTGAATTCCTTATTAATTATTCTATGTTATTGGAAAATAAGAAATGGCAAATAACTAAAAAGCAGAGTACTAGGTGGCCTATTGTGGAGATGGTAGAAATAAGTTATTAAAGCAATGACTAGATGTTGGAAAGTAAATATCCTATTGCAGGACAGTGTTGTCCCATATTGTGTGTCGATGTTGGTTGACACGAAATCATACTGTTTCTGTATGAGATCAAAACTGGTATCAAAATTCTAATCCTTTGTGTAGATTTAGTTCTTTCATTAGCTTAAGCCTTTAGATAAGTCATAACTATTTAAGTTGCATGTTGGGCTTGGGCCAAATCCAATATCCCAACCTTGATACAACGGTGTGGGGAAAATAAATATTGAAGCGAAAACTTAGCTCTTACTATAAGTTTAAGCTCTTAAAGTTATCACCCAACCAAACTTGGCATGATTTCTAAGTGGGGCTTAAATTTTGGAAGTCAAATTACACCATCTTGATGAATTATAGTATTATAAGTAACACCTTATATTTTTTCTTTGTGCTTATCAAATTACACTATAACTGGAGTGTTCATCTGATGTGGCAATAACCTTGTCAGATCATGCCTCTTAAGTATTAGAATTATGTCCATTAACTCGATGCCTGACTGCTTGAAGTTGTTATTTATTGTACCATTTCTTCATTTCACCATCCAGCTAGTAATCGTACTGCCTTATCTTCATCTTATGAGGTCAGAAACTTGTTCATTTGTCATGGTGTGTTGCTATGTGATAAATAACAAACTATAAACAGGATAGCTACAAAGTTTATTTTCTTTTTCTTGGTTGCTGTACAGATCTTCTTTTTTAGTTTCTTTCCTTGAAGAACCTGATAAACTGCTGCTCAAGATGTGGTTCTTTTTTTAGCTTGATTGAAAACTCAGTATTGTATTGTGTCTAGGAAGCATGTGACATCTGTAAGATTATATTCAAGTTGACAGTGTATTTGAGCGAGGACCACTACATTTTTTCCCTTCAGCATGTGAGCTGACCTTTTTTGTTGGTGAAATGTCAGAGTGCCTGCTGTTCTATATTTTAAAATACAATTTAATGATTTACTGTGGGTGACCTGTTAGCCTCTAAGTCTCTTTCCTTGTGTCATTCAACATGTTTGTTTGTTTATTCTCTTGCAAGTTCTCTATTTGCATGCTACTTCAACCTACTAAATTGTATGCTGTCAACATAACTATTAGAAATGGATGACAGAAATGAAGTGTAGAAATGCTTTTCTTTAGCCCATAAATAGTTCTAACTTGAAGAACAGGAATTGCAAGTGCTTTGATTGCCAATTTATGTGCGCAGATTGGTCATGTAGTGGGGCTTTTTTAGAGTTAGGAAGATGCATGAAATCTGTAATAGTCAAACTTCGAAAGAGTTGTCATTCAAAATTTTATGTGCAAAACACTCACTTATGCTATATCTACAGGGAGGAAGAGGGGAAAAAGCAAAGTAGATTGTTGAGGGAGGGAAGAGAGGAAGGAAGAGAGGAGCGAGGGATATCCTTTGTTTTCTCTACTTGAGAGAAAAGAAGAGGAATTGAGTGAAAATGATAACTTCCACTTTTGATTTTATCATTCCAAGACATGCAAGGTTAATCTAGTCATTTCAATGATTTCCCACTTTCTCTCCCCTCTTTCATTTACTTTTGGAAGTAACCAAAAGCCAGGAAAGGAGAGTCAAATTGTTTCTTTCTTTTCCATTACTTTTTATTTTTTTTTTCACCTAAATGGACAAGGGAAATGATTGATTCCCCTCTTCCCTCCCTCTATTTCACTTTCCTCTCTAGTAGACTCACATTAGAGAACTATAAAACAAGTTCTCATTACTATCTGACATGGTTTATGTTAATGCTTTGTAATGAGTTTTTTTAGAGGCTCTAGTTTTTTGTTTATAGGTTTAACTTGACACAATTACCATGCTAACAAGGTTAGCATAATTTGATGACTTTTAGATGCTGTACCATTTGTTATTTTACTCAATTGATCACATGCTTTTCTTTGTTGTATGCATATAATTTGATTAATCGTCAATGAGCGGTTGAAAGTTTATGTTTTTAAAGAAAAAAATTGCATTTACTTTCAGTATTGTGAATGATTGTCACAATACAGGCCTACTTCCCTGCAATTTCTCAGCCTGAAGGGCTTCCACTGAAAGTTAAGGATGCAAATGGGAAGGACTGGGTGTTTCAATTTCGTTTCTGGCCAAATAATAACAGTAGAATGTATGTTTTGGAGGGAGTTACACCTTGCATTCAGGCAATGCAATTGCAAGCTGGTGACACAGGTATGGATTACATTTTCATGAAGAATTGTATAGCCTGTAACGTCCTCCAGGATTGAAACTATGTCATAGATGTGATACTTGTTTTGGGTCTTTTTTAGTTCTATTATATAAAACTAAATCTTTTCTTGGACATCTGAATCCTTGGAAATCCAAAACCTCGGATGGCCATATAATTTTCAGAATAGATTTACTTTTTCCTCTATAGTTTTTGATGGCCGTAGTTTTTGATGTGTGATCATCTATCTTAATAAGATTGGTTATCTACCACTTTTATTTGATCAGTGTTGACCTCCTTTTGGGGAATTTTAATTGATGCCTATCCTATGACATCTATATGCAGAGTCAAAATTGAATGTTGCATATACTTTTCTCTGTTGCTCTTTGTTTTGCTTTTTCTCCCAGGTAAAATTATTTTTTAATATGCAGCAGCATATTAGGATTTCTAAATTATGTCACTTCTACTAGTATATGGCAATGTTCTTCTATTTCTTTATGATCTGATCACATCACAGATGTGTGTATAGATGTGCATAAGGATTAATATATATGGACATTTGTATACATGACACTATCTTGTTGCAACATACTTATTATAGAGTCTCTGCAGTGACATTCAGTCGCATGGATCCAGAAGGGACACTGATTATGGGATTCAGGAAGGCATCTGGTGCCTCTAATGAACAGGTCCGTCAGGGAAAGATTGCTCAGAAACATAGAAGTATTTTGATAAATTTATCATAGTGCTTGGATCTCCCATTGCCCTTTAGAGACTTAAAAGTATTAATCTTATTTATCTTGCATGCTTTCTCAAGCATTTCATCTTCACTTTTTCTTTCACAACTTCTGTTGTTACGATATAACTCCTCTAAGCATACATTCTATGAATCACCCATTAGTTGCACGAAGGTGTTATTTTACTTTAAATTGCTAGAATTGTGTTTATTTGTAGTTAATACTTGTTGAAATGAAGAAAGTGAGCAACCTCATTTTCTTGAATATATATGATTAGTAAACAGTGAAGGACCAGGACAGATGTCTTATTCTGCCGTTGTATGCCTTTTTTCCTGTTTATTTACCTACGGCTTTTTACAATGTTATTTTTTTCGAATTCATTGACAGGACTTGCAAACACTTAAATCTGGCAATGGCTTTTCAGCACCTCCAGAGGTTGACTGCAAAGTCACTGCTAAAGATCTCAAAGGCAGTATAAAAACAAGGAACTTGGTCAGTACAGTAGAGCAGAGGAGCTGTTCTACGTTTGCAAATGATGGTCTGCTGCAAAAAGATGGGCTAAGTGCTAGGTCGCCACAGGGCACCAGTAGAAGGAAAGGTGGCAATCTTGGGTCCAAGAGTAAACGTCTAAGAATTGACAATGAAGACTCCATGGAATTGAAACTAACATGGGAAGAGGCTCAGCAGTTGCTCCGCCCATCTCCCAACTGTGTTCCTAGCATTGTTTTGGTTGAAGGTCATGAGTTTGAAGAGTATGAGGTATGATACTTTGCATGCTCCTGCAACTTTTCTATTGACTTGCATCATTTCTGTGATTCTTGTCAGTAGTTTGTAAAATATCTTTAGTTATTTTTTTATTTAAAAAAAAAACGGAGTGAAGTTTAAGAATTTTCATACTATTGTGAACTTTGTCTTTTCTCTTTGCTGTTGCAATATAATCATTGTACTGGATTCTCATGCAAAGATTTTCTGAAAGGAAGATTTCTCTTAGTCACATATTCTACATTACTTGGGACTTGGGTATTATATTCTAGCATGGGTGCATGTCTAGGTTCCCAACATAACTGGTTCTAACTTACTTTGGTTTCAAAACTGCTGTGGTTAAACAAACCATTGGATGTTGAATTATTCATTTCTGTATTGGTATTTTGACTTTAGTTCAATGCCAGTCATCCACTCTTGGTCATTTCAGGAATATGGATAACATTTGTCAGATAAGTAATTCTTTCGATCTGCATTGAAATCCTGCACAGTGGTCTTGTTCTTCTATATAACTAGCGCATTGCAATGTTTGAACATCATACATTGCAGAAGACTTTCCTATTGTTTAATTGACTTACATCAATCATGTATTATATACTTTCTTTAGTTGACGCAACGGATACTATTGGTTCCATTGATTGGCGCATGAATATTGGAATCGATACTTCTAGTCCCTGAAGGGAAAACTCATTGTTCCATGAAGGAGACTGCGGCTAAAAATAGTATTTAACTACAACTGTCTCAAAACATTAAATAGGACGCTTAAATAGACCAAATACCCTAATTGCAAGATAACAATACCAAAAATGATCTAAAAAGAAGGCGGTGCGTGAAGCTCCCGTCATGCGAGGTCCCAGGGAAAGATCCATTGTATGCAGTCTTATCCTATTTTTTACAAGAGGTTATCGTTGTGCCAAAGCTCCCCTTCATACAAAAAATGATCTAAATACTCAAAATACGCAACTTACTAAAAATAGTAAAACGATCCTAAGTTAAAATTATCCACACAAAATCCCTTACATCAAACTCAAGTGCCGACGCTTTTGGTCTGCAATGTATTTATACTTTGAATTAGAGATGGACTAACGATCGTGTACCATTTTATGGATCTCCTGCAAACAATCCACGAAGTCAACTACCCTACTATGTACTGGACCCGTACTAAGCAGTTTCAACAAATCCAGTGGACCACGAGGCTAAGCTGAGTAAACCACCTCAAATGGACTGAAACCTTTGATTCATGGCATGATTGTGAGCAAATTTCGTTAAACAAGGCTTTTGATCCCAACTCGTCACATGCTCTCCCACTAAACAACGCAATAAATTTCCAAGTGATCGATTCACAACCTTTGTCCATATGTTTGAGGATGATAAAAAAAAAGGGCAGCCCAGTGCACGAAGCTCCCGCTATGCGGAGTACCGGGGAAGGATCACGCAGCCTTACCCTGCTTTTTACAAGAGGCTGTTTTCAGGATTCGAACTCGTGACCTTTTGGTCACAAAGCAACAACTTTATCGTTGCCCCAAGGCTCCCCTTTTTTGAGGATGATAAACACTACTAAAATTTAATTGTGTATTGACTATCTTCCACAATGATGCGGTGATAAGGAGGGGCCCACCCCGCGGGGGATAGTTGCCACGATGGAGGTCAAAGTCAAGGCGGTCAACGTTCGGGTATCATATGGTCGGACGAACGATAAGTGTATCGGCTGGTCGGGCGATCAGGTCCCGACCGGGAGGAGAAGGTGCCCGATCCGATCCTACCTTTGACTCGGGGGGATGCGTCGAATAGCCGACGATTAAGGAGGCGTTCGACGCTAGGAGGATACGGTATCCTGTTCGAGCAGCTACCCCGCTTGGCCTGGCAGCATGACTTAGCGGTCACAGCAGAGTGTCGGCCAGACACGCCACAGTCGTGGCAGGTTTCCAGCGGACGGGACGCAGGCACAACAATGTTCTGGTCGAGCGGCTAACCAGCTCGGCCTAGCAGCGGATCCACTGTTCTCTCGATATCCTTTTGGGAGTGGGTGCCGCTGACACCCGACATAGTCGACAGGAAGATTGTACGACGGAACTTCCACTGTCACATCAGAGATATGCTCGGCTTGTTAAGGTATTGTGTCAGGGACACTTTACCGACAAGTCTTTTTAGGGGAAATTTTGAGAAGCGTGCCCGTCTGGGGAAGCGTGCACGCGCGCTATAGGAGCTCTATATAAAGTGGGGTCCAAGTATCGGCGGAGGTACGTGAGACACACTATTTACTCTACAATGCTCATTCTTGTTACTCCGTCTTCTACATTATCGTCGGTGACTGACTTGAGTGTCGGAGGACCAACGCCGGGGATTCCTTCCCTGCTCGGTATTGACATCATCTGTTTTGCAGGACGAATCGGAGTCCACGTGCCGTCAGCGGTAGCGCCACATCCCCAGCTTTCCGTCTCATCGACTTTTGGACAAGATCACACAAGTTGCATCAAAAATGACTAAGGAAACGAATGTCCTTATCTGAAACAATGGACGTTGGAAGGCCATGAAGACGATAAACATCTCGAAAGAACATCTACGCCACATTAATAGCATCAATAGTCTTTGCAAGGAAAAAAGTGAACTATCTTAGAAAATCTATCAACGACAATAAAGATGGAGTCACTACCTTGCTTGGGCACGTGACAAGCCTAGCATAAAATCCAAACTGATATCAACCCAAGGTCGAGAAGGGATCGACAAAGGCATGTATATACTCGCATTAGTGGCTGCCCCCTTAGAGACTTGACAAATTTTGCACCTCTGCACATATTTCTCTACTTCTCGTTGCAATGTAGGCCAAAAGTAGGAAGTTTGAACCAAATGAAATATTCGGTTCGACCAACATGACCTCTCAATTCCTTGATTATCTGCAAGTGAAGACTACAAGTTGGAATGCATAACTGATTACCTCTAAATAAAAATCCATCATGCAATAAAAAATCTATTTTCTTCCCAGGCCATACGTCTTGCAATATCACCGAGAAATAAGGATCGGTATCAAGCAAATCACGAAGAGAGTCAAACCCTGGAACCTCAACCCGCATAGTAATTAGAAAGCTACTCCTACGACTCAAAGCATCTGCCACCCAATTAGCGATCCCTGCTTTAAGTTTAACCGCATAAGTGAATTGCTCCAAATAAGTGGCCCATCTCACATGGTAGGGTGACACCTTGCCTTGCTGCTGTAGGTGGTTCAATGAGTCATGATTTGTAAATAAAACAAGTTCTATGTGAAACAAATAGTGACGCCAATACCTCATTGCCTGCACAACGACATAAATAAGTTTTGCTCTAGGGAGTTTTTCGTTGAAAAATGCCACGGGTTTGCCGTCCTGATCGAGTACCGCACCATACCAACTTTAGAAGCATCTGTGTAAATTAAAAGGTTGAGAAAAGTTTGGAAGTATTAAGATGGGCGCCTTTGTGAGTCATTCTTTAATCAATTGAAAGGCCGACTCTATAGTCTCAGTCCACTCAAACCTACTACCCTTCAAACAATTTGTTATTGGAGTCATAATGCTATTGAAAGAAGTAATGAAATGCCTGTGGAACGAGGTTAACTTGTGGAAACTTCTTACTTCAGTTAAGGTCGTCGATGTAGGCTAGTCCTACACTGCTTGTATCTTGGTTTTGTCAACTTCTAAACTCTCTCTTGAAATTATATACCTCAAAACACCACCTTGGGGGGGCAAAAAACACCCAGTTCTTCATAGCAACATAGAATTTTTCCCTGCGCAACACACTAAAAACCTCCCTTATATTGTAGATGTTGCTATGAAGTCGCACTATATATTAGAATATCATCAAAATACACCACAACAAATCTACCAATGAATGATCGCAATAACTGATTCATCACACGCATGAAGGTACTAGGGGCATTGGATAAATCAAAAGGAATCACAAGCCACTCATACAACCCCTCCCTAGTCTTAAAAGTTGTTTTCCATTTATCCTCCGGCCTAATGCGAATTTGATAATACCCACTCTTCAAATCCAATTTGGTGAACACTGCTGATCCACTAATCTGGTCAAGTAAATCATCTAGACGAGGAATGGGAAAGCAGTACCTAATAGTGATTTTATTGATGGCCTTGATGTCCACACACATACACCAAGATCCATCCTTTTTTGACACCAAAAGAGCAGGTACAACACAAGGACTCATGTTTTCCCTTACACGACCCTTAACCAGCAAATTTTCAACCCGTCGTCGCAATTCGTCAGGCTCACGCGGGCTCATCCAGTAATGCAATCTGTGCGGTAGAGATGCCCTCGACTCCAAATCAATATGATGCTGAATATCTCGTTGAGGTAACTCGTCGGGTAGCTCTTCAGGAAAGATATCACCAAAGTCTGCAATTAATGGAGCGACTAAATCTGGAATAGTACTAGGTTCAGACACTTCCTTGCCCATCAATATAAACCCCCTTTCTGCTTTCTGCAATTCCTCATCTAACTGAGCCATGGATAATAAAGCCGACACTTCATTTGTAGGCTTTGGTTGCTCCACCATTTGTCAACCAAGTAGTAGAATAATCTTTGTTCCCTCAAACACAAAACTATAAGTTTTAGCTTGTCCATCAGACTGCCAAGGTCTGCCTAACAATAGGTGACCAACATCCATGCTACCACATCACACCAAATAGTATCTCTATATTTCAGACCAATAGAAAAGAAATAAGAGCTCTTTGTGACATTGATACTTCACCTCCCTTCTTAAGCCATACTAATTTATACGTTTGGGATGATTTCGTCTGAATATTTAACTTTTGAGCAGCTTCAGGAATATGATATTTTCGCAATTTCCAGCATCGATTACAAAACGACAAACTCTGTCCAGGACAGTACATCCGTAATCAGTCACCGTCTACTGATTTCGGCGTTAAACAAGAACGCCAAGCCACCAAATCACCAAGGCTGTCCCGACATCTCCTTCCAACAACACTTCGTTTGCGACCGCCTTGTCATACTGGGGTCTCTAGAGAATTCTGCTACGCCATCTTCACAATCTTCATTCTCTACGAATAGTGCTTTATTTGCTGCACCCTTCTTACACTCCGATTGTCTGTACCCAAACTCTCCACAATTGAAACACTTTATTCCGTCGCGATTGCTGCCACTTCCTCTATTAATTTGTCTGACACCTCTGTTTCCAACCCCAACAGTCACTCCACTTGGCCCTCTGCTCGTAGTGGTTGCAGGAAAAAAACCACTACTATGACATGCATGTTTTTTTACCACCAATGCCCTCTAGTGTGCAATAGATACAGAAATGGAGTCAAACATATTAACTATGTTTTGAATCTGATACTTCAACCCACCGATATATCGTGCCATCAACTGGTCTTCCGTCTCGTGTATTTCATTTCTCGCAATTAGTTGAAAAAATTAAGAGGTATATTCATACACTGACCGGATGCCTTGTTTAAGATTCTGCAACCTTTAATACAATAGTCGCTAGAAATTGTACGGGTTTCCCGCATGACCTTCTTCATCTTCTCCCAGTGGGTAATTTTTGCGTTACCTACTAGTTCCGGGTCAACTTCAGTTGTTGCCACCATGCTGTAACTCTTTCATGCAATCTAGTTGCAACCAAGGGCGCACGTTTGTTTTCAGATACTTTAAAATCAAAGATTTTTTCTATCAAGGCCAACCAATCAGGAACTCCTCAGGTTGTAGGCTACCATGAAATTTAGGAATTTTAGTTCTCATACCTGACTTCCAACACTTGCGATCGTTTTCTACTATTGCTTGGCGTCGCTTGTGGGGGGCCTCCGCTTCATAGGCAACCTTGTCACCTGTTCCCACATCCGAGTTCGCTTGGTAATGACGATGGACCAGATTTTTTCCACTTTGGTTCTCGAACATCGTCGCCATCCTGTCAGCAAGTCGATCCATGACCCCCTCAATCTACCCCACCCGTTCATCCAACATCTCTCGAAATTGTTGTTCGAAATCACGTTCGTACAGGTTGTGGACGTATCAGTGCGTTGTTGTCTTCTCGGCAGCATGATCTCGCAAGATCAGTTCGTCTCTGATACCAACTCGATAAAAATAATAAAAATATTAAAATTGTTTTCTCGATTTGTTCTTTTGTCCACATAATTAAAATTGCTTTCTCGATTTGCTTTTATGTCCGCATCATAAGTTGATGTATTTTTTCAGCTAATTCAAAGTAGAACCTTCTTGTTTTCTTATATTCATTTATTTGACTTAATATATCAATTCCTTCAGGGTATGTAACAGTCCAATGTTTTTTTTTGCTGATATGGCTGTTCATGACAGGAAGCACCAGTATTTGGAAAGTGCACATACGTTGCTGCTAATCAAGCTGGGTAACCTACTTTCTATATGCTTCTCTAAGAATGCTTTGATTCATCATTTTTAGATTTATTGATCATGAACTAACGTAGGGCTCTCACTTGTATTTTAGTTCACTTCTTGTTGATGTACGGATAGCAAAATTGATGAAGATTGCTTGCCATTTTCAACTAAACTGAAGCTAGCTAACTCTCTATTTGAAAGACATATAAGATTCATCGTGTGGAAACAATGACTTTACAGTTTTTAGGGTAAAATACAGACATGAAGATATGCAAATTTGCAAATCTCTCATAGCTGGTGTGATGGGACAGGATTGCCATGTTGTGGTTTTATTTGCTGTATTCTTCATCCCTTGTTTTTGTTCTTCTCCCTCTATTATCTCCAATGAGCATCACCTTAGGGTTCTCTGAGCTTCATTTTTTGCCATGTTTTTTTTGTTGCTTTTTCTCTTATTATCATCTCTTTCTTAAAAGAAGTTCTTATGAATGAAAAAGGTGCTTAAGTACTTGAAAACTTTGTTATATTGGCATAGTTCCTTAGTCATCCCTTTATCTGTCTTAACTAACCTAAATTTGAAAATAAAGAAGTGTGAACTCATTCAAAGTTGAAAAAAAAGCCAATAAAAAAAATAATTCTACTCAGTAGCATCTAGCTGTTGCTCTTTAAGTAAGGAAAAAATAGATTAAAGTGGTACTGAACACATTCAAAGATAGACTAATAAATTCTATACTTAGCAACTCGAATTAATTATAGCTGAAGGTATGATGGGTTTTGAAAGACTAAAGGAAATTCCAATTAACATTATTAAAATTAAAAGTGACTCAAAAGATTGTAGAATTATTGATGGTATAATCTTACATAATGTTCATTGGCGGATAAAATCTGTCTAGTCAGCTTGAATTTGTTTTGACTCGCTGTTTCTTTACTATGGTTACAACAGTGAGAACTCTCAATGGGCTCAATGTGAAGATTGCTCAAAATGGCGCCGACTGCCTGTGGATGCATTCCTTCCATTTAGATGGACCTGTTCTAAGAATACATGGGATCCTGAAAGGTGATCTAGGATATTCTAGTACCCAAACTAATAGTTCTGTCACTTTGTTTATGATGTTTGAAAGCTGGACTTGTTGCTATAGTATTTATATCATTCCCTACTAATTGGAGAAATTATTACAGGATGATAATTTATGCAGGAATGTGTTATTATTGATTCTTCGGCTGTCTGTGTGACCATTTCAAATTGGTATTTCTGGTGCATTTGCATTATTTGTTTGCACAAAGATATGTATTGTCAATTGAATGTATTTACAGAAGAACTATCAATTGAAAATCTCAATCTTCTAGTGCTGCAACCAGCAAGATCAGTGGTCTCAATGACATATCTACCCATGTCAAAACTATGAGATGTCAATTTAACCTCTCAATAGGAGCCTGCAGTTTTGCTTCCCAACTTGATTTGACCCAACCAGCTATTGTGTCTTGTTAATGCAAGGGGAATGGAATAGTTTTGATCTGCCAGTCAGGGAGGATAGAGTTAGTGTTTCACCTCTCTGCACAACACCATATTCACTCATCTTTCCTTCTCTATGAAAGTGACATTTTATGTTTGTTTACTTTATCTATATAAATGACTGAGCATGCTATGACAATTTAATCCTCTACTATAATGTGCCTCCAGTGAGTAAGTTCTTCATGTTATATGTTTTGCACACTAAAGGAATCAGATCATTTTAAAACTCTCTTTTTTTGGACATATTGGAATTCTGCTACCCCATACAGTAGATTCTTTCCCTGAAGTCTGGTAGGTATCCAAATTCCAAAATGCTATATTTGAAAATACATAGTCTATCTTCACTTTTCTACACAGAAGTACATCATCAAGCTGTATATGTCTCAACTCTTTGAGGTGTTCTATGTGTAAGTATAATTCCTAAAAATTCAACAAATGGAATTATTGAAAGCCCTTGGAGATTCTATTCTAGATCAAACAGGTAATTAACAAAGTTGAATTACGGTGCTTACATAGATACTAGAATATGCATTCATGATGAGTCTAATTATTTTATTTCAAATTATTCTGAAGGAGGTATATTATCTACTGTGTGACATAATATTGTTTGGAAAGTGTCAATGTTCCCTTTTCTGTTTCAAAATATTGATTGATGTGCATCTTATTTTTTTCGATTTGTAGGTCTTCATGCTCAGCTGCTCAAGAGCTGAGTTTGGAGCAGTTGGCAGAATTAATCCCATGTAAAACAGGTACAAATATCTTCGTATTAAATTTTTTAATACCAGAATTTATTGGTGAGTCAATCTGTTAATGTAAGTAATCCTAACTAGGACTAATATTTATCTTTAGGTCACTAGTCTAACGTGATGTTTTACCTTCCTACCATGCCCATTGACTTGCAGTATTGTAAAACAGAAATATGAGATAGAGAAACTAATAGCCTCATTTGATATGGGAGTGAAAAAGGATCCGTTGACTTGCAGTAGTGTGAAACAGAAATGAGATATGCCAAGTAACTATTGACCTCATTTGGTACAGGAGTTCCTTTTTCCCCCATTTGATTTGACAGAAATCACAAGAAACATTTTTTGGCTACCTTCATTCTAGGATTTCAAGGATTTAACAAGATTTGTAGTTTCTTTTTTTTTGGGGATTACAAAACCTTTCTATCAGATAACATTTGTTAACTGCCCCCATTCTAGATGTTCAATATTCCAATTTGTTGGTCTTAAAGTTATTTAAAATTATATTACATTTCAATGGTTCTAACAATAACAAGAGTAAAGTAGAGAAAAATCCCCAATCACAACTTGAATTTTACATGCAATCCCCTCATAAAAAACTTTGTTTCCACTCCCTGCATGCAGAGTTTTATTTGCTTCAACTCCCTCATGCAAATATTGTGACCTAATTGCCCCTTAGATTTTTTAGGTACAAAAAGTCCAAAAATGAGTATAATTCCTCTTAAATTCAACACTTTACACTAGAATCGAGTATATTTTCTATTAAATTGAGCATATTTTTTTTTCCTGTTTTAATATAATTTCTCCTAAATTCAATACTATTTAAAGAAAATCTAGTATATTTTCTATCCAATTAAGTATCATTTAAAGGAAATCTAGTATATTTTCTATCCAATTGAGTATCATTTAAAGAAAATCTAGTATATTCGAGTATATTTTCTATTAAAATTGCCTTTCATATTTTTTAGGTATAAATAGTCTAAAAATGAGTAATATTTCTATTAAATTCAGCATTTTAAATTAGAATTGAGTATATTTTCTATTAAATTGAGTATGACTTTTTTCCTATTTAATATAATTCCTCCTAAATTCAGCACCATTTGAAGAAAATCTAGTATATTTTCCATTCAATTGAGTATCATTTAAAGAAAATCTAGTATATTTTCCTTCCAATTGAGTACCATTTAAAGAAAATCTAGTATATTTTTCATCCAATTGAGGTGGAAAAAGAATCGTACTCAATTTGATAGAAAATATACTAGATTCTAGTTTAATGTAATTTAAGAGGAATTATACTCATTTTTAGACTTTTTATACTTAAAATATCAAGGGCAATTAGGTAAGTATATTTGACTAGGGAGTGGAAACAAAGATTTGTTCCAATGAGAACTGCATGCAAAATTGTGTTTGCCAATGGGGGCTGCATGCAAATTTTCCCTTCTAACAACTAATAAATATTTAAGGTTTATGCGATTGGTCCTTTTGACTGATTTATATAAATTTTAATATTTTCCCTAAATTAGTGTTTTATGCCATTTTGGTGATATGTCTAATGCAAAAGTATGATATGCTAAAAAAATTATAATATCATAATTTATTATTTTTAAAATTCACTTTCTCATGTATTCCAAAAACCTCTAGGTTTACTTTTCTAGGAATAAGTTATCTTGTAATTCCTCTCGAATCTAAAATGATACCTTAGATATTACACTCAGATACAAGCAATTCCTCAGAGCTTATGGCTTACTGTCAGATAAAAGATTAAGGTCACTTCAAAATCTGGCCAGCACAATTTTGCTAGCATCTCTGCCAACTTTTTATTGATAGAGTTGCTATTAGGAGCGGTTCTTGTAATGCACAATTGATCACAGATCTTAAAATTTCAGATCATAGAATCTGGTTCAGTGTTTCTTTGCTGTATGGTGAGTGTAAGTTCTTGTCCTGTGCCCAAACCATGATTTTGAAATTTCATGTCATGCAGGTGGTAATATGGTAATACGAAAATATAATGTTTTGGCAAATTATCAGAATTAGTTATTGGTTGGCATGGGTAATCTTTCTTATGTTGCTTGTGTTGTGGTCACTTGTGTTGCTCTGTCATGGAGTATAGGTCATAATTTGTGAAGATGAATTATTTTTTATATTTTCAGTTTTCATTCCTAATTTTTGTTCTTTGTATTCATTTATTTGTTCCTGTTTATGTTGTTCCATCGAGTAGAGATATTTCCAGTAACGACTGTTCATGTTTGCGCGAGGCAGGTTCATCTAAGAGATCCAGAGTCAAAGCTGAAACAGACATGGAAGTTTCAGATGGGCTGGATACACTTGCCAATCTTGCCATTCTTGGAGAAGGAGAAAATCTCCCCCCTCCTCAGCAACCTACAACCAAGCATCCACGGCATAGACCTGGGTGCACATGCATTGTTTGTATTCAGCCTCCAAGTGGCAAGGGCCCAAAGCACATGCAGACTTGTACATGCAATGTATGCCTCACCGTCAAGCGAAGGTTCAGGACACTCATGCTAAGGCGCGAGAAGCGCCAGTCAGAGAAGGAAGCTGAATCCTCAATGAAGCAACAGAAACAACATCCCAACCCATCGCCGGAGAAAACCCAAGTAGGAAATGAACAACAAACAAACACTCTAGTTGTGAATAATTCCCCTACCAAACCAATTATAAATGATGAGGGGCCTAGTGATGAAGCACCTGAGAGCAGAAGAGTATCACTATCTCCTCTGAGAGCTCCTCAGATTGATCTAAACATTCAACCTGAGCGGGAGGAAGAACCATCGCCAAAATTTGAGAATGGCAACATGATGAGGCTTACACCTGATGCGACAGCCTAAACAAGCACCTTCAGATTTCAGAAGGGTTAACGAGAGGGTGAACATTGAGTCTTAACAGAACCTGGTCATTTTTGCAGAAGACTAGGTCCTGATGGCACAGATTTGCAGTGCATATATAGCTACACACCTATCCTAAATCTATTACCAGTATATACCTTCAAGATGAGCCAGGAAGTTATATTCCAGCTCAGTGCCGGCGTGCATTCCATGTTGTGGTAATAATTGTTGGAATAAAATCTCACAATTGCTTAGTCTTCGATTTTTGTTTTTTGGGTTTCTTGTGGGGAGTGTGTGCTCGAGCATTCGTAATTTTTACTGCAACTATTCCTAAGCAACAAGGGGAGTTAGCTGTTGTAAGAAGGCAATATTTTATGCAGATGTAGAATTTATACACATTAATAGTGGAACTTGTTACAACAACTACAATGGCTTCAACATTTGAGTTTATTGTACGGATTATTTGTGCTAAATGTTCCACTTCTCTTTGTCCTATGATTCCATGTTGCAATGAATCAAATTAATAATCCTTGCCTTAAGTTCCAATTAAATCTGGTTCGTTCAATTTTGTCAATACAAATAACTCTTTTTTTGTTAAAAGTATAATCATATGATAAAAAAGATAATTCGAATTCGCTCGCCCCCAATCCTCCACCTAACCCATTCCTGATATGTCGAGTTTTGATCCCAAGATTTCATGTGGTAACACCTTATATCTTAATCATCACATCACCCCGTGTGGTAATATCTTATGCCTTAACCACCACATCGTCCCGATAGGACATTAAAAGTATAATTATGATGACAAAAGACGAATACGTTCGTCCCAAGCGCCTCCGTCAATCCGTCCTAAGGTCAACACGGAGAAAGATTAAAAGTAATTATAAGATAAGATCATGTATAATAGAATTGGATCCTTTCACGATATTCTATATTGATTGAACCTTCATGTACCACTATTTTATTCTCTCATTTTTTTTCCTTCTTTATTTACTTAACCCACCTAACTAAATAATTCATTAAAATAAATTAATCTTGTTGATATTTTTTTAAATAAAAAATCATCATAGAATTTTTTTTTTATTTTTTTAAAGCCATTTAAGATTTTGACTTTTATATTTAGGGATTAAATTATAGTATTAAGTAAGATGTGCGGGATAATATATATATATATATATATATATATATATATATATATATATATATATATATATATATATATATATATATATATAGATGAAGAGAATATTTTGATACTTATTTATCTTATAGTACTATCTTGTGAGTACTAAGTGTATATTTTTTTTAACTTTAATATTATAACACAAATAACAAACCCTAAAGGGTAAATATCAAATTCTAAACTAAGCTCTAAAATAAAGAACAAATATATGCCAGAGAAGAGAGAAAAAAAAAAACAAAATCTAGTTCAAAGTTGGGCAATCCAACAAAATTGAGTTCCAAGTTGGTAGAGAAAACAAGTGAAGATAATTTCGTAGCCACGAACTCGATATTTTCAAAATTCAACAAATATACAAGAACAATACAATTATTAATTATCAACCTCTGACACACGCAAGGACGATTGGGATTAGCTTTTAAACGTAACTTTTATCAGATTCCAGTAATTCCTTTCTCACCAAAAACAACATCATGAAGCACGAACAATTATATCTCATTGAAATCCATTCTGATTTATTTATTTTCTTGACAAAGATACTGACACATCCCTGTGGTTACACGAAAGTCAACTCTGATTTGGTCTCTTTTGCTTCTCGCTTGTACTTGTCGATTCATGCAGTTTCCTTTTTCCCGTGGATTGATTAATCCGAAGTTCTTTGATTTCAACGGAAGATTGTCTCATCAAATATTATCTCATTTTCAAATTCTTACTTTACTTACGCAAGTGAACAAAATCATTCACACTTTTTATAAAATTTATCCGCCTCGTCAAAACGCAGAGCGCGTGCACTGCGCGTCTGCGAAGAAAGCAAACCAAAAAAGGCAATTAGTCGGAAAGAAGAGGAAGTTGTGAACAAGTCGACCACGTTTTGTGAGTCGTCGTCGTCTTCGTCTTCGTCGTCTCATCTTGCTTCCTCTCCATCTGATTATTTTGAACTCAATCTGTGTGTCGAAAGGGAGGCATCGGAAGAGAGGCAGCGGACGGCGGGTACTGGTCGATTACTCGTGGGATTTTGGGAACCACAATGAACGAGAAGGCATCCGTCTCCAAAGAGCTTAGTGCCAAGCACAAGAGGGTTGGTGTATTTCTTCAATTTATGCTTTTTTTTTAAAAAAAAATAATAACTTGTTCTCAGTTAGTTTTGTGTGTATTTGGCTTGCAAAGGTGTGATTTTCTTCCTGAAAACAAATTTGAATCAGTTTCTTTCTCGTCCTGATTATTCTGGGGAAAGGAACTCGACATGCTTTGTTTATTTGCGTAGTCATAGGGTTGAAGGTAGCGAAGAAAGCAACAAATCTCTTTCTATTTCTCTCTGTCGCTTCTCTTCCAATGCAACATTCGGATGGTCGTTATGTTTAGGGTGTCTCATTGAAATCCATTTTACTTTGCAAAAGAATATCTTGTGATTTAATAATCTAGTTGATATTGCCAGTGTGACTGTGTGAGTTGCAATCACATACAATACTTGCTGCAAGGGACAAACTTTTTCTTTCTGTTCTCTCCTTCCATTGTCTTACAATTTCTTGTAAGCAAGTGTTCAGTAGTTTCTTAGCCTTCACTAAGGTATCGCCCTTATTTCAGATACTTGAGGGGCTCATGAAGTTACCGGAAAACAAGGAATGCGCTGATTGTAAAGCCAAGTAAGTAATCAAATGTCCTGAACCAGAAGTAAGAATGTTATTTGTAGAAGGATTCATGTAAACATTTTGATACACGAATCGTTTTGTGATTATTCTGTTGTTGGTAGTGATAGAAAAATCCTGAAATCTGTCCATGTCTCTGTCAGATTCATATTCCTTCATAAGAATGAAAAATGCCACTTAGTCACTAGCATAGCTCTTCAGCAGTAGCAACCTAGCACTTGGCTTTACATGTCGCTATTTTTATCGAAATTGTAGAACTTTTTGACTTTGTATTCCTTGTTTTGTAATCACTGTCTCAAAAATTTTCCAACAATTCTTTACCCACCTTCTCCAATTCATCTTTCTCCTAACTCTATTGATGTACATCTAATATGCATATTCAGGTTAAATCAGCAAATAGGAATTTCTTGAGAACTGTTTTATCCTGTCCAGTTTTGCAAGCTATACGCTTGATAAAACCTACAAAAGAAAATTTGTTGATTCAAAATGACAGTCGATAATGTCTCACCCTATAGTTACATATATTTGTTGAAATTGCTATCCAGTGTGCTTCTTTTCAGATTCTTCTGTTGAGTCTAATTTTCGTTCGTTATGTTGCAGAGGTCCGAGATGGGCTAGTGTTAATCTTGGAATCTTTATATGCATGCCTTGTTCAGGAATCCATAGAAGTTTGGGGGTACACATATCGAAGGTCTAAACAGTTTCTTTTCACAGTTTCTTTCTTTCAATTATTTTGGTTTTCTATCTAGTTTTTAACACTGCTAATTAGTTCTTGATTACGGGTATTTCTTCCAGGTGAGGTCTGCTACACTAGATACATGGCTTCCAGATCAGGTTTCATTTATTCAATGTAATTATTGTTTCAATCATATCTTATCGGTTATTTACTTAGCTTTGCTGCTGAAAGCCAAAACACATTCTTTGTATGTATGTGCTGATTTCTCCACTTCCATCCTTTTTAGCTATGGGAAACGAGAAGTCGAACCAGTACTGGGAAGCAGAACTGTTCACAAACTATGATAGAGTCAGGATCGAAAATTTTATTCGTGCCAAGTATGAGATTTTATGTTGTTAATTTCTTCTTTTTTGTTCTCTTATTAGCTAAAAAACAGGATGTTCTTACTGTCAGATATGTAGATAAGAGATGGATACCTAGGAATTTTATGTTGTTAATTTCTTTTTTATTATTCTCTTATTAGCTAAAAAATAAGATGTTCTTACTGTCAGATATGTAGATAAGAGATGGATACCTAGGAATGGGTCATTAAGATCATTGAGATCGCCTTCGAATGCACAAGAGAGGACGACTAAATCGCCACTGAGGCACTTTGCTAGTGACTTGAGTAATAAAGAGGAGCAAAAGAACCATGCAAATTTGAATGCAAAAAAGACGATACCATTGACATCTAAGCTACCTGGTCAGGTGATTTAATCTGAACTGTTGGTTTTGTTATGCAAGCTTTCTGTTCAAGTATGTTACTTTATTTGGTTGTCAAGGATAGCAAGATGTTTCATCAGGAGAATGATGGATTGATGATTTATCTGTTCATAGAGAGTTTGAGTCAGAGAAATATATTTCTGGGAAAAGTTTTCATTCATCGACAATAACTTATTGATCTTGAACTATGCATCCTACAAAATAAATAAACTCTCCCGGATTTAGATCAAAAAATATATTCTAGTGTATGACATCTTCCATTTACAAGTGGGAATTCAGCCTATCTTGTGAGAAATTGGTTTCATCCTCTCTTTTCCAATTTACTTTGATTATTCAATTAATTGATTTCCATCGAGTTCACCAGGTCTTTATTTTTTTTGGCTTTTTTTTTTGTGTTCCCTCTCTGACTTATTATCAGGTATCCAATAATTTGGACAAAATCAGATCAGCGTCGACTCAATTCAACTCAGTCCAATTCAAATGAAAATCAACTATGTTTTCATATCATGATCCAGATTCAGATGAGCCTTTTGTGTTCTGCAGATGGCTTAACAACTGAAAATTTTATTTTATAAAAATAAGGAGAATGCACTTCCTGAATTGTTGAGAACATATAATATTTGACAGTTCCTTTGACCAATAGTTTCTTTCTTATTCTAAAATTTTAAGAACTCCATTGCGTGCCTGAAGGGGTTGAATGGAATTTATTTCTCACCCGAACAAGAGATTAATTGTTTGGATCTTGGTTGGGGAGGAGACTCATTACTACTTTTCCATTTCTCTAGCTTTTTTGTTCTTCAATGTGTTTCTATTTGAATCTTATCTTTTTCTATCTGCTTGTTACTTGTAACTTCCAAGTGATAATTGTTCTAATGCATTATTCCTTCCTTCTATGTTGCGTTCTCTGTATCAGAAATTTGTCTCAAATTATCTTTGTTTGTTTGTTAGTATTGCCTGTTATATACAACTTGCAGGGAGCTACCTAACAAACACTTGGATTGACATGGTTTGATGGAGAAACAGGTACCTTCTGTAACAAAAAGAGAGCCGGTTATGCCCAAGGTTGGTTCTTCACAATCTTCAGAGTCAATGCTCTCTAAGGAAGATGTTCAAACTAAAGTTGCTACACCTGGTCCACCACCAAAAATCGATATCCCTGTGCCACCTCCAAAATCTGACTATGTAGCTGTTCTTCTTAACATGCTTACAGTTGAGATGCCGACTACAAATGACTTAAAGTCATCTTCGACATCTTCGAAAGATGATCATTCATGGGTACAATTCCAGTGTAAGTGTGCAATTTTTAATAGGTTGACAGGAAACTTTGTGCTGTTTAAGCATGCAAAACAGCTAACTCTTTACTGCTATTCATATTAGCTTGATCACTTCGATATATAGTGCCTTAAGTTTATGTTTTCTTCATGGTGTTAATGTACACATAATGAATGCTGCAGCTGCAGAGATGACAACTGCTGCACTCCAAAAAGCTAGCACAAAACCGGTGGAAACTAAGCATGCATCAGGAATTGAGGACTTGATCAAAGACTCTCCGAATTTGACGCTATCTTCAAGTCAAGCGAAGACTCAGACAAATGTAAGAGTGCTATTACGAGCATCTTTGAGAAGGTTTAATGTGTTTATTAGTACATTGTTATCAAATGCTTTTCATCTGTCTTCATAGATAACGCACTATCATCTCCTGCTTCTCGGCTAGCATAAATTAACTAAAGAACTTGCTAGCCTTTCTAATTAATGCATGTATAGATAAGTTCCAACACAGAGCTCAATTGGATGCTGGACTGCCTACAAATCCTTTTCTGGCACAGCACAGGACTCTTGTTCTTTGTCAATAAAATTGTAGTAGCTTTACATGTGTGCATACTAGATATTTAAGCAATACTTGTAGAATATTTGGAAAATAAAAATGGAAATTTAGCTACACCAAAGGCTTTTTTCTTTGTCATAGTTGATTTCCTCATTCTACCATTGAACCTAATTGTCTTGACAACTATTATTATTGCATTCACCAGCCACAGCTTGCATATCTATCCCAGCAACAAGTTCAAGCTGCCGCTAGCACTCCTCGTCCTGTGTTATCTGCAAATTCTAACCAACCAGTTATGACTGGTTTGAATGCACCTCGACCAAATGTCCTATCCCAAAATTGGTCAAATGTGCATTATCAAACCCCAGGGATAGTCCCACACAACAGTCAGAAAGGTTTCAACAATTTCAATCAGGTAGTGCTCCGATTCAGAATTGCTAATCCGACCAGTAATTGGTAGTAAGTGTTTCATTCTTCCTGTATAGCAGGTTGGAAGTGTGGCACAGAGATATCCTTCATGGAATTACAATTACTATCAAACACCAAGGTAATTTAACTGCCCTAACACATGCTATTTTTTAACTTTCATTCTTCAGTGTACTTGACCAGATCATATTGGATGTTTTAGCAATTATACGATGAGCGTTCTGTTTCTGTCTGAATTTTGGGCTTTTCATTGGCTTACAATGTCGAAGTAGGTTATATTGCTGGTGTTAATTGTACCATTATCATAGTAAAACAAGATAAGATAGAAGATTGAATTCTTTGGTCATTAGCAAAAGCTTGCTTGAGTTGCATTCAGTGTTGATGAGAGTTTATTCCGACCTCAGGATATACCCTACTGGTTCTTCAGTGATAAATGGAGTAACAATTAGAGGGGGCAATGCTGCTGTTGCTTCTCCGTCTGCTGCTGTGAGCAACATATCTGGTTACGAGTACAATTTTTCATCGCCAACCCAAGGGATGTTCTTCAAACATTGACAACAGAAGTGTGGCATTCTTTGTAGCGCAGTCCAGTCACTGTCCCTTAGTGTAGTTGACTCTGCCAAATTAGTGAACATATGAGAATAAGGAAAATTGTATTGAAAATTAGTGAACTTGACCTTTTCAGTAAGTAAATTGTAAAATTTATGTTGAAATCAGTATGATTTCTAAGAGCCGTTGTTTTCTTGCATTCTCTGCCTTTAAACTAATGTTCCTTGATGATTATTTTTCATATATATAGATATGTGTGTATATATATATACACACACAAGAATACTACCTAACTTCTTTTATGGCGCTCATGTTATGAGCACCTAGTATATATTTTTTCTTTTTTAGAGCTTAGGTTTAGTCTTTAAGTTTAGTTATAGTAAATTAATATTCCTTGATAATTATTTTTCATATATATATATATCATTTAATCATTTTTAAAAATATCGTAATTAAGCAGCTTTGCATTTATATTAGATTACTTATATTATTTTATAATGTTAGTAACTGCCATTAATACAATGAGAGATAATTAATAATTATATATATTAGCTTTACGTAATACATTGTGTAAACCTATGAAAAATGGTTTTAATTGTTAAGGATTGATCCTACTGTTATGTTTTTAGTGGGATAATACTTTAATATTTACTTATAAAAAATTGAGATGGGGCAACTGCCGGCTCTAAGTTACATGTGTAATATAATACATGAACACAGGTAACTGTCGGCTCTAACCCTGGTTGCGAGTTTAATATAATACATAAATGCATATGCAATAGTGCAATGTTAAGGTAATGCTCAAGCATCCCAACAGCAAACTATTAGAATAGACTTCCCCTTATAAAATTTAATTTAATTTAATATCATACTTGATCTTAATCAAAAAATCAAGAAAAGTATACTTTCTAACATACCGGCCTAAGGTATTTATAGAAGTTTCTCTGCTCGTAGTATTGTCAATTTTAAGATGTGGAATTAAAGAAAATTCTAAATTTCTAATTGATTAATGAGAAAAATTCTCAATAATACTCCATTGATTAATGAGAAATTTTTTTAATAATACGCTTCAGCTGAGTCTCGAACTCTAGATCACTGATTGATACGTTTGTAGAAATTATTAATAAATCTGAGAATTATTTTCGATATGAATAAAAAAAGACATGAATGTAAATTTATTTTAATATATATATATATATATATATATATATATATATATATATATATATATATATATATATATATATATATATATATATGCTTTTCTCCTAAATTTAAAATTTTATTTTATTGTTAGAAAAAATATCCAAGATAAAAATATGCTAAAAAAATAATAATAAATTACAGGAAGTAATTACTCGGAGATCCAACCACTACTCTGCGCCAACAGGGAGAGGAAACCTGCAGACAGGGCAAGAATTGCTCCGCGCCAGCCACTCCTTCAAGCACACCTCATGAAATCGATGGCGGCAAGGCATCGCCAGAAGTTGAATCGCCGCATCGAAGTCATTTAGGCAGATCGAGCACAAGCCTGGCCCTTCCGGGGTCACCGTCTGGAGAGCCTCCACGGCCGTTGCGGACGCCGACCTGCAGGGCCCTCCACCGGACTCCGATCCGTCCCCATGCCAACGTCGTCTCCGAACACTGAATGCAGATATTGATAGCCTTCCATAGGCAGAAACACGCGAAGGTCGGTGGAGGAAGTGGAAGGAGCGGCGGGGACTTTGATGACGGCGGAGATGTCCACCGCGACGAGCTCCGCGATCGAGAGCCGGTCGAGTATGACGAAGGTGTACTGCGAGGAGCTCGAGGTCGGCGGGGCGCACGTGGTTCGCAGCTACGAACGAAAGAGAGCATCCGCCGCGTCTCCTCCTCTCATGTGTGCTGATGGACGAGGCGGTCGAAGTACCGGCGGCCAGTGAAATGGGCGTCCTCAGAATTAGGAGCCACGAGGCGTGAGAAGTGGCAGGTCAATTGGGGCCGCGCGCCGCCCGACGCACGGCAGCGCCTTATCGCCACCTGCCCCTCGATGCGGAGGTCAACGCCACCTGAGTCGGCTTCCCACGCCGGAATCTCCACGGACGACACACCGCCGTCATCGGCGCCGCTCCTGTGCGTCGGAGAGTCGTCCATCGCGAAGAATTCAACTGGTGACTGGTGGGCGAGGCGAGAACAACGCTGCGGAGGTCCTTATATAGCGCTCCCCTACTAGATCGGATATTCATTAGTGGGATGAATGACCCCCCCTACTTGTAAAATAGATGAAGATATCTATCCTCACCAATGAATATAAAGGGACTATTTTCTAAACCGCAAAACGTCTGAATCAAAACTCAATATAATACAAGTGGTAGTCTTTCTACAATACTACCAGAATAAATAAGATTATTGATAAAAAAATTCTATCATAATTTTATCAATTTTATCGGTATAAACGTTTAGTGATAAATTATGATAAAAAATAATTTATCAGGAGATAATTTGTTATAAGAGTTTACCGACGAAATTATATTTTCCATTGATGATTTCCAACAAAATTAATTTCTATAATTATTATTTCCCGATGAAAAATGAATTTCCATAGCAAATAATATCGACGAAATCACCAATTCCATTAGTAAATCTACTAACAAAATTAGTAATTCCATCAGTAATTACTGATATAATCACCAATTTCATTGATAATTCATAATAAGATTTGCCGACGGAATCACCAATTTCATCAATAATTACCAACAGAATCGATGATTTTGTCTATATTACATAATAGGATTTACCGATGGAATTACTGATTCTGTCAGTAATCCATTTCGATATTATTGATTGAATAACCGATTCCGTCGATATTCGATTGGTATTAAAAAAAATATATAGCAAACAGTTTTTATGTAAGCTCTAACCTGTTTACAATTTTCACATATAAAAAAAATTATCACAAATAATAACATTTCATACATACAAATAATTTAAAATGTTTCACAATCCACACAATCACATTTCACATTCATCTATACAATCCATATGATCACATTTCACAACCACACATACAAACACATTTTTATACATTTCATACAATCCATAAAATCACTAACACAAATAAACAAATAAACAAATAAACTAATAGAAAGTATCTAAATATCCATAATAGAAACAATCACAATCATCTAAAACAAATAACATCTAAACATTCATACAAACAAACATCGATACAAACAAACTAATAGAAAAAAACAACATTATCCATGCATATTCATAATCCAAATAGTACATCCATATATAAAATAATAATAGAAAATCCCATAAAGTCAAATACAATAGATTTATATTATATTTATGTATAAATAAAAATGTTATATATGTATAACCAATTTTGATACCTGGATAGAAGAAATGAGCAAACGATAATCATCAATGTCAAAAGATTTGAACTCCTGAAACATATAGTAATACAATATTTAGAAATTAGCATATTATATTATAAAAACAAAATAAATATATTTTGCATGATTTATGTATGATAAAAAATTTTGAGTTTTAGTTAAACAAACATTAGAAAAGCTAATTATCGAGATCTAATAAATCCTTAGTCTCCTATGAATTAAAATGCAATGGAACTAGTGGTGGAGGCAAATTAGCTATGAACGCTCGCATATGAGTCATGAGAGCATTATGATCCTCAGCTCGCTTCTTATCCTCATCGGCTCGCCTTCAATCGTCCTCGGCTCGCCTCCGATCATTCTCGGCTCGCCTCTGATCATTCTCGGCTCGCCTCCGATCATCCTCAACTTGTCTCTGCTCCTCAACAGTCATCTGTTGATTCATCCTCTGATCTATTGAGGCAATTTGAGTGCATAGTTCTTGATTTTTCCGTCTTAGAGACCACATCTCAATAGAAGAAGAGGAAGAGGAACCATCACGACCCCTAGGAGTCCTTGAACGATCAAAGGACGTAGAGGGTGGTGTTTTTTTGTCTGTCCACCGACAATATCATAGTATATCTCATTTAGTGCATCGATGAATAGATGTTGTGACTCTCCGCTGCTAGTGACTGAGTTGTCTGAGCCACTCTATCTGTCATTTGATCCTGGAAAAATAAAATATGAATATTATTCAATTGGATCATAATTACTAAAGTTAATCAAGATAGAAACGATTAAATGCAATAAAGTGAATAATTTTAAGTGTATCACCTTCAATCTAGTATCGACAAATGTGTCATTATTTTTCTTGTGGGTCTTAAGAAAGACCTCCATATAAGTAGGTTGATAAGCTAGTTCACGTTCTGCATACACAAATAATTTAGGATAAAATTATACAAATTTAATAATAAATACAAAATTTACTTATTTAACTTTAAATTAAACTCACCAGATCCATGACATGTTCAACAATATATCTGGATCCTGACGTATGTCGAGCCGTTATGATGCTCAGACCACTTGACTTTGTATTTTGCAGTGCAAGCTAAACTCATTTGATCAGTCCGAGCTAATTCATCGTAAATCATTGCAACTACATCTTACCACTTAATGGAAAGAGGAAGGAAGTAATACCAGAGCTGACATTGCCTGGCTTTAGCTCCGAGGATGGTATTCATGATCATGCGTTGGTTAATGATTGGTATTTTGTGAGTTGGATTGATGTTGAACTGGGATGGACCATGGAGAACTCTGGCAGAGATGACGGTGTGCTGACATTGGATGGTCATATACTATGGACCATCATTGCGGCTAGGTTCATGCATTTTGACATCGGGTATGGCAAATAGCTCAAATATGAATGATGAAGTACAGACATCGGACATGGCAAAGAGCTCAGACACTGAATGGTTACATGGATTCATACCTCTGTGGTGTCGTGCATGGATTGTTCAGAGGCTCTAGCTTTGGATATTGACAGTGCCAGGGTGTTCGCTGCTTGCAGTTGGATGATACCGATATGACAGTCTACTAAATTGGGATGGTATTTATGATCATGTGTTCCACAGTGAGTGGTGTTTTATGAGGATAGTACCCATGAGGGTACACGTGCATGTATGTGATTTCACACCTTAGACAACCATTTGGATCAGAGACTTCATTAGATACGAATAACTTTCTTGGGCCACATGTTCTGTTGTACCATTTTCTTAATGATATATATTTACTGAAGGAAGAACAGGATTCAGTATTATCTGGGATCAGGTTGTTCCATGGACAGGAGTAAGCAAAGGCCTATTTGAGAAGAAGGCCTCTAAATTTTCCATTGCCAGTTCAACAAGGTCGTTACTTGACTCGATTGTAAGCACGGCCTGGTGACTGGACAGCACTACATTGTCCATACGAAATAGTTCCTCCGGAACAGCAGGCTCATGTTCGAACACATCGAGACCAGCACCTCCTATCTTCCCTTGAATCAAGTGTTTCACTAACTCTGCCTCATCGACGAGAGGCCCTCTTCCTACATTTATAATTATGCCATCTTTCCCTAATGCCAACATAACGTCCTTGTCGATGATGTGGTGGGTTTCCTCTGTGAGAGCACAAGCAATGACCAACACATCACTTTCGGCTGCAAGATCACAAACCGTGGGGAAGTAGGTGTAAGGAAATAATGGCTTTTTGTTTCTTGAGAAGTATGAGATTGAGCAACCAAAAGCTTCGAGTCTTTTCGCAATTTCAGATCCAATACTCCCGAGTCCAACAATGCCAACCCGTTTGCCTCCTAACTGCAATACAGATGGTAAACGTTTAGTTTATTCCTTGACATACACTAACCAAATTTAGCAGAAAAATGAGATGGTTATGAGTTTGCAAAAAGATACTTGCATATGAAACACAAAACGGTTAGTTGAATTAAACTGGAATACATGAACCAAGTGAAACATAAATCTTGTATTTCATGTATCTAGATAAAATAAGTCTAATTAATGATGTATGGCCTAGGAGTTTCTATTGAGTAGTATAAATACTCATGTAATATGAAGTTGTAAGATAAGTATTTTATTTTTCAATACAAAGTTATTATACTACAATTCTTTTTCCCTTTCTAGAAAGCTTTTGAGAGTCCATCACCTTCTAACAAAGAGGTATCAAAGCTAATGACATCAAAATCCTTTTCTTCCCAATACCCTCAACTTACCAAACTCAACTATGAGAATTGGTCACTTAGAATGAAGGTTATTCTTAGATCTCAAGGAGTGTGGGATATCGTTGAAAAGAGTTTTGAAGAGCCCTTAGATGTGACAACTCTACCTCAAAACCAAAAGGATGCTTTGGAGAAAGGAAGAAAGAGAGATCAAGATGCTCTTACTATCCATTAAGGTTTGGATGAAGACATGATCAAGAAAATAGTCAATGAGACAACAAAGAAAGTTTAGAAGACGCTTCACAACTCTATTATGGGAGTAGACAAGGTGAAGAATGTGCGACTTCAAACTCTAAGGGCTAAGTTTGAATCACTCTTTATGAAGGAGAGTGAATATATCTCTGACTACTTTACAAGAGTTTTTGCTTGTTGTCAATCAAATGAAGAGACTTGGAGAAACCATGTTTGAGGTAATTAAGAAGGTACTACGCTCTCTTAGCACAAAATTAATCATGTTGTTGTTGCAATTGAAGAGTCCAAAGATTTGGAGATCATGATCGTTGCTGAATTAAACAGATCATTACGGGCTCATGAAGAAAGGATGAACCGTGGAAAGCAAGAACAATTAGAACATGTATTACAAGCAAAGACCAATTTGAAGACTAAAGGAGGTGGTTATAGTAGAGGTGAGGCCAAGGATGAGGCAGAAGCCGAGGTTCAGTACATGACCATGGTCAAGGTAGAGATGAGCAACCTTCTCAGTTTGATAAAAGAAATCAAACATTTTCAAGAGGTCATGGAAGAGGTAACTATGTGAGGTATGATGATAGAAGAAATAAATCTCAAACTGAATGCTATTCTTATCACAAATTTGGGCATTATGCTTGGAAGTGTCAATCAAATATGGAAGAAGAAGAGGTAAATCTAATGGAGAACCAAGGAAGATTATGTAGAGCAATCCTTGTTTCTTGCACTTAAGGAAGACACTATTGGAAAAGCAAACATATGGTACCTTGATAATGGAGCTAGCAATCATATGACGAGTGATAAAAGTAAATTTGTGGAGCTTGATACAAACAAGAAAGACTTTGTAAGCTTAAGAGACAACACAAAGGTGAAAATTGAAGGCAAAAATACAATTCTTCTTGAAACAAAGAATGGTGGTCATAAAGTACTTTGTGATGTTTATTATGTTCCAAAATTGACTAGCAATATCTTAAGTATTAGTCAACTTGTGGAAAGAAATTACAAGATTCATATGAATGATCGTATGCTTTGGTTACGAGATCAAGATTCTAACCTTGTTGCTAAGGTGCCTATGACTAAGAACAGGATGTTCTTATTGTGCTTGAAAAATTGTGGATCTTTGTGCTTGAAGACTTATATCCAGGATCCACCATGGATTTGACATATGAGGTTTGACCATTTGAATTTTGATGGACTCAAAACTTTGGGAGATCATAAGATGGTGAAAGGGATTCCAAAAATTGATCACCCTGATCAAATTTGTGAAACATGCTTACTAGCCAAGCATTCAAGAAAGAGCTTTCCAAAGCAATCTGTTTCAAGAGTAGCCAAACCACTCCAACTTGTCCATGTTGATGTTTGTGGTCCTATAAAGCCCAAATCTCTCAATAAAAGCTATTACTTTGTGTTTTTATTGATGATTCCGATAGAAAGACATGAGTTTATTTTTTGAAACAAAAAATATGAGGTATTTGGTACATTCACAAATTTCAAAGCTCTTGTTGAAAAAGAAAGTAGATATCAAATTCAAGCATTAAGAACCGATAGGGATGGTAAATTTACATCTAATGAATTTAACAGCTTTTGTGAGTTGCATGGAATTCGTCGTCTTTTGACAGTTCCAAGATCACCCCAGCAAAACGGAGATGCTGAAAGGAGGAACATGACAATAATTAATATGGCAAGGAGTATGTTAAAGTCTAAAGACATGTCTAAGGAGTTTTGGACTAAAGCTGTGACATGTGTTGTGTATCTTTCAAATCGATCTCCAACAAAGAGCTTGAAGAATGTAACACCTCAAGAAGCATAGAGTGGATGGAAGTCAGGTGTATCACATCTACGAGTATTTGAATTCATTGCATTTGCACATGTCCTTGAATAAGAAAGATCCAAGTTAAATGATCAAAGTCATAAACTTATTTTCATTGGATATGATAAAAATTCCAAGGGGTCCAGTTTATACAATCCACATAAAGGAAGAGTTGTATTCAATAGAGATGTAGAATTTAATGAAGATACATTATGAGATTGGAGCTCCAAGGAAGAAGAAGGGTCTTATGATTTCCTTCCTTACTTTCATGTGGAATAGGAAGTCCAATAGAAATCTACTCCACTAACAACTGGGTTATCAATAACACTGGGATCATCTTCGGGAGAAAATACTCCAAAATATCGAAGTCTTGATGACATCTACAATGAGACTTATGCTATTGATGAAATGAGTTTGTTTTGTTTACTTGCAGATATTGAACCTTTGAGCTTTGAAGAAGCAAAAGATGATGAGAAATGGAGATGAACCATCGATGAAGAAATGCAAACCATTGTGAAGAATGATACTTGGGAGTTAGTATCACTTCCAAAAGACCATGAGACTATTGGAGTTAAATGAGTATATAAGACAAAGAAAAATGTCAATGGAGAAGTAGAAAGGTATAAAACATGACTTGTTGCTAAAGGCTACAAGCAAAAACAAGGTATTGATTATGACGAGGTATTTGCTTCGGCAGCTTGATTGGAGACAATTCACTTGTTGATATCTTTTATCGTTCAAAATCATTAGAGGATTTATCAATTATATGTTAAATTTGCCTTTCTTAATGGTTATCTTAACAAAGATGTTTACATTGAGAAACCTATTGAATATATGGTTAAGGTGCATGAAGACAAGGTCTCGAAGCTAAAGAAGACATATTATGGTCATAAACAGACGCTAAGAGCTTGGAACAATTGACTTGACAAGTATTTACAATAAAATGATTTCTTGAGTTGCATCCATGAGCATGCACTCTATATGAAAGAAGAAGGTCAAAGTTTCTTACTTGTTTGCATTAGGTGGATGATCTCATATTTACAGGAAATAATCAAAAAATGATTAAAGAATTTAAGATAGTCGTGAGTCATGAATTTGAGATGACTGACATGAGACTCATGACTTATTTCTTAGAAATCCAAGTAAAGCAAATGGAGGATGAAATTTATATTTCATAAGAAAGTTATGCAACAAAGGTTCTTAAGAAGTTCAACATGTTCAATTGCAAACCTGTTAATACCCTATGCAATTTGGAGCACAACTCTCCAAAGTGAAGAAAGGAGAAAGTGAAGATTGATCCAATTGCTTTTAAAAGTCTTATTGGGAGCTTGAGATACTTAACTTGAACAAGACCTGATATTCTTTTGCAGTTGGAGTTGTGAGTCAATTTATGGAGAATTCAACTGAGTCTCACATGTTGGTAGCTAAAAGGATATTTCGTTATATTAAAGGTACTCTTGATTATGATATTCTTTATTCATCTTCTAGCAATTACAAGTTGACGAGCTATTGTGATAGTGATTTTGCGGGAGACATTGATGATAAAAAAACAACTGGTTTTATATTCTTTCTTGAAAATAATGCAATTTCTTGGATTTCAAAAAAGCAAGCTATTGTGACACTTTCCAGTTGTGAAGCTGAGTATGTTGCAACTACTTCTTGCACTTGTCACGCTATATGGTTGAGAATATTGAACTTCATTTGGAGCAAGAAGATGCTACAAGGATCATGATTAATAATAAGTCAGCTCAAAATTTGGCTAAGAATTCGATGTTTCATGAACGTAACAAGCATATTGACATTGTAGGATCAGTGTGGTCAAGAGGAGGGGGTGTAAATCTCGACTTGTCGCTTTCGATTTCGTCCGTTCTTTCTATCAAAGTCGTTAGTAGCAGCGAAATATAAAATAAAGTATAGGAAAAATAATATTCACGGGATTTACTTGGTTCCCAACCCCCTAGGGTCAGTACATCCAAGGCCTACGCACTCAAGTAGGAGTCCACTAGTGGTCTCCTTTCTGGAAACTTTCCGGAGGCGAAGAAACCCGTCTTAAAGTTTAGCAAATACAAGCATAAAAGAATGATAAAGTAAATACAGCTTGTAATAAAAGAAATACAAACAAAAACTTTGTTGAGCTGATCCGGAAGTCTTGAGCGCAGCGTACCCTTCCTAGAGTTTCCCCAGTCGCAAAGCTTCGCCTAGTAGCCTTCCTTTTGAGTACACGGAATATGAGTAGTAGAAGAAGCGATGTGTTGAACGTAGAGCCTTCATCTCCTTTTATAGAATTGGATCAACTCTTATCTGGATGAAGTTATATCTAGATGAAGCATATTTGGATAAAGCAATATATGGATCAAGTCTTATCTCTATCCACTTTATCTGGCTTATCCTTATCTTAATCCAAATCATAAAGATAAACCAGATCTTTTACCACATTATCTTCCATATCAGCGTTTCACAACTCAGTAATTTGGACCAAGCCCAGTCGATCTACCAAACTGCTGGTTCGGTTTATTGAACCGGTTTGGGTCCAGTTCGACCGAAGTCAAGTCCGGTTCACCCATTTGTGTTTGTCTTCTCTCTGTTTTGTTTTTAGCTCCAGGTTCTTACAAAACAACCAAACATACACAAACAAGCAACCTTACTCTTAATCTTGTAAATCTACTTGACCTACTAGGCTTACCTATTGCTTAGAGGTTCCTCCTCCAAGTCGACCACCTAAGGGTCAATCCCTTAGGATCAAGCTGTACTCCTGTAAGTCTACCCGACCTATTAGGCTTACCTTGTGCTTAGAGATCTCTCCTCCAAGTCTACCACCTAAGGGTTAATCGCCCCCTTAGGATCAAGCCGTACTCCTGTAAGTCTACCCGACTTATTAAGCTTCATGATTGGACTGTATCCAAGACTTTACCATTACCTAGAGTTACCTCCCCCTAAGATTTTCACTGTCTAGCTTTACTCACTAGGACTTCCACCATCTAAGGTTACCTTCCCCTAGGATTTTTATCACCTAGCTTCACTCACTAGGGCCTAGCTTCACTCACTAGGACTTCCACCACCTACAGTTACCTCCCCTTAGGATTTTCACCACCTAGTTTCACTTACTAGGGCCTAACTTCACTCACTAGGGCCTAGCTTCACTCACTAAGACTTCCACCACCTAAGGTTACCTCCCCCTAGGATTTCCACTAGCTTCACTCATTAGGACTTACCCTTGCCTAACTAAGTTAGGACTTTTGCTAGTCATTTAGTTCAGACTAGACTTCTTTCTTCCAAACATTAAGTCTTGTTTGGATAAACTCTTGGTCAAACTAACCAAACTTAGGTATATTGTCAAACATCAAAACTCTTGAGGTTGATTGCACCAACAGACACAAGATATCATTTTATTCGAGAATACATTGCAAAGAAAAAAGTTGAACTTGAGTATGTGAAGACTACGAATCAAGTTGCTGATATTTTTACAAAGCCACTCAAATTTGATGATTTTCAAAGATTAAGGTTCATGCTTGGAGTAAGGAAGATTCAAGTTTGAGGGGGAGTGCTAGAAATTGAATTAAACTTGAATACATTAACCATAAATGTTTTATGTATATGAACCAAGTGAAACATGACTCTTGTAATTCATGTATCTAGATAGAATAAGTCCATGTATCTAATTAATGATGTATGGTCTAGGAGTTTCTATTGAGTAGTATAAATACTCATGTAATGTGAAGTTGCAATATATGTATTTTTTTTCCAATGCCAAATCATTATTACTACAATTCTTTTTCCCTTCCTAGAAAGCTTTTGAGAGTCCACCACCTTCCAACAAAAACCTACTTAAGCAATTGGCTGGTGCCAACCAATCACTCGCCATAAGATGATTGTCATCGCTCAGGATCAGTCCGTCATGTAACTACATAGATTTCTATTAGGTTCCAAACTAGCAACTCAAAGAGCAAATCATGCTTACGTTTCAGCATACAAGACAATCTTAGAGGAGAAGAGGAAACATACTCACGGTCATTATCATCAAATCATATTTGTCTCAGACTATTAAGAACAGCTACATGAATCCAATCTATTCATTGAACTCTTTAAAAAAGCATATCATCAATATTATTCAATCAATAGAATGAATTTTATTACATCGACTTAGTGTTTTCTTTAATAACCCTCTCCCTCGTTCAAGTGAGTTTCAATTGGCCAAGGGGCTATACTCTAAATCTAAGCGGAGTTGGTCCATGCCCTGCCAAGGATAATTTCTGCCCCAGGTCTGCATCACTCACACCCATTCCTAAAGAAAAATGACCTTTCTTTCATTGGTGTCAAACCTAAAGGGAAACCCTCAACATTCTGTTCCAACTCCCTTTCAAGTTTCTAAGTAAATCTTACCGTGAGTTTTCTATGACTCGCAATGTTTCAAAAGAAAAGATATGAACACAATGATAATATTATCCAAAGATGAGTAATGGGATCTTGGAACAAAAGTATTAGCATTTTGATTTATACTTTTGAACTTCAGATTCAGATCTAATTTCCGCAGATTTGGATCGAGATTAAAACAATGAATGGAGCAAAGGAATGTTTAACAGAAATCGTACTTTACGTCCGGGAGGGAAGTCTCCGGCGATGGGCCACAATCCCCGGCGGATGTACCGGTCGGATGCCGACACGCGGAGGAGGACATCAACAAGGAGGCCGAGGGCGTAGTCGGCAACATCACGCGAGAAGATGGTGCCGGCGTTGGCGACGGCGATGCCTCGGCGCGCGCACTCGGCGAGGTCGATGTGGTCGACGCCGACGCTGGTGGTGAAGACGAAGCCAAGGGAGGGGAGAGCGTGGATCAGGGGTGCGTCGACGGAGGCCAGGGGTTGGAAATCACAGCGCGGACGGCTGCGGCGTGGGCGGCGAGGAAGCGGTCGAGTGGCATCGTTGACTCCCACGGCTTGAGGAGGCGGAAGCGAGCGGAGAGGGCTCGCGCCAAACTTTGCTTCGGGCTGAGAATGAGCACCTGCGGAAGCCGCTCCGGGTCGGCTGCCATGAGGGACGCAGTAACGAGGATAAGGATGTAACAGGGTAAGCAGGAAAAAAAAGAGAGCAAAAAGAAGGAAATAAATAACGCAATTTCATATTGCAAAAGTTCGTTACTCATTTTCTTGAATGAAAATGTAAAGTATCTTATTCCTATTTTATAAATATAATTTTTTGAACAATTGAGTTTTCATAATACAGAAGGAAATTTTATTTTTAAGTTGAATTGCTCCAGACCTATTTCCGCTATGCTTTTCTAACCAACGACTACAAGTAAACAGAAATTTTCTGATAACTTTTCTCCCTTCCTACCAACAAGTTCCAGTCGTTAGTAGTCTGCTGCCTTTTTTTTACAACAGTTAGATTCCAACGACTTCCTTACTGATATGCGAAGCCTCACCATCGCATTCCTCTAAAGCCGCTTTTCTTCTATTCTTACCTGAGTTATCTCAAACCTTCTGCCACCGCATAACCGCTTCTTTTCTCTCTTTCTTTTATGTTTTTCTCTCATGCACACATCAACATAATCCTTTCTTTAGCCGCATCCGCCACCTCACTCTTATTTGTTTTTTTTTCTTCTTTTATTTTTTATTTTTTTTAAAAAAAAATCCTTCCTCATTTCCTCTTTTTCACTACATAATGATTTTCTCATTTTATCTCCCTCTTTCTTCTTGCTTTCCGTTTAGGCAAGAATTTTTTATTAGCATATTTCTTCCTCTTAATCTTTCTCTCCCACAATCATCAATGAGTTACTCTAAATCTCCTATCTCTTAATATCCTATTTTCTTCTTCTTCTTACCTTTTTTCTTCTTTCAAGAAATCCAACAATAACGAGATTCCTCTTATTTTTTCTGTAACAAAGGCAATATCATTTTTTTTTTAATTTCAAGGACATCAAGTTTCGTCCCTCTTTTTATCTTCCTTTCTCTTTCTTCTCCTTTTCTTCAACAATAACTACATTGTAGTAGTCTTTCCTCAAGTGTTGCCTTGTTTAGCCATCTTCTTATAGGCCAAATAGCAAGCTTTTTTTAGGGTTTGCTTAGCATATAATAGAAGATTTTCTTCATTTGCTCTAAGTATATACAGTCATCAAAATGCAGTCTTCTTTCTTTGTTGCTCTTATTTCGGCGACATATCATATTCCAACCTTCAAGCAATAACTCTCTATCTCCTTTTAATTGTTGTCTTCTTTTATCAAAGGCAAAGTTTAACAGATTTGTTGAATGGTTGGTCGTACTGATAGTTTGGCTCTAAAATATTTGATTGGTTATTGTCAATTAAACTCAACGTTCAATATCTCCCATTGAGTTTGTCGAGTAATGACGACAAAGATAGGTTCAAGAGATTCAGAGATTAATTTCAATTATTGATAATTTATCATATCTGGATTGTAATCCAAACTATATTTATCATTATTTATATATTTCTTATTACCATAATTATCGTAATCTGTTACCATATTTATCTTAATATTTTTCTATATATTATTTTGACCATATGTATAAATAAGTTTGTTAGCCTATCATAATTAATTATTAATAATAAAAAAGTAATTGTATTATATTTGTTCATCTCTCTATTCTTTCCTATGTTTATATGTTTTCGCATTATGTGATTCAACATCTTTTCTTGACTCGGAGATCCATTTGGGATTGACTCGGCATTGACTCCCTGAGCACTTGTAGTCAGCGGTCGGACGACTTTGTTGATAGTTCTAAAGCATGAAAAATATAGAAATATAAAATCTGTAAAACTCACAGTGATCTCCCGTAGTAGATCTTGATCTTCCTTTGTCGTCAGAAAAATGATCACGAACCACTTGTCGTCGGAAGAACGATCATGAACGAATCGAAAAGTTCTTCATGGTTCACAAACCAAATCCATACCTCAAATGTTCTTCTTCTCTGCAAGACATATAGTCTCGACAGAATTCTGACAGCACTTCTGATGTGCTTCGGTCCCATCTGCGTACACAACGCAACAACCTTTCTTGATGCATGCACCCCTCTTGCTCCCTTTTCCTCATTGCACTAATTGCCTTGGACGTTTTTTTATAGAGGAAGATGACTCTTCATTTTCCTCTACCTCCATTAATGGAGGAATGAGAAAAGGTTGGAAGGTGAAGGGGAAGAGGCACCCTTTCACCTTCTTAACACCAATATTTTCCACTCATCTAAGTCAATCCTTAAAGGTTAACTGGTTATAAAGATTATATAAGTCACATAAACTATATTATAATCAAGTCACAAAGACTAGATAAGAACTAGTTAGTCACACAGACTAAATAAGAACATCCATTCCATATATTAGGGAAAATGATTCGTGCGACAGCAAACACACTGAGCAATTATTGCTAAGAAGATTGTTACACTTTACATAACTGCTCTTTGAGTGATCAATGCTAACAAAGTTGTTACACTTTACTTAACTGCTCTTCCAAATGAATTAGAGACACTCTCATTATAACACATAGCCTCTCTCCTAGCGGAGCATATCCGTTACCCAGGAAATATCCAATCTCTTAGTGGCACACAACTATTATCTAGGAGATATCCATGTCTTGCTATTTACCCAGATTAAATAATCTTCATCTACATCAATATGAACATCTCTAATCCCTCATAATGACTATTATGTCAAGAGCATGTTTTATATTCAATATTCACAATCATTTCTATACATAACAGAAATGGGTCGACCAGTAATAACATCAAAAGATACAAATCTATTTAATCTTCCATTTTAGATAGAATCTATTCATTTTAATCACTCGCTTTCCTTGTTATGCTCCATAGATCGAATCATCCATAGTCGATATGAAACATGCTAAAGTAGCAGACACTGATTATAACTTCAAATAGATAGCTAAATATTCACTGAGGGTAAAATTGAGATTAACTTATAATCTCAAGGGTCTCACATAGTAGAGAAGCAGGGATCTATTCTCCCACTACCCTTCTTGTCGCCATAGCACATGTGGTATGAATCACATGCTACGATGTTATTCTCTTTACTAAAAAGAGCGTATGTTTTTCTTAAATTTTAACATCGTACAGATTTCGATCTAGACATACCTAATGTCTAATCCTGAATTCAACATATGAATTTCAATTTGGCCTTTAAATAGATTCAGTAAATGGTGGGTACATTTACTCCGGTCATTACATAAATGATCTCATCTTGATACAATTATCAAGATGACCCTAACTTATAGGTATGTCTATATTAATAGCTATATAAGCTTGCCCATAAGTAACGGTCTTACCTCTATTTATACTTAACAAATAGAGATGATTGTCCATATGAGTGGATCAATCTCAATCTGCCAACATGCTCATCGAGATTTTAATCCAAAATGTAACAATTTATACACTGAATAGATTATGATATTTTACAACGTGTTACTTTTTATGAAGTCATAAAGACTTCCCATTCTTTGAAATGACTCTTTAGTCAATGGCTTATTAAAAAGATCTGCAAGCATAGTACGTGTAAGGATATACTCAAGAATTATCATTTTCTTGTCCACAATATCCTTTACAAAATTATGCTTAATTCTATATACTTGCTTTTGTTGTGATATTTGGGATCCTCAGCTTGACCGTTACAGTACACTGTAACAGGACTCCCACTATCCTCAACAATCTTCAAATGCTTCAGGAACCTTTTTAATCAGACAGATTGTTGCACAACTGATGCGCAAGCCACATAGCTTCTATTGTTGACAAAGGCTACACAAGCCTAGCCATATAGCTTCTATTGTCAACAAAGCTACACAAGCCAATCCACACAGCTTCCATTGCCAACACGGCTACATAAACCCGTTTCTTGCTATTCCATGAGATGGTGCCACCATTTAGCAAGAAGGTATAGTCAGATGTGGATTTTTTGTCATCAAGGTCTCCTGTCCAATCTGCATCTGTATAGCCACTCAAACTCATCTTAGATCCTTGAAAATAGATACATAATCTGTTGTCCTTCTGAGATATTTTAATATCCCTCTTCACCACTTTCCAATGTCTCGATCTTGGGTTTAATTGGAAACGACTAACTAAGCCAACATCATAACTTATATCATGATAAGTACACAACATAATGCACATCAAACAACCAATAGCACCGACATATAGTTTTTTTTCATTTCGGCTATTTCTTCAGGAGTCTTGGGATACAATGTTGCAATTAAGTGTTGTAGCATCTTAGTGATATAAGCCTCTTGAGACAAACTCAAAAGCCTTTTTGATCGATCTTACATGATCTTCACTCCTAAGATGTACTTAGCTTATCTTCAAAAATAATACCCTCCATTTGGGTATATCCTTTTGCAACTAAGTCGAACTTTGTATTGATTAATCCATCCATTACTTTCCTCTTGATTTTGAGAATCAATTTATTCCTAATAGCGCTTCGGCCCAGAGGAAGATCAACTAAATCCTAAACTTGATTCTTTCTCATTGAATCCATTTCCTCATCTATTGCAACATACCCCCCCTTTTTTTTCTCTAACGGAGCATCTTAATGCTTCCTCTCCCGTTCTAGGTTCATTGCGTCAACTGAGAGTGTTATTAATGCCTTATTCTTAATATCAAACCATTTCTTCGTAAGTTGGGTTGTTGAGAAGTCAACTTATGACTTGACAAATCACTTCCACTAGGTTGACTAGACTTAGGCATCTCTTTTGACACATATCTTATTGATAATATCTCATCCCCTAAAAGAGGAACACTTTTATCAATATCACCTCTGGTTGGGAACTCGGTTCCGAGAAAAATTACATCTCTTGAATATATTTCAGAGATGATTCCATCTAGTTGTTCACCTATGAAAACATAACCTTTGGAGATCTCATGATATCTAATAAAGATACATTTTTTACCCTTAGATCCCAGTTTCTATACTTGTGAGAATTATCATGAATATAAGTAGCTGACCCCCAAAGTCTCAGATTACTTAAATCTAATTTTCTGTCTGTCCAATGTTCATATGGGGTAGATGGAACTGACTTTAAAGGCACTTTGTTAAGTATATAGGCCGCAACTAATAATACATCCTAGCAGATTACTCTGCGCTATCATAGACCTAACTATATCTAGAAGAGTTCTATTTCTTCTTTCAGCAAACTCATTTTGCTGTGGAGTTCCTGGGATTGTTAGCTATCTAATAATCCCTCTATCATTACATATTGTCTTGAATATATTAGACAAATATTTCCCTCCATGGTCAGTGCATAAAATCTTAACTTTACATTCCGTTTGATTCTCAACTTCGTTCATTTAACGAATAAAGCAATCTAATGCTTCAGACTTATGAGAAATCAAATACACATGACCAAAACAAGAGAAATCATCAATAAATGTAATGAAATAGGAAGTTCCATATCTAGCCTTCACATTCATTAGACCACAAATATCTGAATGAATTAATTATAATGATGATTCAGTGCTTATAGCCTTACCAAATGATTTCCAAGTTGCTTTTCCATTAAGATAATACTCACATATAGACAAGTGAATCTTAGCCTGAGTGCCCAATAGACCCTCTCTAGCTAACCGATTCATACGTTCTTGTCCTATGTGTCCTAATCTAACATGCCAAATCTCATTAGTTATATCTACATCACTAGTTAGAGCAATGTTTGAAAAATAACCCTCAATAGCACAATTGATATCTGATTCTACATCAAGAACCATAAAATCATTTGATAAAAAACCATATCCGACTGACATTGAGTCAATCTTAAGTTCAACACTCTGGCTATAAAAATTAATACAATATCCTAAATTAAGAAGATCTATAATGAAAATAAGATTTCGTCAAATTTCAGGAGCATGCAGGACATCGTGTAGAAACAAAACACTACCACCACGGAGGTTGAGTTAGTAAGTGTTGACTCCTTTGATTTCAACTCTTGCATTGTTTCTTATATAGATCCATTTATTGCCAGCTGGTACCCGTCAGTACTCTATAAATGTAACTCACTCTTGAGTTATATGGTTGGTTACTCCCGAATCTATAATTCATAAAGGATAAGAATCAGCTAATAATACTGAACTAGCAACAAAATACTCAAGAAAAGAAGACACACTTGCATTGTTGCAATATGGTCTTTTTTCCTTTCTTCTTGATTGAGTCTTATCCCATAACAACAACTTCTTTTATCTTTCCCTTCCCCTTCTTGAACCATTTTGATGTGCGTAGATTATATACACTTATTTAGCATATTTTGACGTGCATTCACATATTTTATGCATGCTTTATCTATGACTTTCATACTCTTTGTCTTACTTTCAGCATAAATACTCTTTTTTGTTCAGAGATCTGCTCTTGTGTATTTTCTGTCTTCAGGAGTCAAATTTGGAGAAGAAATGATATTCGTGGTTGATCCAACCAACAAGCAAAGGAAGACAACCCTCGTAATCTGAGCCACACGACCATGCCAAAGGAGCGGGGAGGAAAATGACCTTGGCTGTGTGGAGCAGGCAGGCTGTGTAGCTTCAGTAGAGGAGGAGCTTGACATGGATGTGTGGATCCACACGGCCGTGTCACCCTAGCAGGACGACGCTGTGTAGATCTACATGGCCCAAGCAACATATCCACATGGCCGTGTAACATTTTTAGAGAAGAGGCAAGCCCGGGCTGTGTGTGCCACACGACCGTGCAAGGTTTCCAGAGACCAAGATTTGCCAGGCCGTGTGAGCCACACGATCGTGTGAGCCAGCCAGTGGCAGAGCAGTGCACGTCCGTGTGAAGGCCACACGGCCGTGTGACCTTGGCCGAGAGCAAAGTAGTTGGGGCCGTGTGTGCTACACGGCCGTGGCACGTGCCGTGTGATTCCCGTGCCCTGCCCTATATAAGGGGTTCTTCCTCTTTGAGAAGAGGGGGAAAGGCTCTCCCTTTTGGGGAGATCAAGTTTGGGGCCAACCTTCACCTTCTCCAGCCTTGATCCTGCGTTCCAAAGCAATTTCCATCTCTGATTCAACTCCAGAAGCTAGGGATTGGTTCCAAAGATCACTCATCATAACTAGGGAATCACCTTGAAAGGTGAAGCTAGTCTCTATAAGGAGGTGAAATATTTGAGTGCATTTATCCTCTATGCCTTTTTGTGGATTGAATGGTGATGTGTTTCTATGTTGTATGACCATGGGGCGTTGGCGATAGACTACCCCGCTAACAGACTTCATAGGGATCATGACTATTAAATTACTAGAGGTATAGATAAAAGTTCCTTGCTGGTTGACTTCTGTAGGAGAAAACCGGCAACTTCCTGCAAATGCATGACAATTGAGGATAAGAATTGGTAGATCACCTTACATTGAAAAATATCATAATGAAACTGAACTTCTAGAACTCTCATAAAACCCAAGTTCTTACATTTGCTTTTCTATTTCTATTTCGAGTCGCTACTTAGTATATTCACTTCCTTTGTCGATTGTTTAGTTAATTCATTGTGAGACATCTCTAGTGCTTATAACCAGTCCCTATGAGATCGATAATCTTTTTATTATTGACGATGAAACTGTGCACTTGCGGTTGCGTACCAAGTTTTTGGCATCGTTACCGGGGACTGCGTCCATAACATTAGAGATAATCATTTGAGTTAGACTCGACTTTTCTTTTCTTTTCTTTTCTATTACATAGTTGTAACTAGTCTTAGAATTCTATTTTCTCAATCTTATCTTTTATTTCTGATTACTTTTTCTGTAATTTTTCTTGTTACAATTCAAATTCTGCATTTTATATTTTCAGAATTTCAGTTCAGTTTTTCCTTGCTTTTCAAGTAAAGAGAAAATTTTGTTTCTTATGATCTTGTTCTTTGCATGCAAAGATCTAACCTTGCAGGAGATTTGTTACCTTTTGATCCTGAATTGATAGAACATTTCATAAAAGAAAAAAACCTCCCAAAGACATCTAGAAGAATAAGAACACTCAAATATGGTATTCAAACCATTGAAAGATTATAGAGCTCCAAGGTTTGCCCAAGAATTAGGGCCCATTGTTCAGCCAGAGATTCAAGTAAGGAATTTTATGCTTAGACCATCTTTTATCTCAAATATTCAGCATAATCAGTTTGGGGGATTATAGTTGGAGAATCCTTATTCACATCTCATGGAATTCCATAGATATTGTAATGCACTGAAATATGAGGGGGTTCCATATGATGTTATACGACTATTGGTTTTCCCTTTCAGTCTTAAGGATGCCGCAAAGAGGTGGTTTAATACCTTGCAACCTAAAAGTATTAGAACTTGGGATGAGATAGAGAAAAGATATCTGAACAAATATTTTCCTCCACAAAAAATCATACATTTGAGAAATCAGATTTTGAATTTTAAGCAATTTGTCGGAGAGGAATTATATCAAGCTTGGGAAAGATATTCATCTCTTCTACATTCATGTCCGCACCATGGTATCGAGAAATGGTTGATTGTACACTTATTCTATATTGAGCTTTCTTTTCAAAATAAGAATCAGTTAGATTTGGCATCGGAGGATCTTTCATGAGGAAAAGTCTTGATGAGGCATATGAAATAATCTACTGGATAACATCAAATCTTAATGCTTGGTAAGGAAAAAATTTATTGACTTTCTCATCAAGTGCATTAGAGGACAAAGAAAAAGGAAATGGTGAGGGAAATAAACAAGAAATTGTAGATGATGAAATTTGGAATGGTTCCGAGGAAGACATTACTTCGAATCAAAAGAATTTCCAAGATTTATTCCCTTGGTGTTGTAAGTTCAAAAATGTTTGGAGAAAGGATTTCTTTGAATAAGCTTGTTGAAAAGGAGGAATGCTCCAATGTTTTTTATGCAAAAAATAACTTTGATTATGAAGAAGATGAAGAGATGGCATCGGAAGCCGAGGAAAATTTAGGGAAAGAATCTTCGAAGGACGAAATAAAGTTGTTGGAGTAGGATCCAATTTTTCCAGAAATTATGCCGCCTCAACTAGAGTTAAAGACATTGCCACCCAATCTTAAATATGCATTCCTTGGCCTGAATTCCATCTTTCCAGTGATAATCAATGCAGATTTAACTAAATCGGAAACACAAAGATTGATCAATGAGTTAAAATTGCATAGAAAGACGATTGGGTATACCATTGATGATATTAAAGGAATTAGTCTCTCTCTTTGTATGCATAGAATTTTACTTGAAGAAGGATATAAAAATTTAATTAAACATCAAAGGAGATTGAACCAAAATTTGAAAGAGGTGGTAAAGAAAGAAGTGCTTAAGGGATTATTTATCCTATTTCAGATAGTGAATGGATGAGTCCAGTGTATGTGGTTCCAAAAAAAAGGAGGAATGACTGTAATCAGAAATGAGAATAATGAATTAGTTCCAACGAGAATAGTCACGGGGTGGCGGATGTGTATTGATTATAGGAAGCTAAATAAAGAAACTAGAAAAGATCATTTTCCTCTATCATTTATTGATGAGATGCTTGAAAAGCTGGCAAAACACTCATATTTCTGCTATTTGGATGGCTATTTGAGATTCTTTCAGATTCCAATTCACCCTCAAGATCAAGAGAAGACTACTTTTACATGTCCCTACGGAACCTTCGCCTATCGACGTATGTCATTTGAACTTTGTAATGCCCTAGCTATATTTCAAAGGTGCATGATGATAATTTTTTTTCAAATCTGATAGAGAAAATCATGGAGGTATTTATGGATGCTTTTTCAGTTTATAGAAATGACTTCAACACTTGTTTACTAAATATTTCTACGGTTCTTCAACAGTACGAAGATGTAAACTTGGTGTTAAATTGGGAAAAATGTTACTTCATGGTAAAAGAAGGGATTATTTTGGAACACAAGATATCAGAACGTGGGATTGAGGTAGATTAGGCCAAGGTAGAAGTAATAGAGAAGTTACCCCTGCCAATTAATATAAAAGGAGTAAGGAGTTTCTTGGGGCATGCTGGATTCTACAGGCATTTTATCAAGGATTTTTCAAAAATCTCTAAGCCACTAACTAATTTGATGATTAAAGATGTCGAATTCTGTTTTGATGATGACTGCATGGAGGCTTTCAAAAATATTAAAAGTGCCCTTACTTCAGCTCCAATAATCCAAGCCCTAAATTGGGAGCTCCCATTTGAAATTATGTGTGATGCCAGTGATTTTGCCGTAGGAGCAGTTCTGGGGCAAAGAAAGAACAAGATTTTACATGCAATCCACTTTGCAAGTAAGACACTAGATGCAACCCAAGTAAACTATTCCACTACAGAAAAAGAATTTCTAGCAGTAGTCTTTGCATTTGACAAGTTCAGATCCTGCCTAGTGAGTTTAAAAGTGATAGTATATACTGATCATGCTGCCATCCAATATTTACTGGGCAAGAAAGATGTCAAACCACGACTTATTAGGTGGATCTTACTTCTTCAGGAATTCAATTTAGAGATCAGAGACAAAAAAGAGGCAGAAAATATAGTGGCAGATTATTTATCTCGAGTGTAGCAAAATGGGAAAAAGGATGCAGGATTTGAGGCACCTATTGATGATGTTTTTCCAGATGAACACCTTTTGGCATTAGCATTTGTGAAGATGCCTTGGTATGCAGATTTTGTTAATTATCTGGCAAGTGGAGTTCTACCCCCAAATTTCTCTAGGCAACAAAAGAAAAAATTTCTTTCGGATGTCAAGAACTATATTTGGGATGAACCACTTCTTTACAAGAAATGCTGCGATGTAATTATCGAAGATGTGTGCCCGAGGAAGAAGTTAAGGACATTTTGTTCCATTATCATTCTTTATCTTACGGTGGGCATATGGGATATTTGAAAACAATTGCAAAAATCTTACAGGCAGGATTTTATTGGCCAAACTTATTTAAAGATACACAAGAATTTGTACAATCCTGTGATCAATGCCAAAGGACTGGAAGTATAACCAAGAGAAATGAAATACCACTAAACTACATCATTGAAGTTGAGTTATTTGATGCGTGGGGAATAGATTTTATGGGACCATTTCCTTTCTCATGTGGAAACAAGTTTATTTTGGTGGCGGTGGACTATGTGTCAAAATGGGTGGAGGCCATAACTTCTCCTACAAGTGATGCAAAGACAATCATCAAATTGTTTAAAAAGATAATTTTTCCATGGTTTAGCATTCCTAAAGCGGTTATTAGTGATGGAGGGTCACATTTTATAGAAAAACAATTTGAAAACTTACTTAATAAATATGGAGTAAATCATAAAGTGGCAACACCATCATCCACAAACCAATGGGCAAGTTGAAATATCTAATCGAGAAATTAAGGCCATACTAGAGAAAACGGTCTCTACTTCATGAAAGGACTGGTCATTGAAGCTAGATGATGCTTTATGTGCATATCATACAGCTTACAAAACTCCCATTGGTATGACCCCATTCTGGCTAGTCTATGGAAAGTCATGCCATCTCCCAGTTGAATTGGAACATAAATCTTACTGGGCAATTACAAAACTTAATATGGATCTCAGGGCAGCAGGAGAAAAAAAGGAAGCTCCAGTTAAATGAATTTGATGAATTAAGGCTGGATGCTTACGAACATGCCAAATCTTATAAGAAAAGGACAAAGAAATGACATGATCAACACATACTACGTAGGGATTTTAAAGGAGACCTAGTCTTATTATTTAATTCAAAGTTAAAAGTTTTTCCAGAAAGGCTAAAATCATGATGGATAGGTCCGTTCAAAGTTAAAAAAGGTTTATCCCTTCGAAGCAGTGGACATTTGGAAGGAAGAGCTCAGAGTTATTAAGGTGAATGGTTAACGTTTAAAAGGGTATATCCATGGTATGTAGTTAGGGGAGAAACAAATACTTCACTGAACCTCGTCCCCCAGAATGATCTCACACCGGTCGAGCTAATGACCTTAAACAAACGCTTCTTGGGAGGCAACCCAAGGGTTCCTTTAGTTAGATTCAATTTTAGCATTCTTTTTCATTAGTTAATGTTTTTAAATTATTGTTATTTTTGTTTTCAGGTTGTACACTGCTTCCATGAGCTGACCATGATTATTTCATAGGCATGGAGGCATTAGAGAAGTCGGGAAGGAAGGAAATTCAACAATCCTGTACCAAATAGAGCCCGACCGTGTGACATACATGGTCGTGTGACACTTACAGAGGTGGAGGAGCACAAGGCCGTGTGACTCACACTGGTCATGTGAGTTCACTCGAGAAGAAGAAGGATAAGGTCGTGTGATTTCACATGGTCGTGTGAAATTTCCAGAGGAGAAGAGGAAGGAGGGCGTGTGACACACACGACCGTGTGAGCTCAGCTGAGAAGAAGGTAACACTACCCGTGCCATTTGGCACGACCATGTGGAAAAGGCCAAGAAGGAGAAGAAGTAGGCCATGTCTCAAACACGACCGTGTGAAGGGAAAAGGAGTATGGCCGTATGGCAACTCACACGGTCCAACTCAGGTTTTAAAAGTTAGGGCACGAGGGTGTGAGAGCCACATAGTCGTGCCCGCCGCTTGCTCCCTTCTTCTCTCCTCTTCCTCATCTCTTCTTCTTCCCAAAGTCCATAAACCACCCCCTTCCAATTTCTTCATCTATTTCCCTTAAAGTTCAACCTCTCTAGATCCTACAATGTCAAATCTAATTAAGGAAACAATTAGTGCGGAAAGTATTCGACGATTGAACCTGAGTTTTGATAATGACAAAGGATTTAAAGTTAAGGTTATTTGTGATCTAATGTGTTTAAATGAGTTTATAGGAAAAGTCCTAAGGTATCTTAGGCAAAAATCCTAGCTGCGGTTAGGCAGGCAGAAAATCCTAGGGGGTGGTAACCCTAGGTCTTAAGAAGTAGTAACCCTACACTACAAGAAAAAAGTTAATAGACAACGCTTTTAAAGCTTTGTCTTTGTGCCTGAAAAAGCGTTGTTAAAGGCACTGTTGTTAAAAGTCTGCTCAACGACAACGCTTTTAAAGCGTTGTCGTTTGTAGCAAAGACAACGCTTTTGCAACACCTTAAAAGCGTAGTCATATTTTGCAAAGACAACACTATTACAACACTTTAAAAGCGTTGTTGTTTTTTTATAAAGACAATGCTTTTTACAACGCTTTAAAAGCGTTGTCGTTTCAAAGGAAAAAAAATAAAAAAAATTATTTAAAAATCCTTATTTTTATATTTACGAAACTATTATTTTTCTTTTACCATGTCTAGATTCGAATTTTTACATATAATCAACTCAGCTAATGATTTCAAACTCATACCAAAATAATAGAATTCTGAAATTGAAGTAATATTAGTATTTAATTACATGAGAAGCTAGTAAATATCAAAATTAACACTAATTCTGTTTCAAAGTAGATAGTGATATTCACATATAAAACAAAAGAGCACAAACTAATTAGCCGACCTCGAAGCCAACAATCTGTTTACTTCTACTAGCTACACTAAAAAATTATTATCGGCTTGAGAATGGGATACAGTACAGTAATTACTACCACAATACTGAAGAAGTAGCTTGTCTTTCTCAATCTATTACAAGAATAAGCAATTGAATTTTGTCTAGGATCTTTGTGAGCTTTGAACAGATTGAACATGGCCTGAAATATAAACAAAAAATTACAGTCAATAGTTTGAACCAAAAAATTACTTCTACTAGCTATTTTCTATAAATGAACCAAAACTCAATACTCAGAAATGAAATGCTTGCAGAAAGAAAGAAAGAAAGCTTGCAGAAATACAACGTTTCTTCAAACTGCAGAAAGAAAGCTTGCAGAAATGAAACGTTTCTTCACTCTTTCTTCTATCTGTTGAATGTTTAGTCTAGGTTAGTCATTATACTAAGATCCTCTTAAACTTGTCTTGTTAGATTTGTGTGTGCACATACAGAAATGTTCGAAGCTTTAAAATAATTCGAGTTTTGTCATAATTGCATTATTGCATATGTATTGATTCTATACAAACAGGACATGGTGCATGAGATGCATTTCAGAAGGTATAGAGTAGTCAGTTTCCGTGCTAACCAAATATGAAAGTGTCCAAGCTTTTATTTGTCATGAACTCATAGATCAGGATTCTTTCCTCATCCTCGATGCAGTAACCCAGTAGACGAACAAGATTTCGGTGTTGTAGTTTGGCAATGATCGAAACCTCAGTCTTGAACTCATCTGTACCTTGTTCAGAAGCTTTGGACAATCTTTTCACAGCAACCTCTTGTCCATCTGCTAATTTACCCTGATATCTTAGAGAGTGAATGTTAGTTGTCAAAAATAATGTTAAGTGCATATATTAACTTACAAATAAAAAAAAATGTACCATCTTCACCTTGTAAATAAAGCCAAATCCACCCATTCCAACTATATTGTCTCTTGAAAATTCATTTGTGGCAGCTCTTATCGAAACCATACTATATAACGGCAAGTCGAGCTCTGTTTCTTTGGGAGTGGAGGGATCTACTATGTCTGGTTTAACTATTAAAAAATGAACAAGTTATACAAGGTAATAGCTTTTAGATATCACAAGCAACCATTGTTTAATTTCTGTTGCTCGTATGAACAATGAATAGTAGCAAACATACCGAGCTTGCTTCTTCGCTCCAACCATAAAAATGAACCAACACATAGTAACAATAGAAAGCTCAGCACTAGAACAGAAACTTTTATCACTAATGATTTCTGCTTTCCTGAACTCCTTATTGAATCTGCACATGAAGTTGATTTTAGTTCTGCTACATTTTAGTTCATAAAACTAGAAACTGAAAGCTGAATGCATAGTTCTGCACAGGAAGTTGTTACCTAATTCAGAAGCTGCAAGCCGAACGTATAGATCATTGCCGCCTTGTGCAAAAACCCTAATATCCATCAGGTCAGCAGGCCAAGATAGGCACATGTCTCTGATCATAGAAAATGCCACGCAAGAACAGTTCGTCCAGCACAAACTTTGGCACTCTTCCAGGGTCATGTTGCTCAGTGCACTGGCGTTGCTAGTGGTTCCTAAATAGATTTAAACCCCTATAATTAATTTAACAACAACATGGAAATATATATATATATATATATATATATATATATATATATATATATATATATATATATATATATATATATATATATATATATATATATATATATATATATATTAAGAAAGAAATTATGACTTAACAGTGTGTCTATGAGAGAATTTAAGGATGCTAATTAAGTACATGAAACATACTTTATTAGATTGAGCATGTAGCTAATTGAGCTTTCGATTGATTGGTTTCACCTTGTTGAGCTATGTACCTCTTCGATGTGGTTCGCCATTTACCACATATATAGAAGTAAAAAAGAAATAAATATAGTTTTTTTCTCCCTACTTATTTGGGATCAACTACAAGGAAAACTAAAAGCAGAGTGCTAATATGATTGAAGACATAAAAAGACTCCTATTCTTTGCTATAACCATACCTCTATAGAGTTCATTGTTGGCATCAATGAAATAGCATATTTCTTCATCTCAGGAACACTTGTCTGCAAGTAGCTAACAACCATCTGCCAAGCTATCAATCCCCAATCTGCTGCCCTAGCTCTAAACTCAAACAAAGACGGATCAATCTTAGACTCATGCTCTGCGATAAAAGGCGCCAGGAATGTCTCATAGACAAATGTTGCTCCCTAAAATGATTTAGATTTGTAATACTAGTTAGACCAAGTTGTAAGGTAGACATGAAAAAGCTAGTCTAGATAGGAAAAATATAAAAACACTTATTACTTTCAGTATCACTGGATATATCCAACTGAGATTACCCACTTTACATAACTCCAATCATTATTCATTGTTAAGCTAGTTAAATGAAGTATTGTTTAAAAAAAGAAATTTCACAAAATGAACCACAAACAAATTCTGACAATACAAAAGTTCTTAGAATTAGTTAAGTTGTAGAAAGGAGTATCATACTTTTGTCCGGGGATGCCACAAATACAGGAAGGCGCCAAGCTTTGCTCCATAATAGAATGGTAACCTACATGGAGAAAAGGAAAATGATAAGAGGTGTAGATATTGCAACAATTATAAAAAGAAAAAAATTCCATGCTCACCATGAGAAGAGAATATCAGCAAATACTCCCAATTCTCTCAACAATCCAAATAGAATCCTAAAAAGGGAACAAATAATTCATCATGTTTGTTTATGAGAACATATAGACGAATTTTGCTTGACTGACCAATATTGGCACCAGAAACGCAACTAATCAATCTCTTGCTTATTCAATTCTAGGGTCTTGTAACACTCGTAAGATGGATAAGCATAAACAAAAATCAGTCTGTAAAGTATAATCAACACACCAGTTTCTCACTGTAAACATCGCCCAGTCCAAAGCAACAAAGTTTTTTGGTGTCTTACATCAAAACCCTAAAAATGAATGAAGTTAGCATGATCACTCCACCGAGAACCTAATAACAAGATAAACACAAGTTAATCCAGAAGGCTACAGTCTAGTAGCCCTAGAGAGAGAGAGAGAAAAGATGAAACATTTCTATCCCCAAATGTCGGATTCTGAAAACTAAATAGTTAGAGACAAAAGGTTGCCCATTTACATACTGGAACTTCTAATTCAGAACTGAGATCAAATGTTTCGTCGTGAATCGACACAAAAGGTTCAAGAAGAAAGCAAGGGAGAGGGAAAAAAAATGTAACCTAGAGATGACCTCGTCGTTCTTCCATGGACAAGCAAAGCAGATCGCTTACCTTTACGCTGGTAATCGAAGGAAGGGTGAGGCGCCTGAAAGCGGAATAAACTCCGAGAGAAAGAGAGAGAGAGAGAGAGGACGAAGGAGGCTTACTCCTTACTTTCTCCTTCGCTCGACTGGAAAGGGGTTAAGCTCGGGAGCTGGAGTCGCGGTTGAGCTGCCGTCGCAAGGTCTTCGATGACCTGGGAGCTCGACCAGTTCCGGGATCTGCCGCTTGAATAAGGTGTGGTCAAAGAGATTGGGCAGTGTGAAGGAAGCGTGAATGAGGCGACGGAGGCGAAGAGATTAATCCCGTGGTCTTGACGGAGAGGAGTTCGGAGGAGTGGTTCGCGGAGAGAGGTTCACCAAAGAGGGGTTTGCCGGAGAGGAGTTGGATGGAGAAGGCCGCGTGAGATAGTTGGGAGAAGGGTTCGGGATAAAAAACGATCGGAAGATAGGAGTTGGGAGGGGCAGGGATCTCCTGGTCCGCAATTTGCGGACCAGGGGATGGTCCACTGATCTGGACCTTTGATTTGAATGGACCCCATCTTTAATAAGTGGGGTTCATTCAAATCAAAGGTCCACATGTAGTGGACCATCCCCTGGTCCGCAATTTTGTGGACCAGGAGATCTGCTCTCAGTTGGGAGAAGGGTTTGAGTTTTCTACTCCTTACTTAGATCCAACGGTTTGTATTAATCAAGATTTAGATGAGAACTTCACAATAGACAACACTTTTTTAAAAACGTTGTCGTAGACACTAAAAAAAATGCTAATAGACAATGCTTTTTACGAAGCGTTGTCTTTGACCCGTAAAAATCACTAATAGACAACGATTTTTAGAAAAGCGTTGTCTATTAATAATAAAATAATGAAATAGACAACGCTTTTCACTAAAAGCGTTGTTAAAAAAAAATAGACAACGCTTTTTATAAAAAGCGTTGTCGTTTAAGTGTTGTAGAATCCTAATTTTCTTGTAGTGCTAGGCGGAAAGTCTTGGTGGGTCGAAGTCTTCGGGCAAAAGTCTTAGAGTCGGAAACTCTAGGTGAAAATCCTGGTGTCGCGGATTGGGTGGAAAGTCTGGGCGGGTCGTGAAGCGAATGTCCAGCGAAAAAACCTGAAGACTCGGGCGCTGAGAAAAAGTCCAATTGATCTGGAGGTGTTGGAGTGTATACTAAAAGTCTAGCTTTTGTAAACATTTATTTTTAAATAAAAGAATCACATTGGTCAATATCTACATTTATTTGTTAAATGTAATTATTCAATTAATTTATATAGTAGACAACATGGTGTGTGGTGTCACACACAGAAGATCATGTTGACGGTTCTTTATAAATTGTAAACAGTTGCTCACGACTAAGATGGAAAGGAACAAACCATCGGAATAGTCATAGTGTAATTAAGTATTAGTTTATCTTGATTAATAAATTACACTGGTACACTCTAAGTGTATTGAGTATGACCATTTTAGGTAAGTTCTTTTTGTACTGACTTAATAAAAGAACTAGACCTTAGTTATTATGGAAGTGTGTGCTCTTAATCCTAATATAATAACAAACACATATATTTAATATTTATTTCTTTGACTTATCAAAGGGTGAGGTTTAGCTCGATAAATCAATATGCCCGATAAGTTGGGAAATGATATTACTTATAGTGTGTGTTGTTGATTATAGAAGGAATCTGTGTCCTAATTATCTAGGTTGGGAATGCCCCCAAGAGGAGCTCATAAGGATTGCCATGTTAAACCCTGCAGGTGGACTTAGTCTGACATGACAATGAAGTTGAGTGATACTACTCTTGGAGCTAGATATTAATTAAGTGAGTTGTCAGTAACTTACTTAATTAGTGGATATTTGTTATCTTAAACATAGGAAGACTAGCACACTTATGATAAGAAGGAGCCCATAATGTAATTTGGGATTGGTGCGGTAGTGCGATAATAACTCTCTAGTGGAATGAGTTATTATCGATGAACTTGAGTTGTGTGTTCGGGGCGAGCACGGGATACTCAAGCTCATCGGAAGGCCAAAACCAATTTCTCATCTAGGTCCCTGTCGTAGCCTCATTATAGCCTCAAGTACATCCAAATGTAAGACTCTTCTTGGTGTCCAAGAAGGGGGCTGGTCCAATGCTTGGTGACCAAGCAAGGGCCGACCACATCCTCCTCTATAGGGGCCGACCCTTTACTTGGTGACCAAACATGTAGGGGCGGACCATAATAATTCAAACAAGGAAGGGTGTTTTTGAATTTTTAAAATCTTCTCTTCGTAGAAAACTATAAGTTTTAAAAGAGAGATTTTAATTCCAAAAACTTTCCTTATTTGAAATAGGCCACATGTGTTAAAAGAAAGTTTAAAAGATTTTAAAACCTTCCTTTTTTAACCATCCTCATGGTTTAAGGAAAAAAGGAAGATAAGTTTTAAAATTTAAATTTTCTATCACCATGTTAAAAAAGAAAATTTTATAAGAGAAGTTTTAAATTTTAAAACATGGTTTTAATTTTTAGAACTTTCCTTTTTTTAACTCCTACTTTAGGAAAGAGAGCTTGTACAATTTTATAAGAGTTTTTCTTCTTGTAAAATTTTATAAAAAAATTATTTCCTTCCTCTTATAGGGGCCGACCACCCTTGCTTGGTGCCCAAGCAATGTGGCCGGCCAAAAAAAAATAAAAATAAAATCATCATCAATTAATTTTGGTGATTGATTCAATCAAGAGGAAAGAAAAGGAAAAATTAAAAGGGTAAAGAAAAATTAGAGGAAGATTTTAATTTTTGTAAAAATTCTTCCCTTATTTGTCTTGGGCAACTAATATAAAAGAAGGGGTGAGGGGGCTTCATGAGACAATTCTTATTCTCTTGCTTGGAGAACCTCAAGTGGCCGGCCCCTCTCTTCCTTCTCTTTTCCCTTTTGCTCTCTTATCCTTGGTGGTGGTGGTGGCCGGATTTTAGAAGAAGAAGAAGAAGCTTTTGGGTGGTGTTCATCTTGGAGGATCGTCGCCCACACGACGTCCAAGGCGAGGCGAGGAATACGACAGAAGATCTTGAGGTCATTAGCTTACAAAGAGAAGGTATAACTAGTAGTTTTCTTCCGCATCATATTAGTTATTTTCTTTGTAAGAATTCTAAATACAAGAGACAATTAGATCTAGTTTTTCGAATTTATTTTTCGAGTTTGTGTTTTCTTCTTTTTCGAATTTGTGATTCAATTGTTCTTTTTGGTTAACCTAGAGTTATTTAAGGAAATTAAATATTAGCTTTCCTTAAAAGGCTTTGCCTAGGCGGTGGTGGTTGCTCTCATATCCAAGAAGGCCATGTGCCTCGCCATGCAGTCCTGGAAGCCAATTTTAGAAATTAATATTTAATAAAATTAATAACTTAGGTAGATTTGAATCAATAGTGTTAAGTTCCGCTTGCGATTCAAATCTAAACCATTAAGAACAGATAAGTTAAATTTGGAATCAATGATGTTAAGTTACGTTTGCGATTCCTAATTTAACTTCTAAAGAACACAATAGGTTATTTAAGAAAAGGTTCGACACTTGTACAAAAATTTTTGTACAGTGAAATCGGTACGTTTTCCTAGGACTAACCAACAGAAGGATCAAACTGGCAACAGGTATACTCTCCTGAGTGGAGTAGGTGAGGACCCGTTCTCCGCTGAGGGAACAGTAGGCGTTAGTTCGACCTAGGATTTTTAGACGGAAATCTAAAGTCAGAACTGGACAGTCCGATAACTGTCAGACATTTATGTTTATGTTATTATTATGTGCTAACTTTGTGTTGCAGGGTATGCTTGGTATTTTGGGACTAACATATCTTGTAGGGACAAAAGAGCAAGTTTTACCTCAGATGAACAATACCCGAGGTGCCCTCCATGGAGCTTGGAGGTGCCTCGGGTGCAAGGGCTGAGGAGTCTACGTAGCGGAGTTGGAGGCGTCCTCCAAAGGAGCTGGAGGTGCCTCAGACGACCTTGGAGGCGCCCTCAAGGGCATTGGAGGCGCCATCAAGAGGATAAGCTGTGGGAGTTGCGGATCTTATCCACGCTGTGGATCCGAGCCTTCGGAGGCGCCCTCAAGGGCCTTGAAAGCGCCCTCAATGACTTATATCAACCAGTCTCGACCAGCAACTTGATACAACACTTTCCAAGCAATCTTTCTTCAATGCACTGCTAATGAGATGATCCGGCTGAGCTATAACAAGACACCAACGACCAGAAGCTTCTGTTTTACGATTCGCTTGTGTTAGTATAATTTTCAATACAGATTAATTGTAATATTCATTTGTAACCTTTTGAGAGATTATAGTTGTTGCCCAAACTAAATGCTCAACGAGTGTGTGCCTTTAAGTAGGAGTTGCCCCAAGCTTCGAACCAAGTAAACCTTGGTGTTTGGTGAGCTATTCACCCTCCCCTAGCACTTTTCGATCCAACAATTGGTATCAGAGTGAGGTCGCTTCGATTTGGTGTAACTACCAATCAAGCATTTTTTTAGTGATTCTCAATTTTTCGGAGTCGATCGGAATCGATATTATCGTCGCCTTCTGATCTAGTTTTTTCGTAATCAAATTTTTCCTCAAAGTTGGTGTAACACCACTAGAGTTCGCGTGTTTATTTTTTTTAACCCGCACTACTAAATCCAAGACCTAGTCTTGGAATCCTTGTTGTTTATTTTTCAATGTGCGAGATTCATTTCTCAAATGGCCCATCAAGAAGGCTACAACACAGCCCACCCTCCACTCTTCACTGGTGAGGACTTCAGCTACTGGAAGGGTTGAATGGAGTCGTACCTTCAGACTCATTTCGAGGTGTGGATGATCGTTAAAACCGGCCTTGAACTCCCAATTGACGACACCAGCAAACTAATATCGTGCGAGAACTGGGATGCAACTCCGATAAAGAAGGTAGAAGCAAACGCTAAAGCAACCTGTACACTTCAGTGCGGTCTAACCAAGGAAGAGCTAAATCGAGTCGGCCCCTTCTCAAGTTCAAAAGAGTTGTGGTAAAAATGGATCGAGCTACACGAGGGTACATCAAACACGAAGGTAAGTAAGAGGGATCTCATTTTTAAAAAATTATATAATATAAAGTTGCAGGAGGGTGAAACGACAAGCTAATTGCATGCACACATCCAAGATCTCCTCAAAGGTCTCCATGTAATCGGACAAAAGGTGGAAAATAGAGACATAATAAGGTATTCAATCAATGCTTTTCCGAGGAATACCTTGTGGGCATCCATGGTAGATGCTTACAAGGTATCCAAGGATCTCTCTTCAATCAAATTAGATGAATTATTTTCAGAATTCGAATTGCACGAACAGATTAATACAAGTCCGACCGAGAAGGGTATAGCTTTGATTGCAGATACAAACAGAGCACGCGAATCAAAAGCAAGACGCAGAACCAAATTGGAGTCAGAAGAAGAACCAGACTCAGACAATGACGACGACGAGATCACAGCCGAACTCATCAACTTGGTAAGAAAGCTCTATAAAAAGAAGAAGGACTTCAACAAGAAGGACATCAAGAAGGTGATCCAGTCCAAGGAGGTTCAACCAAGTTCAAAGGTGAAGTTCAAAGTAACCTGCTGCAGCTGTAACCAAAAAGGATATATCAAAGCCAACTGTCTGAATCAAAAGGATGCAAAGAAGCAAAGAAAGAAGAAAGCTCTGAAGGCAACTTGGGATGAGTCCTCATCAAAAGAGTCGATGAAGAGCTCGAACAGATGAGCTTCCTTGCACTGACGACCCGGGACCAAATCAACGAATTCGAAAGCGAGAATGAATTGGAAGAAAAATTAGAGAGAAGCCACGAATCCGTATCCGTTTCCTAAGGGTCTAACCCCGCTGTAAGTATTTCTCAGTTGCATAACCTAGTCAATTATCTTATGCGTAAATTAGCTAGATCTAACGTTCGGATCAAATCACTTCTAAAGGAGATAGCAACCCTTAAACAAGTGACTAACTCCGAGTCCTTGAATGACCCTATTCAGACTGAAACCTCAACTCAAGTCCAAAATCTTGAGGAGGAGAATTCCATCATGAAAACTCAAGTCAAGGATTTGAAGATCATGTTGGAACGGTTTACACTAGGTTCCAAGAATCTTAATTTGATTATTAGAAAAAAAAGGCCATATACAATCGATCCGGACTAGGATTTAGGACAAAAAAGAAATACCGTTCATATCTATCTCTTGTTAATAGAATAAACAAGAAACTAGTCCAAGCATGAGTCCCCAAGTCAAACTTGGTTAATCAAGTTGGACTTGGCCAATATTGGATCCCCAAGGATCAAGTTCATTATCTTGATAGAACATATCAAAGCTATGATCCAGGGGGAGCCAATAGGAAGACCATTTTTAGAATTGTTTGATGATTGTTGCTTACTGCTTTTACTACACATGCTTAGATTATGCTAGATAAGGACCTAGGCGTAATTTACACTTGACTAGTTAGACCTAGGGATTTCAAAAGGAAAATTAAATACCCAATTTCTTTGAGCGACTTTATCTAGAAGTGGTGGATGATCTCATACCCAAGAAGTGTTGGTTGCTACTCGGAAAACCTATAGGTTCCACTGTACAAAATTTTTGTACAAAGGTCTGAACCTTTTCCTAGCTACCATGTGTTCTTTTAAATTAAATTTTGGATCGCCTGCGGAACTTTACACGTTTGATCCAAAACTTAATCTATTTGTTCTTTTAGGTTTTGACTTGGATCTCCTGCGGAACTTAACACGTTTGACCCAAGTCTCCTTAAGTTATTAATTCCATTAAATATTAATTTCCATAAAAGGTTCCCAGTACTGACGTGGCGAGGCACACGGCCTTCTTGGATATGGGAGCAACCACCACCGACTAGACAAAACCTTTAATAGAAAGCTAATATTTAATTTCCTAAAATAACTTTAGGTTAACCAAAGAGAACAATCAAATCACAAGGAAAAGAAAGAAACAAAAGAACACAACTTCGAAAAACCATATTCGAAACACTAGAACGTAAGCCTCTTGTATTTGGTATTATTTCCATAAATAACTAGCATGATGCGGAAATAGAAATTACTAGTTATACCTTGTAGAAAAACCTCTTGATCTTCTACCGTATTCCTCTTCTTATCCCGGACGTCGTGTGGGCGACGATCTTCCGAGACGAGAACCACCACGCACCTTCTTCTTCTCCAAGCAAGGTTCGGCCACAAGAAGAACCACCTCCAAGGAAGAAGAACTTGATCACCACCAATACTCCAAGGGATCTTCAAGATGAGGCTTCCTCCTTTTCTTCTTCTCCTTCCTAGGTCCGGCCACCAACAAGAGCTCCAAGAGATGTATGGTTCGGCCACCAAAAGAGAAGAAGGGAGAAAGTCTAGGGCCGGCCACAAGAAGAAGAAAAGAGGGAGAGAAAAATAGAATAGATTTGTTAGCTTTGAAGCCTCCTCTACCCCCTCTTTTATAATCCTTGGTCTTGGCAAATAAGGAAAATTTAATAAAAACTTCCTTAATTCTTTTGCCATGAAAAGGAAAAAATTATTTAATCAAAAATAATTTTCCTTCTCCAATTTATTTGGCCGGCCACACCATAGAATTTCCAAGCAAATAAAATTTTAAACATCAATTAAAACTTCCTTATTTGCTTCCGGAAATTTATAAAAATTTCTCAATAATTTTATCCCTTCATGATTGGTTTATAAAAGGAAATTTAATAAATTAAAATCTTTCTTTTAAACATGTGGATAAAAGAAAGTTATCTCTAAAATTAAAATCTCTTTTAATCTACAAATAAGGAAAGATATCAAATCTTTTCTTAATCTCTTGTAGAAACTTATAAAAGAGAATATTTAATTTTAAACTTTCTTTAAATCATGAACATGATTTAAAAGGAAAGTTTTCTTAAAATTTAAAATCCTCCTTTAATCAACAAATAAGGAAAGATTTCAAATTTTAAACTCTCTTTTAAACATGTAGATGATTTACAAATAAGGAAAGTTTTACCAAAATTAAAACCATCCTTTTAAACTACAAATAAGGAAAGAGATTAATCTCTTCTCTTAATCTTTTGTAGAAAGCTATAAAAGGAAATTTTTAATTTTAAACTCTCTTTTAAAAACATGATATCCACATAAGAAATCATTTTAATAAAAATCCTTTTAATATTCTAGTGGTCGGCCACCTAAGCTTGGGACCCAAGCTTTGGCCGGCCACCAACTTAACTCATCCATTTGGTCTTGGCCGGCCCTAGCTTGGGTTCCAAGCTAGCTTGGCCGGCCCCATTGGATGGGTAAGAAGGTGGGTATGTGGTGGGTATAAATCTCTATATACTAGAGGCTACGATAGGGACCGAGAGGAGGAATTGGTTTTGGTCTCCCGATAAAATTAAGCATCCCGTGTTCGCCCCGAACACACAACTTAATTTTATCAATAATAATTCATTCCACTAGAGAACTATTATTGAACTACCGCACCAATACCAAATTACATTTTGGGCTCCTTCTTATTATGAGTGTGTTAGTCTCCCTGTGTTTAAGATAACAAATGTCCACTAATTAAGTAAGTTACTGACAACTCACTTAATTAATATCTAGCTCCAAGAGTAGTACCACTCAACTTCATCGTCATGTCGGACTAAGTCCACCTGCAGGGTTTAACATGACAATCCTTATGAGCTCCTCTTGGGGACATTCTCAACCTAGATTACTAGGACACAGTTTCCTTCTATAATCAACAACACACACTATAAGTGATATTATTTCCCAACTTATCGGGCTTATTGATTCATCGAACTAAATCTCACCCATTGATAAATTAAAGAAATAAATATCAAATATATGTGCTTGTTATTATATTAGGATTAAGAGTACACACTTCCATAATAACCGAGGTCTTTGTTTCTTTATAAAGTCAGTATAAAAGAAACGACCCCTAATGGTCCTACTCAATACACTCTAAGTGTACTAGTGTAATTATATCAAGATAAACTGATACCTAATTACACTACGACCTTCTAATGGTTTGTTCCTTTCCATTTTGGTCGTGAGCTACTGTTTATAATTTATAAGGTACTGATAACATGATCTTCTGTGTGTGACACCACACACCATGTTATCTACAATATAAATTAATTGAACAACTACTTTTATCATAAATGTAGTTATTTGACCAATGTGATTCTTATTTCTAGATAAATGTTTATACCAAAAGCTAGACTTTTAGTATACACTCTAACAATCTCCCACTTATACTAAAAGACTAAGCTGCCATATCTGCTGCCATACATCTGATTCCCATGCCTTTCAAAAAACTCTTGCCTTAAGGACCTTAGGTTATCATCTGATGCAATCTAGGCGGCAACAACTTCTCCTCGTTTATACGATTTCTCGTATTGGGTGGTACTTGCGCTCTATTGTGTTTACTTGCCTTATAGACTTATGGTTTCTTCGAGTTTGTTACTGCACCAACATTATTACAATAAATTGTAATAATCTTTGGACAAACCAGAAATCATCTCTAAATCTATCTTGAGGTTATTGAGTCATTCAGCTTTTATGGCTACCTTAGAGGCTTGCCATATACTAAGCTTCTATGGTGGAGTCCAGATAAACACCTATGCTTATCACTCTTCCATAGTTATGACTTTACCTCCTAAAGTAAACACAAAACCCCGAGGTTGACTTAATATTGTCCCTATCCGATTGGAAGTTAAAATCCATGCAACCCACAGGGACCAAAATAACTGCCTTGTAAACTAGCATATAATCTCTAGTGCCTCTAAGGTACTTATATGCTTTACTGCAGTCCAATGTCCTTGTCTAGGGTTACTTTGATATCTGCTAACTATGCCCTTGGCAAAACAGATTTCTGATCTCGTGCATAGCATACATTAGGTTGTCTAACTGCCGAAGCATAAAGAACTACCTACATGTCCTCAATCTCCTTTGATGTCATCGAAGACATCTCTTTAGATAAAAACACTCCATTCTTAAAAGGTAAGAAACCTTTCTAGGAGTTTTGCATGCTAAAAACGAGTAAGGATTTTTTCGATATATTAAACTCGGGATATATCTATATATATTTTTCTTGCGATCCCTTATTACTTTGATCACACAAATATATACATTCTCCCAAGTCCTTTATATCGAATTATTTGGACAACCATACCCTTACTTCTGACAACATTTTGATATTGTTTCCAACTACCAAAATTGTTATCTACGTATAGTACAAGAAACATCACCACGTTTCCATCACACCATTTGTATACACAAGACTTATCCGTTTATTCAATAAATCCAAAGGTCTGGATTACTTTGATAAACTGGATGTTCCAAGACCTTGAAGCTTTGCCTCAGTCCATAGACTGATTGAGCTTTCACACAAGATGCTCTTAGCCCTTTATAATGAACCCTTCTGGTTTGCTTTATGTGGATGCTATCTTCAAGACTTCCATTAAGGAATACTGTCTTGACATCCACTTGCCAAATAGATAAAAGAATCTGGATAGACTTAAACATGGCTACCAGTGAAAAAGTTTCCTTTTTCATCAAGCCTTGCTTTTGAAAGTTTCTACCTTCCTGTCTATCCCTCTTTTCCTATTATAGACCTTTTTACACCCAAAGGCTTTTACACCATCTGGTGGTTCTACAAGCTTCCAGATTTTATTAGAATATATATATTCTAATTCTGTTATTCATTACTCTTTGCCAAGATGCTGAATCTTTATCTTGGTGTGCTTCATCATATGTCCGGGATCAGGCTCATGTTCATTTGGGATCAAGTCCAAAGACTCTCCTAAAACATGAATCTCTTAGGTTGCTTGACAACCCTCCCACTACGAAGAGGCACTATCTGTAATTGTGTATCTTTTATGATACGTGTTGCAGTTTCTTGTGATATTTCATCTTGTACAGTTGGTACTAGATTAGACATGTCCTTTATTATTTCCTTAAGAACAAATTTACTTATGGGCATGTGGTTTATTACATAGTCCTATTCTAAAAATCGGTCATTGATAATGACCTTCTGATTTTTAAGACTATAAACCTACTTTTGTTTCTCTAGGATAACTCACAAACAAGTGAACTCTTGCCCAACTTATCAGTGTCTCTTATGTGCTAGACCACCCAAATCCGAATATACTTCAGACTAGGCTTACGCCCATTCTGTAATTCTATGGGAGTAGAGAGTTCTGACTTTAGAAGGTATTATGTTCACTTCTGTTTCTAGTGTATATCCTTAAAACAAATTTGGTAATAACTCATCATCGATCTAATTATTCCATAAGAGCTTTATACCTTCCTTTTTCTACACCATTCTGTAGGGGTGTACCAGGTGTAGTTAGTTGGGATTGAATCCCTACTTTTGATAAGTGACTCCTAAATTCTCCCAAGAGGTACTTGCCACTACGATCTCACCGTAGTGTCTTTTTACTTTGACGTTTCTCCGCATCAGCCTTGTACACTTTGAACTAATCAAAGTACTTAGTCTTGCGGCACATTAAGTAAATGTATTTGTATCTTGAATACTTATCTATAAAATAGATGAAATATTCGATACTACCTCTTGCCTGGATAGTCATAGGATCACATAAATCAGAATGAACCAATTCCATCATATCTTTGGCTCCATACCCCTTTGACTTAAAAGCTTCTTGGTTATTTTTCCTTCCAAGTAAGACTCGTAGGTTGGAAAGATTTCCACTACTAATGAACCCAAAAGTTCATCAGCTACCAATGAATCCTACTTAAGTTAATATAACATAGCTTTAGATGCCAAAGATATAATTGGTTCATCTCCGAAGGTTGCTTCCTCTTAAAGTTAGAAGATGTGTTATAATTTCCATTTATTACATCGTGGGAGTTATTGGATTATAAATTGTCAACCAACATACCAGAATTGATAACTTCTCTATTTTTCTTGATAACAGCTTTGTTATCAAAATAGACACAATATCTATTCTATAATAGTTTAGAAACTGAAATCAGATTCTTTCTAAACTTAGTACGTAAAGACAATTTCCAAATTTTATTCCTTTTAGAGAATAAACCTCTCCCACTGCAATAGCTGCTACTTTTGCAGCAGTGCCCATGTGGACGGTGTTTTTTATTTTCATTTAGTTGTCGGGTTTCCTGGAACCCTGCAATGAATTACAGACATGATCAGTGGCTCCTATATCTACACACCAGGTACCGGTAGATAACTCCACTAAACATGTTTCAACTAATGAATAAAATTCACCTATATTGTTCTTAGTTCTAAGAGGACAGTCTACCTTAATGTCCAAATCCTATTTCCAATCAATTATAATTGGGACCACTAAGCCTATCCTAAAGTATATCAGCTAGGGATTGACCATCATCCTAAGAATCACAAAAATATTTGGTTAAGACCAACTCCTTAAAAATCCCATGAATTTTGTATGTCACGTTAGTGTGGACGTATACAAATTCAAAGAGGAAATTTTATCATTTAATTTTATTATCTCGTCATCCTTACTTTATGACGAATAAAATTAATAGTTGGTCTATCTTTAATCAAATATTTGGTCAAGACTCTAAATTTAAAATAATATTGATTCCTCTAACAATACTATTTAAATTTACCAACACCTCAAAACACCGTGAATTTTGCATGCCACGTTAGTGTGGACGTATACAAAATCAACATTTGTAAGAGGAGGGTTTTTACCCATTAACTATCTTGTCAACATAATTTTATGACAAATAAAATTATCTCAAACACCGTTGATTTTGTATGCCACGTTAGTGTGGACGTATACAAAATCAATCATTTGTAAGAGGGGTTTTAACCCTTTAATTTTATTATCTTGTCAACCTAGTTTTATGACAAATTAATAGTTGGTTTCATTTGGTCACACAAATAATAATAGTGACTCCGTTGGGGAGGATACTATTAGATGTGTCTAAGTGTATACCATTACTTGACACTAAGTCCACTAATAAGATTATGCCCCTTCCGTTGGGGAAGATCACACGCTCTTAATTAATTTCCTATAGTCATCCAAAAATGGAAGTCTGTTCTAGTGATCCACAAACAAGCTCATCCGTTATGGAGGAAGGCACTCAGAGCCAACGCGCAAGCTTGTTTGCATCACTTACAAACCAGTAATGGAGACCATGGGATTTATTTAAAAATCCCTCTCCCACTTAGTTATTTATAAATGAGGAATTTTACACATGCTAACCTACTAAACTTGTAAACTAACATGCACACACAACACAATATAAAAGCAATAAATAGAAAATCTAATTTTCAACTATTATGGCTTTTATCTCTAGTTGTCTTCCGTGTGTTGTCATCCCAAGCTGCTGCCATATTTGGCCACCGCCACTGGGTCTAGCTGTCGCATCCATCTTGCTCCTAGTTCCGCTGCGCCTCTGGTCCATAGAAGGTTCCACGCTTTGCAAGATTCGATCCGCGACATAAATAGAATTTTACATTTTTGATCCTATATTCCATAAAAGGAATGTACATGTATCTAGATCAAAAATAAAATCCTAATAAAACTAAATACAGCTCCTGCTGTATTTTATAATACAATCATGCACACACAATAAAATGCCCTTGACATGTCCAAGGGTCCAATCACACACATAATAACTATAAGCCATAATAGTTGGATCCTGCATCCACAAAGTTAGCACATCCTACTATTATCCTGCCTAAATTATGTATGACATGTGCATAATTACACTAATACCAAATACACAGAGGCAAAACCCTAGCTCTGATACCAATTGTTGGTTGCTACTCGGAAAACCTATAGGTTCCACTGTACAAAATTTTGTACAAAGGTCTGAACCTTTTCCTAGCTACCATGTGTTCTTTTAAATTAAATTTTGGATCGCCTGCAGAACTTAACACGTTTGATCCAAAACTTAATCTATTTGTTCTTTTAGGTTTTGACTTGGATCTCCTGCGGAACTTAACACGTTTGACCCAAGTCTCCTTAAGTTATTAATTCCATTAAATATTAATTTCCATAAAAGGTTCCCAGTACTTACGTGGCGAGGCACACGGCCTTCTTGGATATGGGAGCAACCACCACCGACTAGACAAAACCTTTAATAGAAAGCTAATATTTAATTTCCTAAAATAACTTTAGGTTAACCAAAGAGAACAATCAAATCACAAGGAAAAGAAAGAAACAAAAGAACACAACTTCGAAAAACCATATTCGAAACACTAGAACGTAAGCCTCTTGTATTTGGTATTATTTCCATAAATAACTAGCATGATGTGGAAATAGAAATTACTAGTTATACCTTGTAGAAAAACCTCTTGATCTTCTACCGTATTCCTCTTCTTATCCCGGACGTCGTGTGGGCGACGATCTTCCGAGACGAGAACCACCACGCACCTTCTTCTTCTCCAAGCAAGGTTCGGCCACAAGAAGAACCACCTCCAAGGAAGAAGAACTTGATCACCACCAATACTCCAAGGGATCTTCAAGATGAGGCTTCCTCCTTTTCTTCTTCTCCTTCCTAGGTCCGGCCACCAACAAGAGCTCCAAGAGATGTATGGTTCGGCCACCAAAAGAGAAGAAGGAGAAAGGGCCGGCCACAAGAAGAAGAAAAGAGAGGAAAAATAGAATAGATTTGTTAGCTTTGAAGCCTCCTCTACCCCTCTTTTATAATCCTTGGTCTTGGCAAATAAGGAAAATTTAATAAAACTTCCTTAATTCTTTTGCCATGAAAAGGAAAAATTATTTAATCAAAATAATTTTCCTTCTCCAATTTATTTGGCCGGCCACACCATAGAATTTCCAAGCAAATAAAATTTTAAACATCAATTAAAACTTCCTTATTTGCTTCCGGAAATTTATAAAATTTCTCAATAATTTTATCCCTTCATGATTGGTTTATAAAAGGAAATTTAATAAATTAAAATCTTTCTTTAAACATGTGGATAAAAGAAAGTTATCTCTAAAATTAAAATCTCTTTTAATCTACAAATAAGGAAAGATATCAAATCTTTTCTTAATCTCTTGTAGAAACTTATAAAAGAGAATATTTAATTTTTAAACTTTCTTTTAAATCATGAACATGATTTAAAAAGGAAAGTTTTCTTAAAATTTAAAATCCTCCTTTAATCAACAAATAAGGAAAGATTTCAAATTTTAAACTCTCTTTTAAACATGTAGATGATTTACAAATAAGGAAAGTTTTTACCAAAAATTAAAACCATCCTTTTAAACTACAAATAAGGAAAGAGATTAATCTCTTCTCTTAATCTTTTGTAGAAAGCTATAAAAGGAAATTTTTAATTTTTAAACTCTCTTTTAAAAACATGATATCCACATAAGAAATCATTTTAATAAAAATCCTTTTTAATATTCTAGTGGTCGGCCACCTAAGCTTGGGACCCAAGCTTTGGCCGGCCACCAACTTAACTCATCCACTTGGTCTTGGCCGGCCCTAGCTTGGGTTCCAAGCTAGCTTGGCCGGCCCCATTGGATGGGTAAGAAGGTGGGTATGCGGTGGGTATAAATCTCTATATACTAGAGGCTACGATAGGGACCGAGAGGAGGAATTGGTTTTGGTCTCCCGATAAAATTAAGCATCCCGTGTTCGCCCCGAACACACAACTTAATTTTATCAATAATAATTCATTCCACTAGAGAACTATTATTGAACTACCGCACCAATCCCAAATTACATTTTGGGCTCCTTCTTATTATGAGTGTGTTAGTCTCCCTGTGTTTAAGATAACAAATGTCCACTAATTAAGTAAGTTACTGACAACTCACTTAATTAATATCTAGCTCCAAGAGTAGTACCACTCAACTTCATCGTCATGTCGGACTAAGTCCACCTGCGGTTTAACATGACAATCCTTATGAGCTCCTCTTGGGGACATTCTCAACCTAGATTACTAGGACACAGTTTCCTTCTATAATCAACAACACACACTATAAGTGATATTATTTCCCAACTTATCGGGCTTATTGATTCATCGAACTAAATCTCACCCATTGATAAATTAAAGAAATAAATATCAAATATATGTGCTTGTTATTATATTAGGATTAAGAGTACACACTTCCATAATAACCGAGGTCTTTGTTTCTTTATAAAATCAGTATAAAAGAAACGACCTCAAATGGTCCTACTCAATACACTCTAAGTGTACTAGTGTAATTATACAGTCAAGATAAACTGATACCTAATTACACTACGACCTTCTAATGGTTTGTTCCTTTCCATTTTGGTCGTGAGCTACTGTTTATAATTTATAAGGTACTGATAACATGATCTTCTGTGTGTGACACCACACACCATGTTATCTACAATATAAATTAATTGAACAACTACTTTTATCATAAATGTAGTTATTTGACCAATGTGATTCTTATTTCTAGATAAATGTTTATACCAAAAGCTAGACTTTTAGTATACACTCTAACAAGAAGGACTAGTGCCTCGCCACAGTCTCGAAGCTAATCTTTGAAATGTGTATTTAATTGACCAATTGAAAAACCTGAGTCTAAGTCAAATGTAAATTAATCCTTAGACATAACTTAAATCAAAGATAAAATTAACCATCTCATAAAATTCATAAGGTTCCCTGATTGATAATTTAGAAATGGGTGAGATGGACCTAAGAAAAATTTAGAATTGAATTAAAATTAACAAATTAACTTTAAACAAACAAATCAATTATAACTTAATTAAATCAATTACATTTTAAATAAATAATTTTTAATTAAATAATTTTAACTTAATCACTTAAATCATTTTAACTTAATTTTTAATTAAATAATTTTAACTTAGGCACTTAAATAATTTCAACTTAATTAATTAAATAATTTTAACTTAATCACGTAAACATTTTAACTTAATTAAATAATTTTAACTTAATCACTTAAATAATTTCATCTTAATTAATTAAATAATTTTAACTTAATCACTTAATTAATTTTAACTTAATTTTTAAATAAATAATTTTAATTAAGAAATAATCTTAATATAATTAATAAATAATGTTAATTTAATTAGTCAATTAATCTTAACTTAATTAATAAATAAATTTAATCTTAATTAATAAAAAAATATACTTAAGTCTAACCAATTCCTAACTAAAAACTGTTTAACTCAATAAAATCATCTCACAATCACCCATAGGGATACCATGTTTGATAACCTAGCCTGAGTGAGATGGAACATTAAGAGTTAATTTCAATCAAACTATCTTTCTATCCGTCAAATTGAACCAAATCAAATACTTTATGTGTAGAAACATAAAGATTTGGATCAATGGATGCTAGATAGTGGATGCTCCAGGCACATGACTGGAGATAGATTGAAATTTACTAAGTTAAAATTCAAGAACCTAGGGTCCATCACATTCGGCAATGACGGAACACTCAAGGTAATCGGAATAGGTAATATCCAACTAAGTTCTTATTTCTATATTCGAAAAGTTTTATTGATTGATCGATTGAATTTTAATTTACTAAGTATTAGTCAATTATGTGACTTAGGATACTTAGTCACATTCTCAAAATCTAATGCTTAATTAAAATGTTGAAAATCCTAACATCACACTTAAGGGAATTAGGAAAAAGAATATCTATTCAATTGATCTACCAACCTCCTCACTTAAGTGTCTATTGACATAATAAGAGGAAACTAAGCTGTGACACAGAAGACTGGGCTACACTCATACCAGACTCATTTCAAAAATGAGTCAAAATGACTTAGTTAGAGGCTTGCCCAAATTAAAATTTATCAAAAATTCAATTTGTAATGCATGTCAACAAGGTAAACAAACCAAGTCAACCCATAACTCAACCAATTTAAGTAGAACTAACTCAATACTTGAACTTCTACACTTAGACCTGTTTGATTCGCATGGGGCTAAGTCACTAAGTAAAAAACCAATATTGCTTAGTAATAATTGATGATTACTCAAGGTTTATTTGGGTAAAATTTCTAAAATCTAAAGATGAAACCTATAAAATCTTTAAAACTTTTTGTAACTTAGCAGAAAATGAAAAAGATACTAAAATTAAAAGAATTATAAGTGACCATGGGGGGATTTGAAAATCTAAAATTTATTAAATTTTACGAGATTAATGGATATAAACATGAATATTCATGCCCTAGAACCCTCCAACAAAATGATCTAGTAGAAAGAAAAACTAGAACCCTACAAGAAGCCACTAGAACTATGTTAAATGAATACAACTTAAATAATCAATTCTGGGCCAAGGCAATTAATACGGCTTGTTACATTCAAAATAGAATCTTAATTAATAAAATAGAAAATAAAACTCTATATGAATTATATTATAACAAGATTCCTAACTTAAATTATTTAAAAGTTTTTGGGTGTAAAGTTCATATATTAAACACTAAGGACTACATAGGAAAATTCACATCTAAGTCAATCTTAGGAATCTTTTTAGGGTATTCCACAACCAGTAGGGTCTATAGAGTTTAAAACAAAAATACCTTAAAAGTTGAAGAAACAACTAATGTAATTTTTTATGAAGAAAATAACTTACTTAACTTAATAAATGAAAATATTAATCAAAACACAGAAAATATTAATTCAAGAAATATAGAAGATGATAAAGATATTCAAATAAAATCTAGTCAGTCACAAGAACCAATTGTTGACTCTAATATAAGACCATCAAGAACAAGTACTAATCACCCATTTGACCAAATTTTGGGTGACTCAACCCTAGGAGTTAGAACTAGATCATCTTATAAGAACCTAAGTCAAATAGCTCTCATTTGAAAATTGAACCCAAAACTATAGAAGAAGCCCTATCTGACCCAGATTGGATACTAGCAATGCAAGAGGAGTTAGCCCAATTAAAAGAAACTAGGTCTGGGAACTAGTACCCAAACCCAATACCAAAACTATAGTTTACACCAAATGGATATTTAGGAATAATTTGGATGATAAGGGTGAAATTGTAAGAAATAAAGCTAGATTAGTAGCTAAAGAGTTCAGTCAAGTAGAAGGGTTAGACTATGATGAGACTTATGCCCCCGTAGCAAGACTTGAATCCATTAGGATGCTGCTGACCTATGCAACACACAAAGGATTCAAGTTATTCTAAATGGATGTAAAATCTGCCTTTTTAAATGAATTTATCAAATAAGAGGTATATGTAAGTCAACCCCCAGGATTTGAGGACTTGGACCATCCGAACCATGTTTTTAGGCCAAAAAAGGCCTTATATGGACTAAAACAAGCACCTAGGGCTTGGTATGAACGACTATCAAATTATCTAATATCTAAAGGTTTTAAACAAAGTCAAATAGATCAAACCTTATTTGTAAAAACCTTAGAAAAAGATATTTTTATAGCCCAAATCTACGTAGACGATATAATTTTTGGTTCAACCAATACTAAATTTCTAAAACAATTTACCAAATTAATGGAGAGTGAATTTGAAATGAGCCTAGGAACTCAACTTTTTCTTAGGATTACAAATTAAACAAACCAAAGATGGAATTTACATCTTTTAAACAAAATATGCCAAGGAATTAATTAGAAAATTTGGAATAGAAAATTAAAAAATTATAAGTACTCTAATGGCTATAAATGTTAAAATTGACTCTGACTTAGAAGGAAAAGCAGTAGATTTAAAATACTATCGAAGTGCGATAGGAAGTCTACTCTACCTAACTGTAAGTCGACTGAACATCCTATTTGCAATAGGCATGTGTACTGTAACGACCACCCTCCTTACTACTACTCTCTAGAGGTGGACGCTACTTAACTACTGACTCTACTTAACCGGTATGATCGAAACTACGAGGAGTCTCTACCGAAAAATTTCGGCAGCATCTCCCCTGTACCGGTGACCATAAACTGAGGTACATATATAGTATACATCAGCCACAGGCGGCTGGAACATATATCAACACTCAAACAATTAAATAAGTGTCAAACTCATCTCAGCATACAATCTAAAACAAAATAATCTCCAATGACAAGAGATGTAAGATACAATCTTAAATATTTATTAATCACTAAAATACGGAAACTTAAAAATGCCCAAGTCTCTCCCATAGTCCTGACATCACACACCATCTGCGCCACCTTGTCGCCTTCCTTTGCTGAAACTTTTCCTTTCCTGTATCTGCAGTAAGAGGAAATGCAAACTAAAAGCGAATGCTTAATAAGCGCTGTCTAACTCACAAAAACTTGAATATGCATGTATTCAAGAAGAAACTAGAAACTGAATGCTTTAAAAGAAAACATATATAGCTGCTCATGTTAAAAGTGCTAAAATTAAGAAATAAATCTGCTCATGCATAATCTATAGCAAAGCACTAAAATCTGCATACACATGATGTACAAGGATAAAACTGCATGCTGGAAGATAAGGCTGTTGGAGTGTATACTGAAAGCCTAAGCTTTGTAAACATTCATTATGAATAAAGAATCACATTTGGTCAAATGATCTACATTTAGTTGTAGTTGTTCAATTAATTTATATTGTAGATAACATAGTATGTGGTGTCACATACAGAAGATGATGTTATCAGTACCTTATAAATTATAAACAGTAGCTCACGACCAAAATGGAAAGGAACAAACCATTAGAAGGTCATAGTGTAATTAGGTATCAGTTTATCTTGATTGTATAATTACACTAGTACATTTAGAGTGTATTGAGTAGGACCATTTGAGATCGTTTCTTTTATACTGACTTTATAAAGAAACAAAGACCTCGGTTATTATGGAAGTGTGTGCTCTTAATCCTAATATAATAACAAGCACATATATTTGATATTTATTTCTTTAATTTATCAGTGGGTGAGATTTAGTTCGATGAATCAATAAGCCCGATAAGTTGGGAAATGGTATCACTTATAGTGTGTGTTGTTGATTATAGAAGGAAACTGTGTCCTAGAGATACTAGGTTGATAATGTCCTCAAGAGGAGCTCATAAGGATTGTCATGTTAAACCCTGCAGGTGGACTTAGTCCGACATGATGATAAGGTTGAGTGGTACTACTCTTGGACTAAGATATTAATTAAATGAGTTGTCAGTAACTCACTTAATTAGTGGACATTCGATATCTTAAACACAGGGAGACTAACACACTCATAATAAGAATGAGCCCAAAAATATAATTTGGGATTGGTGCGGTAGTTCAATAATAGTTCTCTAGTGGAATGAATTATTATTGATAAAATTAAGTTGTGTGTTCGGGGCGAACACGGGATGCTTAATTTTATCAGGAGACCAAAACCAATTCCTCCTCTCGGTCTCTATCGTAGCCTCTTATTTATAGAGTACTATACCCACCTATACCCACTTTCTATACCTACCTAATAAGGGCCGGCCAAGCTAGCTTGGGAACCAAGCTAGGGCCGGCCTAAGTATAAATTGGTGTGACCGGCCCTAGCTTGAACCCAAGCTAGAGGGGCCGGCCATATTAAATTAAAAAGGATTTTAATTTTAATTTTTATGTGGAAGATATAATTTATTAAAGAGAATTAAAATTAAAATATCTCTCTTGTAAAAGATCTACAAAAGATTAAAGAAAGAGATTAGATCTCTTTCCTTATTTGTAGATTGGTGAGATATTTTATTTTCTCTTTAAAAATTATTCACATGTTGTTAAATTAAAATTATAGAAATTTCTTTTTATCAACCATGAAGAGATTTTTGAAGATAAATTTTATTTTTAAAATTTCCGGAAACAAATTAGGAAGTTTTAATTTGTTGATTAAAACTTGTCTAATTTATTTCTTTTGATGTGGTCGGCCAATATTGTTTTAATTGGAAATTTTATTTTATTTTTCTCAATTAAATCATGTCAAGGAAATTAAGGAAATTTTATTGTAATTAAATTTCCTAATTTGCCTAGGCCAAGGAATATAAAAGAAGGGGTGGGGTGCCTTCATGAGTGACAACCTCTTTTATTTCTCTCCCTCTTTTGTTCCTTGGTGTGGCCGGCCATCATCATCCTCTCCCTCTCTTCCTCTTGTGGTGGCCGAACCTCTCTCTCCCCTTGGAGCTCTTGTGGTGGCCGGATACTACTTGGAGAAGAAGAAGAAGAAGGAGAGAAAGCTAGCATCTCTTGGAGCTTGGTTGGTGTTTTGATCTTCTTCCTTGGTGAAGCTTCCTTATTGTTGGCCGAACCTAGCTAGGAGGAGAAGAAGGTGGTTGGTGGTTTCTCATCTCGGAAGATCGTTGCCCACACAACGTCCGAGGTTAGAAGAGGAATACGGTAGAAGATCAAGAGGTCTTCCTAGAAGGTATAACTAGTAATTTTTCCTTTTCGCATCATACTAGTTATTTATGGAAATAATACCAAATACAAGAGGCTTACGATTCTAGTATTTCGAATATGTTTTTTCGATGTTGTGTTCTTTTGTTTTATTTTTCCTTGTGATTTGATTGTTCTTTTCGGTTAACCTAAAGTTATTTTAGGAAATTAAATATTAGCTTTCTATAAAAGGTTTTTTCTAGTCGGTGGTGGTTGCTCCCATATCCAAGAAGGCCGTGTGCCTCGCCACGTCAGCACTGAGAACCAATTATGGAAATTAATATTTAATGGAATTAATAACTTAAGGTGATTTGGGTCGAACGTGTTAAGTTCCGCAGGAGACCCAAGTCAAAACCTAAAAGAACGAATAGATTAAGTTTTGGATCAAACGTGTTAAGTTCATAGGTGACAATTTAATTTAATTTCAAGGTAGTAGCTAAAGGTTCATATTGTACCAAAATTGTGAAAAGTGGACCCTAGGTTTAGTAACTCAAGGAATTGAATACGAAGTAAGCTAGGGTTTTTGCTCTTATTTTTAGTTTAATTTGCACATGTCATACATAATTTAGGCAGGTTAATAGTAGGATGTGCTAACTTTGTGGATGCAGGATCCAACTATTATGGCTTTTAGTTATTATGTGTGTGATTGGACCCTTGGACATGTCAAGGGCATTTATATGTGTGTGCATGATTGTATTAAAAATACAGAGCTGTATTTAGTTTTATTAGGATTTTATTTTTTGATCTAGATACATGTATATTCCTTTTATGGAATATAGGATCAAAATGTAAAATTCTATTTATGTCGCGGATCGAATCTTGCAAAGCGTGGAACCTTCTAAGGACCAGAGGCGCAGCGGAACTAGGAGCAAGATGGATACGACAGCTAGACCCGGTGGCGGTGGCCAAATATGGCAGCAGCTTGGGATGACAACACACGGAGGACAACTAGAGATAAAAGCCATAATAGTTGAAAATTAGATTTTCTATTTATTGCTTTTATATTGTGCTGTGTGTGCATGTTAGTTTACAAGTTTAGTTGGCTAGCATAGTTAAAATTCCTCATTTATAAATAACTAAGTGGGAGAGGATTTTTTAAGTAAATCCCATGGTCTCCATTACTGGTTTGTAAGTGATGCAAACAAGCTTGCGCGTTGGCTCTGGGTGCCTTCCTCCATAACGGATGAGCTTGTTTGTGGATCACTAGAACAAACTTCCATTTTTGGATGACTATAGGAAGTTAATTAAGAGCGTGTGATCTTCCCCAACGGAAAGGGCATAATCTTATTAATGGACTTAGTGTCAAGTAATGGTATACACTTAGACACATCTAATAGTATCCTCCCCATCGGAGTCACTGCTATTATTTGTGTGACCAAATGATACCAACTATTAATTTTATTTGTCAAAAGGTTAGGTTGACAAGATAATAAAATTAATGGGTTAAAACCCTCCTTTTACAAATGTTGAATTTGTATACGTCCACACTAACGTGGCATACAAAATTCACGGTGTTTTGAGGTGTTGGTTAATTTAAAATAGTATTGTTTGAGGAATCAATATTATTCTAAATTTAGAGTTCTGACCAAAAGTTATTTGTGATTCTTAGGATGACTTTCAACCCACTGTCCATCATACTTCAACAGAATAGAATTACTGGACCTAATTACATAGATTGGAAAAGGAACCTGGACATTGTTCTTACTGCTGAAAGCTATAAATTTGTACTGACTGAGCCTTGCCCTGAAGCACCTACTGGTGAATCTACCCAAGAGGAGATTGAATATCATAGGAAATGGGTAAAAGCAGATGAGATGGCGCGGTGTTACATTTTGGCTTCAATGTCAAATGTATTGCAACATCAGCATCAAGATTTACCAAGAGCTTATGATATTATGAACAATCTCAAGGAACTCTTTGGTCATCAGGATAGGGCTTCTAGACAAGAAGCTATGAGAAAGATAATGACAACCACCATGCAAGAGGGTACTCCTGTAAGGGATCATATCCTAAAGATGATGGCTTATCTGAACGAGATATAGATCCTTGGAGGAGAAATTGATGGGGAAACCCAGATCGATATGATCCTCCAAACGCTACCTAGAAGTTTTGAGCAGTTCCGCCTGAACTATAATATGAAAAAAAGGGTATATTCATTGGCGGAACTACTGACATAACTTCAGGCAGCAGAAGGTTTGTTTCGTCACAATTCTCATATTCACTATGCTGAAAATGGTTCTACTTCTAAACCGAAAGGAAAGAAGAAGAAGAAACAAGTTGGTTCAGCAAAGAAAGTGAATAAATATCAGAGTACGGGACCTAAAGCTGGAATGAAGAAGCCGAAGGGCAAGTGCTTCATCTACAAGCAGTCAGGACATTGGAAGGCAGACTATCCTCGAAAGAACCAAAATAAAGGTATATCTCATGCTCTAGTTGTTGAAACATGTTTAGCGGTGTTATCTACTAGCACCTGGTGTGTAGATACGGGAGCCACTGATCATGTCTGCAATTCCTTGCAGGGGTTCCAGGAAACCCGACGACTATCTGAAGGAGAGATTACCGTCTACATGGGCAATGCTACTAAGGTGGCAGCTGTTGCAGTGGGAGACGTCCACTTATCTTTTAGTAGAAATAGAAATTTGATTTTAAGAAATTGTCTTTATGTATCCAGTTTTAGAAAGAATTTAATTTCAGTTTCTAAACTGTTTTTAGATGGATATTCAGTTTCTTTCAGTAATGATGTAGTTATTAAAAGAAATAAAGTGATTATCTGTTCTGGTGCATTAGTTGGTAATTTGTATATTTTAAATCCAATTTCTTCCACAAGGCAAAACATGGAAATTTATAACTCATCTTTTAACTCTAATAAAAGAAAAGAACCTTCGGAAATGAACCAAGCATATCTTTGGTATCTAAGGCTTGGTCATATTAACTTAAGTAGGATTCAGAGGCTTATAGCTGATGGACTTTTGAGTTCATTAGAGTTGGAAAATTTTCCAACTTGTGAATCTTGCTTGGAAGGTAAAATGACTAAGAGACCGTTCAAGGCCAAGGGGTATAGAGCCAAAGAAGTGTTAGAATTGGTTCATTCTGATTTGTGTGGTCCTATGTCTGTCCAGGCAAGAGGTGGTTTTGAATATTTTGTCTCTTTTATAGATGATTATTCAAGATATGGATACATTTACCTAATGCGCCGCAAGTCCGAGTGCTTTGATAAGTTCAAAGAATACAAGGCTGATGTGGAAAAATGATTAGGTAAAAGTATCAAGACACTACGATCTGATCGTGGTGGCGAATACCTCTTAGGAGAGTTTAGGAATTACTTATCAGAGGCCGGGATTCAATCCCAATTGTCTGCACCTGGAACACCCCAACAGAATGGTGTAGCAGAACGAAGGAATAGGACTCTTATGGAGATGGTTAGATCGATGATGAGTTATTCAGAATTACCAAATTCATTTTGGGGATATGCTCTGGAAACAGCAGTATACGTTCTGAACTTAGTACCTTCTAAATCAGTTTCTTCTACTCCCATAGAATTGTGGAATGGGCGAAAACCCAGTCTAAGACATATTCGGATTTGGGGTAGTCCATCACATGTGCTGAAACCAGATGCTGATAAGTTAGAATCTCGTACAGAAGTTCGCGTGTTTGTAGGATATCCCAAAGGAACGAAAGGTGGTTTATTTTATAGTCCTAAAGACCAGAAGGTCATTGTTAGCACCAATGCCCAGTTTTTAGAAGAAGACTATATAATGGATCACAAGCCCAGTAGTAAAGTTATTTTAGAAGAACTAAGAGAGGACACGCCTACTTTAGTACCAACAGTACAAGAAGAAGTACCACAAGAGACTGCAACACGTGTCACACATGATACAGAACCACAGACAGTGCCTCGTCGTAGTGGGAGGGTTGTAAGGCAGCCTGAGAGATTCATGTTTTTGGGAGAGTCTTCGGACTTGATCCCGGGTAAACATGAACCTGATCCCCGAACATATGACGAAGCACTCCAAGATATAGATGCAGCATCTTGGCAAAAGGCGATGAATTCTGAAATAGAGTCTATGTACTCTAATAAGGTCTGGGAGCTTGTAGAACCACCTGATGGTGTAAAAGCCGTTGGATGCAAGTGGATCTACAAAAGGAAAAGAGGGACAGACGGGAAGGTAGAAACCTTCAAAGCTAGGCTTGTTGCGAAAGGGTACACTCAGAAAGAGGAAATCGATTATGAGGAGACCTTTTCACCGGTGGCCATGCTTAAGTCTATCCGGATACTCTTATCTATTGCTGCTCATATGGATTATGAGATTTGACAAATGGATGTCAAGACAGCTTTCCTTAATGGAAGTCTTGAAGAGAACATCCATATGAAGCAACCAGAAGGGTTCATTGAAAAAGGCAAAGAGCATCTAGTGTGCAAGCTCAATCGGTCCATTTATGGACTAAAGCAAGCTTCAAGATCTTGGAACATCCAGTTTAATGAAGTAATCCAGTCATATGGATTTATTCAAAGTCCGGATGAGTCTTGTGTATATAAGAAGTGTAACGGAAACCTGGTGGTATTTCTTGTACTATACGTAGATGATATTTTGTTAATTGGCAACAATGTCAAGGTATTATCAGACGTAAGAGTATGGTTGTCCAAAAAATTTGATATGAAGGACTTAGGAGAGTGTGCACACATTCTTGGGATCAAAGTAATAAGGGATCGCAAGAAAAGAATGTTGTGTCTGTCCCAAGCTTCATATATAGATACAATCCTTGCTCGTTTTAGCATGCAAGATTCCAAGAAAGGTTTCTTACCTTTTAGGCATGGAATAGCTCTATCTAAAGAGATGTCTCCAAAGACATCAAAGGAGATAGAAGACATGAAAGCAATTCCTTATGCTTCAGCTGTAGGAAGCCTTATGTATGCAATGCTATATACGAGACCTGATATTTGTTTTGCCGTGGGCATGGTCAGCAGATATCAGAGTAACCCTGGACAAGGACATTGGACTGCGGTAAAGCATATATTAATGTACCTGAGAAGGACTAGAGATTATATGCTAGTTTATCAAGCAGATGATTTGCTCCCTGTGGGTTACACGGATTCAGATTTCCAATCAGATAGAGACAACAGTAAGTCTACATCAGGCTATGTATTTACTTTAGGAGGTGGAGCCATTTCATGGAGGAGTATTAAGCAGAAATGCGTTTCGGACTCAACCATGGAAGCTGAGTATGTAGCAGCCTCTAAGGCAGCTAAAGAAGCAGTATGGCTCAGGAACTTTCTAATCGACTTAGATGTGATTCCTGGTTTGCCCAAAATCATCACAATTTATTGTGATAATAGCGGTGCAGTTGCAAACTCAAAGGAACCACGAGCTCATAAGGCAAGTAAACATATAGAGCGCAAGTACCACCTGATATGAGATATCGTGAAGCGAGGAGAAGTTGTCATCGCCAAGATTGCATCAGCGGATAACCTGGCAGATCCTTTCACTAAGGCTCTTCCGGCGAAAGCTTTCGATCGGCATGTGGAGGGAATGAGAATCAGATGTATGGTAGAAGATATGGCAGCTTAGTCATTAGTATAAGTGGGAGATTGTTGGAGTGTATACTGAAAGCCTAAGGTTTGTAAACATTCATTATGAATAAAGAATCACATTTGGTCAAATGATCTACATTTAGTTGTAGTTGTTTAATTAATTTATATTGTAGATAACATAGTATGTGGTGTCACATACAGAAGATGATGTTATCAGTACCTTATAAATTATAAACAGTAGCTCACGACCAAAATGGAAAGGAACAAACCATTAGAAGGTCGTAGTGTAATTAGGTATCAGTTTATCTTGATTGTATAATTACACTAGTACATTTAGAGTGTATTGAGTAGGACCATTTGAGATCGTTTCTTTTATACTGACTTTATAAAGAAACAAAGACCTCGGTTATTATGGAAGTGTGTGCTCTTAATCCTAATATAATAACAAGCACATATATTTGATATTTATTTCTTTAATTTATCAGTGGGTGAGATTTAGTTCGATGAATCAATAAGCCCGATAAGTTGGGAAATAGTATCACTTATAGTGTGTGTTGTTGATTATAGAAGGAAACTGTGTCCTAGAGATACTAGGTTGATAATGTCCTCAAGAGGAGCTCATAAGGATTGTCATGTTAAACCCTGCAGGTGGACTTAGTCCGACATAATGATAAGGTTGAGTGGTACTACTCTTGGACTAAGATATTAATTAAATGAGTTGTCAGTAACTCACTTAATTAGTGGACATTCGATATCTTAAACACAGGGAGACTAACACACTCATAATAAGAAGGAGCCCAAAAATGTAATTTGGGATTGGTGCGGTAGTTCAATAATAGTTCTATAGTGGAATGAATTATTATTGATAAAATTAAGTTGTGTGTTCGGGGCGAACACGGGATACTTAATTTTATTAGGAGACCAAAACCAATTCCTCCTCTCGGTCTCTATCGTAGCCTCTTATTTATAGAGTACTATACCCACCTAATAAGGGCCGGCCAAGCTAGCTTGGGAACCAAGCTAGGACCGGCCTAAGCATAAATTGGTGTGACCGGCCCTAGCTTGAACCCAAGCTAGAGGGGCCGGCCATATTAAATTAAAAAGGATTTTAATTTTAATTTTTATGTGGAAGATATAATTTATTAAAGAGAATTAAAATTAAAATATCTCTCTTGTAAAAGATCTACAAAAGATTAAAGAAAGAGATTAGATCTCTTTCCTTATTTGTAGATTGGTGAGATATTTTATTTTCTCTTTAAAAATTATTCACATGTTGTTAAATTAAAATTATAGAAATTTCTTTTTATCAACCATGAAGATATTTTTGAAGAGAAATTTTATTTTTAAAATTTCCGGAAACAAATTAGGAAGTTTTAATTTGTTGATTAAAACTTGTCTAATTTATTTCTTTTGATGTGGCCGGCCAATATTGTTTTAATTAGAAATTTTATTTTATTTTTCTCAATTAAATCATGTCAAGGAAATTAAGGAAATTTTATTGTAATTAAATTTCCTAATTTGCCTAGGCCAAGGAATATAAAAGAAGGGGTGGGGTGCCTTCATGAGTGACAACCTCTTTTATTTCTCTCCCTCTTTTGTTCCTTGGTGTGGCCGGCCATCATCATCCTCTCCCTCTCTTCCTCTTGTGGTGGCCGAACCTCTCTCTCCCCTTGGAGCTCTTGTGGTGGCCGGATACTACTTGGAGAAGAAGAAGAAGAAGGAGAGAAAGCTAGCATCTCTTGGAGCTTGGTTGGTGTTTTGATCTTCTTCCTTGGTGAAGCTTCCTTATTGTTGGCCGAACCTAGCTAGGAGGAGAAGAAGGTGGTTGGTGGTTTCTCATCTCGGAAGATCGTTGCCCACACAACGTCCGAGGTTAGAAGAGGAATACGGTAGAAGATCAAGAGGTCTTCCTAGAAGGTATAACTAGTAATTTTTCCTTTCCGCATCATACTAGTTATTTATGGAAATAATACCAAATACAAGAGGCTTACGATTCTAGTATTTCGAATATGTTTTTTCGATGTTGTGTTCTTTTTTTTTATTCTTCCTTGTGATTTGATTGTTCTTTTCGGTTAACCTAAAGTTATTTTAGGAAATTAAATATTAGCTTTCTATAAAAGGTTTTTTCTAGTCGGTGGTGGTTGCTCCCATATCCAAGAAGGCTGTGTGCCTCGCCACGTCAGTACTGGGAACCAATTATGGAAATTAATATTTAATGGAATTAATAACTTAAGGTGATTTGGGTCGAACGTGTTAAGTTCCGCAGGAGACCCAAGTCAAAACCTAAAAGAACGAATAGATTAAGTTTTGGATCAAACGTGTTAAGTTCCGCAGGCGATCCAAAATTTAATTTAAAAGAACACATGGTAGCTAGGAAAAGGTTCAGACCTTTGTACAAAATTTTTGTACAGTGGAACCTCTAGGTTTTCCGAGTAGCAACCAACAAAGGCTAATCATGCTCATCTAGTAGTAAAAGAAACATACTGAAATGCTAAACATGTAAAAGAAATCTATACAATCATGCTAGCATAAAGAACTAAACTTACTGAATTTTAAACACTTTCTGAATCTTATTTCACTTGCTTAAAAACTTATTCTTTTATTTCATTTATTTAAAACTTATACTTTAATACTTCAAAATAATAATCAACTTCTCTTGGGCCCATGCGTAGTACCATTTTATACGCATTCCCTAATAGGTTGGGGTAGCGAGCCACCAATCCTAAAAGAGCAGACCTTGGTCTACCAGGGCCAAGACCTTGGAATTGGACACCTGGATTTGTTTAACGACAACCTTGGAAGTCGGGTACTAGCCTCTTCAAAGTAAAATATCTTATTATCTTAATTATTTCTTCTTTTAATGCCTTGGCATTTTAACAAGCACTTTGTGTGCCAAAATCCCTAAAGTCTTGACTTTGGGATCTACTTAAGGCCTTGGCCTTTTTCTTTCTTTTCTTTATCTTTCTTATACTTGTTAATACCTCTAATAAAAGGATGTCTCATACAAAACTGCACTAAAATGCCTATTAACATTGCACTGAAATTCTTAATAGAATTGCATAGAAATACTTAATCAAACTGTACTGAAATGCTTAACAGAATCTACTCTAAGATTGGAGTTCTGCATATAATACATATCAAAATCTGCAAGCAATACTTATAAAAATTTGCGTACAATACTTATAAAAATCTGCATACTATACTTATAAAATCTGCATACTATACTTATAAAAATATGCATACTATACTAACTAGAAGCAAAGCTGCATGCTCATAATACATGTACAGAAACTATGTAAAGCTTATGCTCTTGATCTATGGACTGTTCTTGTAATAAAAAGCCTCTAACTGCATGCTAATAGCTACGGCTGTTCATGCTTATCAATACAAGGAACTGAATTTGCCATGCTAAAAAAAACAGGGCTGATCATGCTTCCTAAAAACCGTAATAAAACATCTAAACAGAAACTCAAAGTGGGGTTGTTTGTGCCCATTTCATAGCGAGAGAACTAATACTTATTCTTTAACAAAAGGGTTGCCCTTGCTCATTAAATAACACTAAAAAGGTCTAAACTAGTTAGAACTTGAAACTCTATAAAACTTATACTTCTTATACTTTAAAATATTAATCTTTTCCTATCAAGACCTTGGTCTCTCTTCACTTATAACTACTCATAATCTTCTAAAAAGATTTAATGGAACACATGCTTTTAATTAAAGAACTATTCTTGCTCATTAAGGAAGTAGCAAACTTCAAATCTGCACCCTAAAAGTAAAGGTCTACATCTTCATGATATGCATGTTGTTTATGCCCACGGCAGTAATAGAAAGACTATAACTATATGCTTAATATTAGAATCTGTTCATGCTTCAAAAGTCGAACAGAAACTCAAAACCGAAGCCAAACAGCGTGTTCAGGAAGTACCTACATAACTCAAAACAAGGGAACTAAATGTGTAGGCTCAAATTCAAGGTTGTGCAAGCTTATTATAAAGGGCTGTTCTTGCCTATTAAGGAAGTAAAACTCCTCTGTACACTTAAGGAAACAGGGCTGTTCGGGTTCATTAAAGCTAGAAAGCCTAGAATTTCAATGCACAACATATGGCAGTGTACACACCTTGCAACTAATAAAGGTTTTGCTACCAAGAACCTACAACATAGCTGTTCTTCATGAAACTACATGTATAAAAATTTCCTACACAACTGAACTACCAACCACATGCCAATCTAATCAATTCATTCATTTTCCTCAATCTAACAACTGAATTAAAATTACACAATAGCAAGGAAAATAAAGAAATCTAAACTAAGGTACTACACAATGCAACTAACTGCATGTTCCGAATTAACCCATTTCATGCTCCATATTTAAACCAACTCTACAAGGTCAATTACAGTAACAATAAGGTGCTATAACTGAGATGTGCGGATCTAAACTGAAAATTCAGAATGCTGATTACATATATATCAGTAACAATGAGATGCTATAGCTGGGATGCTAAAACCGACATCAGAAGGAAGAAATCAAAGCAAGCATGCTACTCTTAACCTCTAACAAATCCTAATTCTGTACATAAACACCCTTCTTTACACCCACCGATCCTAGGGTTTTCATAGAGCATCAACATCTTCATACATGCTACAAAGGAAACAAAAGGAAGAAATCTAATCTTGGAACTACCCTTACTGCAGGTGAGGAAGCTACTTACAGCGATTTCTTGGAGTCACAGCCGAAGAGAGGTAGCTAGGGCTTCGGGAAAAGCTCGAGCTCTCGACCTCTCCTTGCGCCCACTTGCTCTTCTTGACGAGGGGATCACGAAGGTGTAGATGGCTCTCGGAGAACCCCCTCGACCGGCCGCTGGAGTGATGCCCTAAATCCCCTTCGTTTCCGCCCAAGAGGAAAAAACGTCGTCGCACGCGTGAGGAGGAAGATGAGAAGGATTTCGGGTTCGGGGAAATTATCAAGCCCTAAGTTCCTTTATAACTCCGGTATTTCTGTTAACTTGTTAAATACTTTTGCTATCTATTCTAAACAAAACCGCCCGCTTGCACACTTGACTAGCTGCGTTTTGATCGGGTCAAAGGTTGCGGGTTCGATTCCTCAATCGAACCTTTTATTTTCTATTTCCTAACTACTGCTTAATTATATTTCTTTCCCTATTTGATCAACACGCCCGCTTGGGTTTCTTGGTCAGCCGCGCGTTGCTTAAGGCTTGGCTCGTGGGTTCAAATCTCGGCTGCAACCCTTTTCTTCCTATTATTTCCTGTTATTAACTTCTACTACTTAAATACATTTCATGCTTCTTTTAATCAGCAATGCCTACTTGGGCTCCTGGTCAGTCGAGACAACGAAAGACTTTGCTTAGTCGGAGGTCTTCGGTTCGAACCTTAGCTAAATTTCTTTATTTTTTTTTTGCAACTTCTTTCGTTTAGTAAAAATACCAAACGACCTCCAAAAATTGCATAAAAATACTCTAAAAATTTCTAAAAATCTCTAAAATATTTTTAAATATTTTAAACCACTATTAGAACTCCAAATGAGGAAATTTGGGTCGTTACATGTATAAGATATCAATCTTGTGCAAAAGAGTCACATCTAACAAATGTTAAAAGAATACTTAGGTATATTAAGAGAACCCTAAATGTAGGACTTTGGTACCCTAGAATTTGTACCTTTGACCTAATCGTCTACTCTGACTTAGACTATGCTGAGTGCAAATTAGATAAAAAAAAGCACAAATGGTAGCTGTCAATTCCTAGGTCAGTGCCTAGTAAGTTGGTTAAGTAGAAAGCAACACTGTGTTGCTTTATCCACTACTGAAGCTGAGTACATAGCCTTAGGGAATGTGCATCTCAACTATTATGGATGATGCATACCTTAAAGGACTATCAACTAGAATATAAAAATACAAAAATCTCCATTGATAATATAAGTTCAATTAACTTAACCAAGAATTTAATTCACCACTCAAAGACTAAGCACATAGAAGTTAAACACCACTTTGTAAGGGATCATGTAGCTAAGGGTGACATTGTGCTTAATTATGTTGAGTTCAAGTCAAACCTGGCTGACATTTTCACAAAACCCTTACCTGAACTCGAGTTTAGTGCACTTAGAAGGTAAATAGGGATGTGCTTAGTAGAATAAGTTTTTTTTATTCTTCATTTGCAATTTTAAAATACTTTGAATTCAAATTCTAGGAAAAATAATTTTCAAAAATCCCAAGTTTATTAGTTTTCCAAAATTTTAGATTTAGCCTAGGAAATTACTCCCTAGAAAGCATGTATCCCTAGTTTCAGCCAGAGCATCTCACAAGTACACTAGGATTACCTTGCTTGTGTATGAAAAACTTAGAATGGTGTGAGATGCATAGGGTACTTCCTGGACTTAAGAATGCTTATGTCTGTGCATCGACATAAGTTTGGGCGTTAAATACTAAAATCATATTAATCAAGTTAAGTGATCCATGCTTAGTCAACACTAACTGGAATATTCACTTAACTTAACTAACCAAGCGAAAGCTACTACTTCTTGGTAAATAGCTAGTAACTAAAGGTTAGACAGTTGGTTGTTAATTTGGTTACTCATGCTTAGACTATAGGACTTTAAACATTTAATTGGCTGGCATGAATTAAGGGGGAGTGAAAATATTTTTTTTAAAAACCAAGTTATTTCTTGTATTTAAAATTATCTTTTACTGGTCTTAAAACAAAATTATTTTATAATTTGGGAAATTAATTTTATAATTATTTTTGACTTAGTTTTAAAATGAATTTTTTGACTTCAATTTTAACTTTTAAAACAAAATTATTTTGACTTAGAAATTATTTTTATGACTTGGATTTAAAAGTCATTTTTGATTTACAATTCAGTTTACTTGGACTTAAGGTTCTATTAAATTATATTGAAGTATGAATTATATATTTTCTTTATTTTTTTTTATATATGACAAAGGGGGAGAGTATAAGAAAATTCAAATGTAAAAGTTAAGTATAAAAAAAATTCTAAAAAGGGGACCTTTTTTTAAGGGGAGCTTTTCACTTAAATTTATTTATGCTTTAGTTATGCTTGCATTGTTCTTAAATTTTTTATAGCATTCTTTGTCTTTTTACTTAACTTTGAATTTTTGTTGTCATAATCAAAAAGGGAGAGATTGTTGGTGCGGGAAGCATCCGACGATCGAACCTGAGTTTTGATAATGGTAAAAGATTTAAAGTTAAGGTTATTTGTGATCTAATGTGTTTGCAGGAAAAGTCCTAAGGTATCTTAGGCAAAAGTCCTAGCTGCGATTAGGCAGACAGAAAACCCTAGGGGGTGGTAACCCAAGGTCCTAATGGGTAGTAACCTTAGGCGAAAAGCCTTGGCGGGTGGAGGTCTTTGGGAAAAATTCCTAGAGTCAGAAACTCTAGGTGAAAATCTCGGTGTCGCGGATCAGGTGGAAAGTCTGGGCGGGTCATGGAGCGGATGTCCAGTGGAAAGACCTGAAGACTCGGGCGTTGAGAAAAAGCCCAGTCGATCTGGAGGATCAAACTGGCAACAAGTATACTCTCCTGAGTGGAGTAGGTGAGGACGCGTTCCCCGTTGAGGGAACAGTAGGCATTGGTTAATCGTAGGAAAATGTACCGGTTCCACTGTACAAAATTTTTTGTACAAGTGTCGAACCTTTTCTTAAATAACCTATTGTGTTCTTTAGAAGTTAAATTAGGAATCGCAGACGGAACTTAACATCATTGATTCCAAATTTAACTTATCTATTCTTGATGGTTTAGATTTGAATCGCAAGCGGAACTTAACACTATTGATTCAAATCCACCTATGTTATTAATTCCATTAAATATTAATTTTCAAAATTGTCTTCCAGAACTGCATGGCGAGGCACATGGACTTCTTGGATATGGGAGCAACCACCACCGCCTAGTCAAAGCCTTTTAAGGAAAGCTAATATTTAATTTCCTTAAATAACTCTAGGTTAACAAAAAAGAACAATCGAATCACAAATTCGAAAAAGAAGAAACACAAACTCGAAAAAACTTATTTGAAAAACTAGATCTAATTGCCTCTTGTATTTAGAATTCTTACAAAGAAAATAACTAGTATGACGCAGAAGAAAATTACTAGTTATACCTTCTCTTTGTAAGCTAATGACCTTGAGATCTTCTGCCGTATTCCTCGCCTCGCCTTGGACGTCATGTGGGCGACGATCCTCCAAGATGAACACCACCCAAAAGAGCTTCTCCTCCTTGTAATATTTGGCCACCACCACCACAATAGAAAAGAGAGCAAAGGGAGAAGAGAGGGAGAGAGGGGCCGTGTAACGACCCGCCTTCTACTGACTAAACTGTAAGGCCGGGGGTTACGGTTGCTAACTATTCTGTGGCTACCTCTGATCTATAATGTAAAAAGGAAACTGAACTAATTTAGAAACTCTGCTAATTGCTACTAAAACTGGAATTTATGTTCAATATACACTTTCATTGTTGTACATATGCTAAAGAAGGGGATCTGAACTTCCCAAAGGATGGAACCTAACCTTTGCATGCTATATCATACAATAGAACACCATAAACCCAGCATTTACACAACTAAACATGCCGCTAATAGTGTCCCAACATCCCATTTGGTCAAGGAGCTGAAATCAGAGGTTTCCAGCCGAATTCAGACCTTCCAATCGATTGAAATTGGGACTCAATCGATTGAAGTCATTTCGATCGATCAGCTGATCGATCCAACGTGCTACTATGCACGGAGGCCTTTTCTGAATCGATCGACCGATCGATCCAGCCGGGGCCAATCGATCAGCTGATCGATTCAACAACTCTCTGTTCGCGAAATTTATTTCCCGATCGATCGGCTGATCGATCCATGGTCAATCGATCAGCTGATCAATTCATTAACTCTCTGTACACGAAAAATCACTCCCCAATCGATCGACTAATCGATTGAGGACCCTCCAATCGATCGGTTGATCGATTGGAGCTCTGATTTCTGCGATTTCTGCTGTATTCCACCACTAATCCACATACAATACAAATGTTTCAACTTAAAAGCATTTCTAAATTACTAGGCATGTCATTACTCTCATTATTCATAGTTTATTAACTAACCTCAAGACAACTAGTAGTCTAGGCATAACATAGTGCATATTTTCGCAATCCATGACATTCAAACATTCTAAAGGTGCGGAATGATAAGAATATAAGAAGTCTAATTCTTAAACTTGCTAGTCCCCGAGAGTCTTTATTCTAAGTTCCTTCTCACACACATACGTGACACATTGACCTCCAGCCTCCACTAATCCATCTTCCCTTTACCTGTATTTACAGTATAAGGAAAAAGGAAAATATAAGCTTGGGAGCTTAGTAAGAACCATCTACCTCACAAAACATGCATTCGATGAAATCATGCTTTTAAAAGATGTTATTTGAAACACATGCTGATATTCATACTAGATATGCTAAAACATGGCATACTAATACATGAGTCATGGCAATCAAATACTGATCATAGAACTATCTCGATGTATCACTAAGGAAAACTGAACGGATACATAAGCTAAGCTAAATTAATGCTAGGCTAATGCTAAATCTGAATTGTATTCACATAACTGAGTTGTGAAGTTTTGAAAACTATTTTTCATAATAGATAAAAATACTAATCATGTTGCTGTTGGGCCCGACAACTGTACTTGCTATGCGCACATCCCTAACTAGACCAGAGGTAGCTAGTCCCGAATCTAGTAGGGTTTACTAGGTTATCTAAACCTAGGGACGACTATGGGAGTCCAACCCAAGGACAACTAAGTGTTGGTGCAACCTTAGGTCAAGGTTGACTTGGTTGACCTGACTCGAGTTGGTCAAGGGTGACCTGACTCGAGTTGTATTTTGATGTTTGACAATGTTTGACGAGAGTAGAAAAGTTGTATTCTGATGTGTTGACAAGAATACAAACTTGGGAGATTGTTGGTGCAACCGTAGGTCAAGGTTGATCTGGTTGACCTGAAAAGTGCAAGCAGGGAGCTTGGCACTGGAAAAGTCCAAGTATGGAGACTTGGCACTGGAAAAGTCCAAGCAGGGAGCTTGGCACGCGAAAAGTCCAAGTATGGAGACTTAGCACTGGAAAAGTCCAAGCAGGGAGCTTGGCACGAGGGAAAGTCCTAACTGGGATGTTAGGCAGTGGAAAAGTCCTGGTGAGTGAAGCCAGGCAGTGGGAAAGTCCTAACTGGGATGTTAGGCAGTTGGAAAGTCCTGGTGAGTGAAGCCAGGCAGTGAGAAAGTCCTAACTGGGATGTTAGGCAGTTGGAAAGTCCTGGTGAGTGAAGCCAGGCAGTGAGAAAGTCCTAACTGGGATGTTAGGCAGTGTGGAAATCCTGGTGAGTGAAGCTAGGTGAAAGTCCTGGTGAGTGAAGCCAGGCAAGGGAAAATCCAGATGGATCAGGGATGATCGGACATCTGGTGTAGAGAAAAGTCCAAGTGGGTCAAAGGGATTGACCGGACACTTGGTGGAGAGTCTTAGCAGGTCAAGGGACTGACCGGATGCTAAGCATGATGTACCAACAGGTCAAGGTTGACCGGATGTTGGTTTGGGAGACTTGGGACTTGGTTTGGGCAAAAACCAATTGCTCGATCGGCCCGATCGATGATACGTTGTGTATCCGATCGATCGGTGACCGATCGATAACAAATGTAAGGGTTCAGAAGACATCGATCGGCGAGACCGATCGAAGAGTTGAGCAGACACGCCCACCTCTCGCAGAGAGGTGGGATCGTCCGGGACCGATCGATCGGCCTGATCGGTCCCCATGACCGATCAGCAGAAGCCTGATCGGTCCACGGACCGATCAGTATGCACACGATCAGGAGAGCTCTTCGACTTCTGATCGGTCCGGGACCGATCAGCATAGAGCCCGATCGGTCCCCACGACCGATCGACCAGCCCGATCGTGGTGATGCCGATCGGTCCACAC